>NC_060281.1:14190602-14490602 GCF_021613505.1 Equus quagga
CAGATCCCAGGCATGGACCTACACCACTGGTCACCCGTGTTGTGGAGGCATCCCACATACAAAGTAGAGGAAGATTGGCACAGATGTTAGCTCAGGGCTAATCTTCCTCAAGCCAAAAAAAAAAAAAACAAAAAATTGGCAATGGGTGTTAAAGCTAATCTTCCTCACCAAAAACAAAAACAAAACTCCCCCCCCCAAAAACCACTGAGCACTGGCAATGAGTCTGATGTTTTCCTGGGTGCAGCAGTGGCTGCAAAAGTAGGACTTTATGCCCTTGAGGTCTACATGTTGAGGATAGTGTGTCTCGTATCAGTGAAGATTCTAAAAATATGAAGTATAATTAGATACCAAATGGGGGCACGCAAAATAAGAGCTTGAGGAATTGAGGGGGCCGTGAAAGTATTGGGAGGGAAGGATGAAAGTTGCTGAGGGGTACTAGTATGAAGAAAAGCTAGGGGTTTTTAGGGGTCTCCTCAATCTGTTCCAAAAGACTGAAGGTTCTGTCAGTAGGACTCTTGCTTTCTATCCTTCACTCCTAAGGAAATTGAGGCACAGAGTGGGAAACGAACTAGGTGCACCCAGCGTTTTGGTAATACTTGGAGTATCAAGTCTACCACGCTGACAGCTTGACTTTGCAAACTAATGAGAAGGCAGAAGACAGTGTATTCAGCAGCCACAATAGATACTGTTTTAACTTACTCTTGGGAACTCAAAGAATCTTTACACTGAGTTTTTAAAAACGTGTGTATGTAGTTTCCCAGCTTAGAGCAACGTGAAAGAAGTTGGTAAGCGTTTCAAGAATAGGTTCTTAACTCACTGTCGAGAGGTCCACTGTTGCTGCTGCGGGAGCCTGAAAGAGACAGAGCAGGCAGGGGCTGAGGGACCTGCAGGTCGGTTGCCCCTGAGGCCATCGCTGTTGCCATACGGTGCCAACATTACACTGATGACCTGGATTCACCAGAAAAAAAGCAAGCATGCTCCATTCCGCAGAAGAAGTCTGTTTACATTTAGGTTTGCCATCTGAAATAGTCAGAATAATTTGTGGGGCTTAGAGACAGAAATCGTACCTTGAAAAATATTGCTACCTTCTTCCTTACTCTCCTGAATACATGAAATGTCAGTATGAAAGGAGAGTTTTCAAAAAAAGACAGTTTGGTAAGTGTCACGGGAATTGAGTCTCTCCTCTGTCACCAAATCACTTCGGTTAAGTGTTGAGCTTCTTGTTACTGCATCTGTAGAAGGGGGATAGTTACTGCCTTATAGGGTGTTTGTCAGACATAACAGCAGGTGGTAAGTGCTTGCTGGCATGGAAACTACTCCCTGATACCTCCATTCTTACTGCAATTCCAAGTTTCACTAAAGCCAAACGATTCATTTTTTTTTTTTAAAGATTTTATGTTTTCCTTTTTCTCCCCAAAGCCCCCCCGTATATACTTGTATATTCTTCATTGTGGGTCCTTCTAGTTGTGGCATGTGGGATGCTGCCTCAGCGTGGTTTGATGAGCAGTGCCGGTGCCATGTCCGCGCCCAGGATTCGAACCAACAAAACACTGGGCCGCCTGCAGTGGAGCACGCGAACTTAACCACTCGGCCACGGGGCCAGCCCCCCAAACGATTCATTTTTAAAAAGTTAATTTATTTTTATTGAGATAACTGATTTGTAACATTATATAAATTTCAGGTGTACATTATTATATTTTGATTTCTGTGTTGATTACATTGTGTTCACCAGGGGAAATCTCAGACCATCTGTCACCATACCCATTTGCCTTGTTACCTCTTTTGCCCTCCCTCCCCCTCCTTCCCCTCTGGTAACCACCAATCTATTCTCTGTGTCTATTAATTTTTTTTTTTATATCTTCCACTTATGAGTGAAATACTACAATGTTTGGCTTTCTCCATCTGACTATTTCACTTAGCACAGTGCCCTCAAGTTCCATCCATGTTGTCACAAATGGTGAGATTTCATCTTTTTTATGGCTGCGTAGTATTCTATTGTGTGTGTGTATATATTTATACACCACAGCTTCTTTATCCATTCATCCATTGATGGACACTTAACATCTTTTCCAAGTCTTGCCTATTGTGAATAATGCTGCAATGAATAGAGAGGTGCATATATTTTTATGAATTAGTGCTTTTGTGTTCTTTGGATAAATGCCCAGGAATGGAATAGCTGGATTATACAGTAGTTCTAGTCTTAATTTTTTGAGGAATCTCCATACTGTTTTCCGTAGTGGCCGAACCAGTGTACATTCCCACCAGCTGTGTATGAGGGTTGCCTTTTCTCCACACCCTCTCCAACACTCATTATTTCTTGTCTTTTTGATAAAAGCCATTCTGATGGGCATGAGGTGATATCTCATTGTAGTTTTGATTTGCATTTCTCTAGCTGTTAGTTATGTTGAAAACATCTTTTCATGTCCCTGTTGGCCATCCATATATCTTCGGAAAAATGTCTCTTCACATCCTTTGTCCATTTTTTAATCTGGTTGTTGGTTTTGGTTTTTTTTTGAAGGAGAAGATTAGCCCTGAGCTAACATCTGCTGCCAATCTTCCTCTTTCTGCTGAGGAAGACTGGCCCTGACCTAACATCCATGGCCATCTTCTTCTACTTTATTTGCGGGACTCCTACCACAACATGGCTTGCCAAGCGGTGCCATGTCTGCACCCGGGATCCAAACCAGCAAACCCCGGGCCACCAAAGTGGAACGTGTAAACTTAACTGCTGCTCCAATGGGCTGGCCCCTGGTTGTTAGTTTTTTTGTTGTTGAAATGTATGTGTTCTTTGTATGTTTTGGTTATTAACCCCTTATCATATACATGATTTGCAAATATATTCTCCCAGTTGTTAGGTTGTCTTTTTGTTTTGTTGATGGTTTCCTTTGTCTTGCAGAAGCTCTTTAGTTTGATGTAGTCCCATTTATTTATTTTTTCTTTTGTTTCTGTTGCCTGAGGAGACATGATATTCAAAATCATACTGCCAAGACTCATGTCAAAGAGTGTACAGCCTAGGGGGCTGGCCATGTGGCCGAGTGGTTGAATTTGTGCCCTCTGCTTCAGCAGCCCAGGGTTTTGCTGGTTTGAATCCTGGGCACAGACATGGCACTGCTCATCAAACCATGCTGAGGCGGCATCCCACATGCCACAACTAAAAGGACCCACAACTAAAAATACACAACTATGTACTGGAGGGGCTTTGGGAGAAAAAGGAAAAATAAAATCTTTAAAAAAAAAAAGTGTACCGCCTATTTTTTTTCCTAGGAATTTTATGGTTTCAGGGTTTACATTCAAGCCTTTCATCCATTTTGAGTTAATTTTTGTGTATGGTATAAGATAATGGTTTACCTTCCTTTTTTTGCATGTGACTATCCAGTTTTCTTGACACTATTGAAGAGACTTTCCTTTCTTAATTGTATATTGTTGCCTTCTCTGTTGAAAACTAGCTGTCCATACGTGTGTCGGTTTATTTCTGGGCTCTCGGTTGTGTTCCATTGATCTGCGTGTCTGTTTTTTTGCCAGTACTATGCTGTTTTGATTACTATAGCTTTGTAGTATATTTTGAACTCAGGATCTGTGATACCTCCAGCTTTGTTTGTTTTTCTCAAGATTACTGTGGCTCTTTGGGGTCTTTTATTGTTCCAAATAAATTCTAGGATTCTTTATTCTATTTATGTGAAAAACGTCATTGGAACTTTGATAGGAAGTACATTGAATATGAACTGCTTTAGAAAGTATAGACATTTTAACTATGTTAATTCTGCCAATCCATGAGCATGGAATATCCTTCCATTTCTCTGTGCCTTCTTCAATTTCTTTCAACAACGTTTTATAGTTTTCAGTGTACAGGTCTTTCATGTCTTTGGTTAAATTTACTCCTAGGTATTTTATTCTTATTTTTGTGATTGTAAATGGGGTTGTATTCTTGATTTTCTATTTTATTGTTAGTGTATAGAAACAATGGATTTTTGTATGTTGATTTTGTATCCTGCAACTTTACTGTGTTTATTTATTATTTATAATAGTTTTTTGGTGAAGTCTTTAGAGTTTTCTGTATATAAAATCATGTCATCTGCAAATAGTGGCAGTTTTACTTTCTTTCCAGTTTGGATCTCTTTTATTTCTTTTTCTTGCCTAATTGCTCTGGCTAGGACTTCCAATACTTTGTTAACTAAGAGTGGTGAAAGTGGTCATCCTTGTCTGATTTCTGTTCTTAGAGGAACACCTTTCAGTTTTTCACCATTTGCTATGATTTTAGCTGTGGGTTTGTCACATATGGCCTTTCTCATGTTGAGGTACTTTTCTTCTATACCCATTTTATTGAGAGTTTTTATTATAAATGGATGCTGTATCTTGTTGAATGCTTTCCCTTCATCTGTTGAGATGATCATGTGATTTTTATTCTTCATTTGTTGATGTGGTGTATCATGTTGATTGGTTTGTGTATGTTGAACCATCCCTGCATCTTTGGAATACATCCCACTTGATCGTGGTGTATGATCTTTTAAATGTATTGTTGTATTTGATTTGCTAGTATTTTGTTGAGGATTTTTGTATCTACGTTCATCAGTGATATTGGTCTGTAGTTTTCTTTTTTTATGTTTGTCCTTGTCTGGTTTGCTAATGGGGTAATGTTGGCGTTGTAGAATGAGTTAAGAAGGATCCCCTCCTCTTCAGTTTTTTTGGGAGAGTTTGAGAAGGATATGTATTTGAATGTTTGGTATAATTCTCCAGAGAAGCCATCTGGTCCTGGACTTTTGTTTTCTGGGAGGTTTTTGATTACTGTTTCAATCTCTGTACTTGTGAATGGTCTATTCAGATTCTCTATTTCTTCTTGATTCAGTTATGGAAGGTTGTATGATTCTAAGAATTTATCCATTTCTTCTAGATTATCCAGTTTGTTGGTGTATAGCTTTTTATAGTATTCTCTTATAATCCTTTGTATTTCTGAGATGTCCATTGTAATTTCTCTTCTTTTGTTTCTGATTTTATTTGAGCCTTCTCTCATTTTTTCTTGGTGAGTCTAGCCAAAGGTTTGTCAATTTTGTTTATCTTTTCAAAGAACCAGCTCTTAGTTTCATTGATCTTTTCTACTGTTTTATTTTTGTCTTTATTTCATTTTTTTTTTCTGACTTTCATTATTTCCTTCCTTGTACTGATTTTGAGCTTCATTTGTTCTTCTTACTCTAGTTCTTTTAAATGTATTGCTAGATTGTTTATTTGAGATTTTTCCTGTTTGTTGAGGTAGGCCTGTATTGCTATAAACTTCCCTCTTCGTTCCACTTTTGCTGTATACCACAGATTTTGGTATGTCGTATTTTCATTTTCATTTCTCTCCAGGTATTTTTTGATTTCTCCTTTGATTTCTTCATTGATCCAATAGTTGTCCAGTAGCATTTTGTTTAATCTCCATATATTTGTTACTTTTCCAGTTTTCTTCTTGTAGTTGATTTCTAGTTTCATATCATTGTGATCAGAAAAGATTTTTTTTTTTTTTGAGGAAGATTAGCCCTGAGCTAACTGCTGCCAATCCTCCTATTTTTTGCTGAGGAATACTGGCCCTGAGCTAACATCCATGCCCATCTTCCTCTACTTTATATGTGGGACGCCTACCACAGCATGGCTTGCCAAGCGGTGCATGTCTACACCCAGGATCTGAACCAGTGAACCCCGGGCTGCTGAAGTGGAAGGTATGCACTTAACTGCTGCGTCACTGGCCCAGCCCCAGAAAAGATGTTTGATGTTATTTCAATCTTAAATTTATTCAGACTTGTTTTGTGGCCCAATATGTGATCTGTTTTGGAGAATGTTCCATGTGCATTTGAAAAGAATGTGTATTCTGTGGTTTTTGGATGGAATGTTCTGTATATTAAGTCCATCTGGTCTGATGTGTCATTTAAGGCCAATGTTTCCTTATTGATCTTCTGTCTGGACCATCTATTCATGGATGTAAATGGAGTGTTAGAGACCTCTACCATTGTGTTACTGTCAGTGTCTCCTTTTATGTCTGTTAATATTTGCTTTATGTGTTTAGGCGCTCCTGTGTTGGAATGATGATTGTTGTTGTGTTGTGTTGTTCCCTTTATCATTATGTAATGCTTTTCTTTGTCCCTTTTATAGTGTATGTCTTAAAATTGATTTTGTCTGATATGAGTATTGCTACCCCAGCTTTCTTTTCATTTCCGTTTGCATGGAGTATCTTTTTCCATCTCTTCATTTTCAGTTTGTGAGTGTCTTTAGATCTGAAGTGTGTCTCTTGTATATAGCATTTGTGTAGGTCCTGTTTTTTTAATCCATTCAGCCACCCTATGTCTTTTGACTGGAGCATTTAGTCCTTTGACATTTAAAGTAACTATTGATGAGTATGTACTTATGCCATTTTGTTACCTTTTTTCTGGATGTTTTGTACTTCTCTGTTCCTTTGTTCTTCTCTTGCTTTTCCCTTTTTGATTCGATGGCTTGCTTTAGTGTTATGTTTGTATTCCTTTCTATTTTCTGTGTATTTACTGTATGTTTTTGGTTTGTGGTTACTGTGAGGTTTATATATAATAACCTATTAAGTAGCAATCTATAGTAAGTTGATGATTTCTTAAGTTTAACCTCTTACTAAAAGCTCTACACTTTTCTCCTCCTCACCAATTTTTATGGGTTTTTTAAATATCATATTTTACCTTTTTTATTTTTGTGTATCCCTTAACCTCTTATAGACATAGATGATTTTAGTACTTTTGTTTGTTAACCTTCATACTAGCTTTATAGGTGGTTGACCCACTACCTGTTTACTTTACTAGTGATATTTTTTCTTTGACAATTTTAAAATTTCTATTTGTGGCCTTTTCCAGTTAAATAAATCCCTTTAACATTTCTTGTAAGGCTGGTTTAGTGGTGATGAACTCCTTTAGTTTTTGTTTGTTTGGAAAGCTCTTTATTTCTTCTTTGATTCTGAATGATAACATTGCCAAGTAGAGTATTCTTGGATGTAGGTTTTTTCCTTTCAGCACTTTGAGTATATCATGCCACTCCCTTCTAGCCTGTAAGGTTTCTGTTAGAAAGTCAGCTGACAGCCTTATGGGATTTCCTTTGTATGTAACTTGTTCTTTTCTCTTGCAGCTGTTGAGTCTCTCTCTATCTTTAATTCTTGACATTTTAATTATAATGTATGTTGGTTTGGGCCTCTTTGGGTTTATCTTGTTTGGTGTTCTCTGTGCTTCCTGTACCTAGGTATCTGTTTCCTTCCCCAGGTTAGGGAAGTTTTCAGCTATTATTTCTTCAAATAAGTTTTCTGCCACTTTGTCTCTCTCTTCTCCTGGGATATCTATATTGTGTATGTTAGTATTCTTGATGTTGTCCCAGACGTCGCTTAGACTGTCCTCTTTAATTCTTTTTTCTGTTCAGCTTGGGTGATTTCCTTTACTCTTTCATCCAGATTACTGATCTCTTCTCTGTCAATCAACCAGAGGTTGATTCCCTCTAGTGAATTTTTCATTTCCATTATTGTATTTTTCAGCTCTCATTGGTTCTTTGTTATATTTTCTAATTCTTTGTAGACATTCTCACTGTGTTCATCTATTCTCCCCAGATCAGTGAGCATCCTTATAACTATTAGTTTGTATTCTTTATTAGGTAGATTGTTTATCTCTGTTTTGTTCACTTCTTTTTCTGAGGATTGGTCCTGTTACTTTATTTGAAACATATTCTTCTGTCTCCTCATTTTGCCTACTTCTTTAAACTAGGTAGATAAGCTATGTTCCCTGATCTTGGAAATGTGACCTTATGTAAGAGATGTCTTATAGGGCCCAGCAGCTTGCTCCCCTCTCATCACCTATACCAAATGCTCCTGGGGTGTCTCCTGTGTGGGCTGTGTGTGCCCTTCTATTGTTGTGATGTTTGTCGATGCAAATAATCCATAACAAATCTGTAAGTCAAAATTGGAGTGAGTTTATTCTGAACCAAATGTGAGGACTATATAGCCCAGGGCCTGCACCAAAGAAGTGGGGTGTACAGAGTGGTTATATACCCTCAAAGAGCATGTTTCACATATGATTGAAATGTCCTTTTTACAATAGTCACGAGACTGCTCTGTCAGCACAGCAATTGATAGACACATCAGGTAGGAGGTCTGTTGTCTTGAGCTGGGTAGTCACAGGTGAGTGCAGCAATCAATTCCTTGTCTAGGGAAAGATGCTTATCCTTAAGGAAATGCCAATGAGGGGGAAGTTGCACCTTTATCTTAAAGCCATTTGTTCTTGTCTTTGGGACATAGCAAATGCTTAAAGCAGATATACAATGCATGCTCAGTGGCCATGTCAGGCCCTTTTGGAAAAACAAAGTCAGGCCAAATTAGGTTTACACCAAATGGCTTCCTCATATACTCCAATATCCTATTGCTTGCCATTTATTTGTCAGGTTGCCATTGCTGTGGGCACATAGGTAGGCTAGGCTGGCCCCTGGGCCTACTGGTTGTTAGGCTTGACCATGTGTGGCTGCTATGGACACGTTAATGGATGTGGCAAGCCCCTGGCATGGCTGGCTGTGAGGTCAGTAGCACACAACTACTGCAGTTTTGCTGGTGAGTCAAGTCCCCATTGTGGCTGGCTTCTAGGCCTGGAGGCACACAATTGCTGCAGTCCAATCCCCCCCCACCTCAACCCTCTGATAGCCAGCAGCACAAATTAGCTGTGGTCTCACGTGTCTGCCATTGGCCCATCTGTCCGCAGTAGGCCCCCGTGTCTGCTGCAGGCCCACATACCCCCATTGTAGGCTTGCTGGAGGGCAGGACTTGTCCCTGGGGCAGAACACCTGCTGCCTGGCTGAGATTGGTTGCCTTGGGCACTCTAGTGGGTGGGGCAGACCCCTGTGTTAACATACTAAAGGAGGGATTTCAAATGGTGCCTGCCAGCATCTGTGTCTACACGACTGAACCAGATCACAATAATGGATGCCACCAGTGTCTCTGTCCCTAAGGCATGGGCCCTGCCACCTTCTGCCTCTCTGGGATTCCCTCTGAGCTTTGTAAGTGAATCTCTTTTACTAGTGGACTATTCACTTTACTATCTGGTGTTTTTGTGCTGGTTTCTGGGTTAAGTGGGTCTGTGCATAGGCCATTAAGAGCAGATTTAAGATTCATTTTGATAAATGTTTACAAAAAATCCTTTGATCAAAGCCATTTAAAATGATTTCCCCTTTGTTGAGTTCTTGAACTCTGGTCCCTTCCCTGCCATTCCTGTCCTCACTCAGTGTGACTCTGAATCAAGCTCTTCTCACAGGGAGGACACTTACCTCCAGCTGTGGCAGTGGGTTCTTCAGCCTTCTCCCCAGGACTGAGATCTGCCAATGTGGGCAGTGTTACCTCAATCCTCATCACAGCTCTGTGAGGTCAGGTCCTTAGGACAACATGGAAGAGGAAGATACAGAGGAGAAAGGCTCCCAGAAACCCAAGAATCCATAGCTTATCCCCTTCTCATTTTCCCTGAGTTTTCAAACTGTACCAGTTGTCCTAATAATTCCAGACTTTTTCTGAGGTGATGTCTACTCAAAGGGTTTGGCCAACTCAATAAGGCAGGTGTGACCGTCACCTGTGTGCTGGCTGCCTTGGCTGCTCAGCCCTAACAACAGCTCTGTGTGTATTCTTCCCTGCCATCTTCTCTCCTCCCCTCTCTGGAGCCAGGGATTGATGCTTCTGCTTTACAGGAAGGGAAGTGAAGAGGTGGAGGGTTTTGCACCAGTTGTACAGGAAATCTCCCCAGAGAGCCAAAAGTTGGCAGAGGGAAGCGAGCCTGCTCTGGGAAGCAAGGGCGCTGTGTTCGTTCGAGTTCCTTGTCTGACAGTTACGTGGCGGAGTTAACGTGCCAGGCTGGGTGAGCCACTTCCTTAGAGGGAAGTGCTTGGTTTCTTTACCTGGAAAAGGAGGTGGTTGAATGAGGTGATCTCTGAGGTCCCTTCTGGTAATACATATGACTCTTAATCCCCAGTGTCAGTTCTACCCACAAGACACGTTAGACCTGGCACCACTTGACCACAGGCCAGCATGAGTCTTCTATCATCTTGTTAAGTCCCTTTTTGAGAGTAGTGATGTCTGTGTTGCTTTATTTTGTGGGTGGAACTCTGGGAGGTTTCCAATATCTTAAGGGATTTTATTTAATTCCTAGAGAAATTTTAGAACGAAATCAATTTTTGTTTAACTCCATCTTAATTTGCTGAAATATAAACCTAGCACACTTTCTTTTTTAGGTCTGATGCCTCATTGATGAGTGCTTGTTTCTCTCCAGTCCATTATTAACCAGCATCTAATCCTAGCTTATTCTCTTCAGTCTTGCCACAAGGGAGAGAATTAAGATTCTCAATTCTTTTTCTAAATATTTTTTACTATTAAATCCTGAGGATGTTCCCACAGCCTGTAGGAGGATAGAAGCCTCTGCTGAGACTTACCATTCTGTTAATGTTCTCCCAGCAGCTACTTTTTGTAGCAAGCTAAGGCTTCCTGTCTTTAAGTACTGACATTTAACCTTGATGGAGACGGGTCAGCTCATGCCATCTTGTATAGGTATGCTGCTGGTCTATTTATTTAAGTGGATGTAGTCCTGAATGACAGCTGTAATAAAACCTGACAGTCTCCAAAAACATAGCCTAAAGTTGGAATTTAACTATGTGCATGGGTTCTATTTTTAAAAAGTATTATTATGACTAATAAAGTACAATTTGGACTCCTTAGGAAAACAGAGAACAAAAATTATCTTACTACCCTAATACAACTACTATAGGTTTTCTTTGGTGAACTTCAACACCAGTGTTAAATGTGACACCTCACTATATATCCAGTGGGATCAGTAAGTTACAGGTTAGGCATTTCAGGTGGAGATTGATAAATAATAATCTGTAGGAACGATGCTTCAGTCAATGCCAGACTGCATGTGTGACAATGGTCCCATAAGAGTAGTACCATATAGTGTAGGTATGTAGTAGTCTCCACCATCTAGGCTTGTGTAAATACACTCTATGATGTTCGCACAACAGTGAAATCGCCTAATGATGCATTTCGTAGAACATATACCTGTTGTTAAGCGACACATGCCTGTGTACAGGTTCCAAGCTCCTCAGCAAACTTTGACTCCCAGAAACGACTTCTTCATGCGCCTAGTGATTGGGGCAGGTGAGAAGGGGTGGTTTGCTGTTAGCTATCATTTGTTAAGTGCTAAGCACCATAAAAATGATCTCATTAAATCTTCCCTACAATCCTGTGAGGTGGGTTTTATTATCCCAATTGTCTAGAAGAGGAAGTAGGCTTAGAGAGGTTAGGTAATTTGCCTAGGGTCTCATAGCTAGTAGGTGGTGGATTCTAGATTCAAACTCAGGGCTATCTCGATTCTTCACTACCATGTTCTAACCGCCATACTGTGCTGGTCCTTAAAAGGGCTTCAGAGGACCAAGAGTGTTCCGGGGAACTGGAGGTGTTCAGAGCTATATCTCTGAGTAAGCCTGGTATGACAAGGTTGTGGGTGCCAGTGTGCAGAGATGAAACTGAAGACCTTCCATGGCTGGTAATGCTCTCTGAGCCATCTTGGCGCCGTGCCCTCAAAGCAAAGAGGCTTATTTGGCAGTGATTGGTGTTTGCTATTTCATGTCATCTCACAAAGCTTGTGCTATGATGCTACTCTACTCTTCTGAACCTGTTTAAAATTTTTTAAATTAAACTCAAATATAATTTTTTCTTGTTACGAAAACAGTATCTTTTCATTAGAGAAACACTAGAAAATAACCATAAGAAGTAAATAGACACACTTGTAATCTAGTTTCTGAGAGAAAATGTACCTTGGATTTTTCTTCCCAGATACATCTGTTTATATGCTAAATAGTTGGCACCTGCTTAGGATAATTTAGGATATTTTCTTAGGATAATTTCCTGGAAGTGTAATTTCTGGATCAAAAATATGAACATTATTAAAGTTTTAGATGTATTTCACTAAATTACCAATATTTATCCCCACATGTACGTATGAAGCATGTCCTTTGTCCTACATCCTTGCTGACACTTGGTATCATCCTCGTCTCTATCTTTGAAAATTGTCAAATTTAGTCTGAATAAGATTGTAAGTTTATTTTTAAGATGTCACACCATGCACTGCTCACGCAGTAACTTCGGTAGTACCTGCTATTCAAAGAAGCGGTTTAAAAATTCTTCCTATCGTTAACATATAGAAAGCGCAGAAGAGGCAATTTTCCACCACTAGATAATCTTTGAGAACTGGAAGTGAAAAGTTGGTGGAGTAAGAGATCTTAAGAGCTGTCATTGAAACCATCTGGCCTGGTCTTGTTTCCAGATCAGATAATGTTATCTTGTGAATACACAGACAAGTGTGTATAAGATAATGTGCAAAGGCTAAAATGGGTACGGAATCAGAAAAGCAAAGACTGGGTTCATTTCTCATGATCTTCAGAGAACAGCCAGAGTCGCTCAGGTGTCCTGACTCCAGTTCAGACATCACTTAGAAGATGCTGCTCTCTTGGCAAGTCTGCTCCTCTGACAGCCCCTCCCCTTTCCACCATGCCCTGGGCATCTTTTTTCACATATTCTCCAGCCTGCATCTGGGGAAAATTATTTTTCCTTCTCTGGACCCAGAATCAGAAGCCCTGGGTTTGCATTTCAGCTCTGCTATTTCATAGCTGTGTGGCTTTAGACTGTTTCTGTGCTCTCTTTAAGTCTCAATTTCCTAATTGGTGAAATGGAGAGATTTATTATCTTTTCCTCAGAGCATTGTCGTGAGAATCAAATACAATAATGTATATGAACATGCTTTGTGAGCCGTATAGCTTTATCTACAATGTAAGGCTATTAATATTATAATCATTTTTCTCCCGTGGCAGCACTTTGTTGAAGAGAAAAATGGCCCTGGGAGAGTTGAAAAGAGGGATCCCTTTATTTGCAGATGGGAGCTAGAGGGAGTGTGAAGGCCTGGGTTCAGGCCGGGCCTCTCTGCCAGAGATTATCTGTGGGAAAGCCATCCAACCTCCATCATCAGCAGAGAGGTGCTTGGACCAGATTATCTCTGAAGACACGTGTAGCTCCTGAAATCTGATGGAGCAAAGATAAAGAGATATCTGCCCTGCCTTAATGACTAATTTGGGTGCTAGCCAAAAGGGTGCTCTGGACTCATGCACCTGGAGGGTGGGAGAGATGTCACAGGATGAGAATGTCAGGAGTGGTGTTCTCCTCCAGGTTATTTGCTTAGCGTAAAACCTGCGTAACTAACACAAACGTGCAATCTACAGGAAGCTTTCTCTCCCACTTAAATAAGTCTGGGGGTCTGCGTGGCCAACAACCTTCTCAGAGACTTTATTATTCCCTTGATGTCCTTCCCATCCACCTTCCTTTGATCTCCCTGGGGGTCAGATGCAGCAGAGAGAGCAGTGGAATGAGCCCTGCTGTATCGGGAGCACTTGCTCTCTACTCCCACAGGTCACACTTCTTTCCGTGTCTTCCCCTCTCCTTTCTCTTTGTTTCCTCTTCCTCCACCTTCTCCTTAATACATCCTTCAATCCTTCACCTCTGCAAAGATGAAGAAACCTCCCTCACAGGAAACCCATTTCATCCTGTTATTCCACAGTGTTTCCACAAAAATTAAGAGAACCTGAGATTTATCCTCCTGGGTCAGTCCCATGCAGGAGTGAAAGTGACAAACTTCTCAGAAGTGTGTATGTTTGAGTGCTCTCTCTCTGGTCCTCTTTTCCCCCACCCCCCAATTTAATCTCTTCTTAACCTGGATCTTCATGGGAAACATACAGTTAAGACACTTAGAATTTTTAGTATTTGGAGTCATATGATTGCTTTTCACAGGAAGGAGAAAAAAACTGAAGACAGCAGAAGATGCACACACTAACACGCACATGCGTGTGCACTCACACACCCCTACTCCCAAGACTGAGATTATGGGTATGGTTTAATTAAAATATCAATACTGTTTTTGGTTTTCATGGGATTCCAAAGTTGGAAGAGACTTCGGAGATGGTCCAGTCCAAACAGCCTCCTGATGTACTGTTGCCCTCTGGAATGTCAACGCCAGATGTTCATCAAGCCTTGGTGTGACCTTCTGGTGACAGTCCAATCTCCCTTTTAAAAAACTTCCAAATATTTGACAATAATATTCTATGTCTGTAAGTTTTATCTTCTCCAAAATATCTCCCTTTAATTAATAATTTTTAGGGCAACTCATCTGATCTATTAGGAAGTGAAGGTGATGTCGGGGAGGAGAAACTTTCTCCTCCACCCTCTTAGGTTCAGTCTCTGGGGCCCTGTAGGTTAACCTGACAAAAGACAGATTAACAGGAGAAAGGCTTTATTATGTATGCATACAGAGGACTTCGTAGAAGACCCAAAGACATGGTTAGACCCAGAGGCTTACATACCATTTTAACAAAGAGTAGTAAATTATAGAGAAAATTAGACAAAGGAAGGAAGGGGTTTGGACTTCTAGGAGAAGTAAATTGTGGGAAGGTAAATGTATGGGGGAAACTAATAAAAGATAAGGGTTATTGAGTAGGATTTGTTATGCAGATTCAAGTTGGTGCTTTCTCCATTAATAAGAGTTGTCTTCCATAATTAAGAGTCATCCTTCTCTCCTAATAGGGGAAAGGGAGGGGGACACCTTTATAAAGGGACATTTATGCTCTGCTTTTTGGCTGGAAGGGGGAGGGAATAGATCTTTTCCTGAGTGTGCTCTTGCTTTTACTCTTTTGCTGAGGAAGATTCGCCCTGATTTAACATCTATGCCAATCTTCCTCTATTTTGTATGTGGGTTGCCACCAGAGCATGGCTGCTGACAAGTTGTGTAGGTCCACTCCCGGGAACCCAACTTGGGCTGCCAAAGTGGAGTGTGCTGAATTTAACCACTAGGCCATGGGGTCAGACCTGAGTCTAGTCTTTCTTAATTTCCTTTAGTTTAAAAGAATCCTTATGCCACAGGGTGTATTTTGTGGTGGTGTACTCTGATCCCCTTCATTAGCAAAAAACTATGTGGAAGAAGAAATAAATTGGTATCAACATCAAATTAAATCAGAGCAAGTGAATAAATATTGAGCACCAGCTATGGGTAGGATATTTTGGTAGGGGTGTGGGAGAAGTAGGAATGTAAAAAAGCAGAAGTCACAGTTGTGTCCTTTAAAGTGTTTAAGATCCAGAGAACAGGGCCTGGCCCCATGGCCAAGTGGTTAAAGTCCTGTGCACTCTGCTTCAGTTGCTGGGTTTGTGGGTTCGGATCCCAGGCACAGACCTACTCTGCTCATTGGCCATGCTGTGGAGGCATCCCACATACAAAAAATAGAGGAACATTGGCACAGATGTTAGCTCAGGGTGAATCTTCCTCACCGCCCACCTGCCCCCACCAAAAAAGGGAAAGATCCAGAGAACAGATTAGGAATAAACACTTGAAAATTTAAAAAGCCAAAGCACATACTAATAGCCGTTCAAGCAGACAGTAGAAAAGTTCTCTCTAAGGAATTGCTAGGTGAAATGCTGTGAGAGAAAGTTGAGAGTCCAGAAAAGAGAATGACCCAAGTGGGTTTGGGTCAGAGGAGATGGACTGTGAGGAAGAGCCTAGAAGTTTGCGTAGAAGCTAAATGAGTAAGTAGAGAGACCCGAAATGGTCACTCCTGGAACTGGAACTGGCCTGGAGAGGGCTCAGGCTCAAAAATACAAAACGTTTTCAGGGAGCAGAAGCTCGAAAAACTAGTTTACCTCATGTAAAGTTTGGGAAGGTGACTCTAATAAAGCAGATGGAAGCCACGTATTAGATTTGGGCCAATGTCTAAGGAACTGGCAATTTTACCTAGAAGCGAGGATGGAGGGCAAGATCATCTTTCTGGGGCTGGGCCTGTCATCCCAACTCACCCCCTAGAACTTTGTTGATTGTCAGTGGGATGATGGGGGAGGAAGTCCAGGAGCAAATGTTGCTGATCCCTGGTTCCTGTGCGGCCCTGGTAGAAACAAAAGGAGGAGAAATTTTGGTGGGAGGAATCGAGGAAAATTTGACGGCGTTTGACAGACACTCACCCGGGCTTTCCCCAGGCATTGGGATTCCGGTAGTATGTTGACTAATTCCATCCACCTCAATGCAGGAAATCAGCCTGGCTGCTGAGTAAGTGAAAGTCTGTAGGAGACCTTGAGCGGCCTGCAGCTAGCCTGTGGGTAGCTCGTGTAGGGCAACCCAAAGCAGTGCTGCTGAGTATTGAGATGGAACGACCTCCCTCTCCTTTCCTTCCCTTCATCTCTGCCCTTGCCAAGGACCCCTCCAGAGCAGGGCCACAGGTATGGTTCTTAGCTACAGGGAGTGCAGCTCTGAGTCGTCTTGTCCCAATCACTCTTCAAGGCTACTGGACTCTCAGTCTTTCCGTTTCAGAGAATGTAACGCAGTGAGCCCCACTGTAATTTTATGCGAAGTCCCGCACTTTCTTTAACATTCCCTAAAGCAGTGCATCCCAAACTTTCATATGCTACACATCATGTAGGATCTTGTGAAAATGCAGTCTCATTCACTAGCTTTGGGGTGGGAGCCCAAGATTCTACTCTGTTGGGTTTTTTGCATATAGCTTCAGGTTTTTTTCCGTGAGTATTCGTTTACACATACACACATATACATATAGACAGTGTGCATGTATCTATTTACATTGAAGTAAAGTCATGTTCGACATGAAGAACTGCATCTTGATATTTTCAACAAATGCTACAACAAAGGTATTTTTCAAGTCATTAAATTTTCTTGAGGCACAATTTCTATGGCTACATAGATTCTCCCCTATAGGCATGCTAACATTTACTTACCGTTAGTCTACTGTTGGAAAACCAGGGTGTTTTCAATTTTCCCCACTAAATATCCTTGTATGTCGATCTTTATGTGCATCTCTATTTCTTTGGAACAATTCCCAGAGGTAGAACAATTTTTTAGGTTTTTGCTGCATATTATTAAATGTTCTACACAAAGTTGTACCAATATACTCCTAGGTGTAACACATGAAAGTTCCCCTTTTTCCTATTCTCCTGTTAATATCGCATGATTAAAAATCTTTGCCAAGGGGCTGGCCCCACGGCCGAGTGGTTAAGTTCGCATGCTCTGCTGCAAGTGGCCCAGTGTTTCGTTGGTTCGAATCCTGGGCGCGGACATGGCACCGCTCATCAAACCACGCTGAGGCGGTGTCCCACATGCCACAACTAGAAGGACCCACAACCAAGAATATGCAACTATGTACCGGGGGGCTTTGGGGAGAAAAAGGAAAAAAAAATAAAATCTTTAAAAAAAAAAGTCTTTGCCAATTTGATAGGCTAAATATGATATCCTATTTTAATCTGCATTACTTTGATTATTCTTGAAGTTAAACTATTTTTTCATAAATTTATTATCTATTTTTATTTCTTCTAATGTAAACTATTTTCTTTGCCTGTTTTTCTTTTTTTTTAATTGATGTATAATTGACATATAACATTATATTAGTTTCAGGTGTACAACAATGTTTCGATATTTGTATATACTACAAAATGATCACAATAAATCTAGTTAACATCCATGTATAATTTTACCTGATCTTAAAGGAGATAAAAAAGCTGCTGAACAATTTAAAGGTTCTATTTACTAATTAATTTTGGTCAAAAAAAAGCATCCTTAATCAGAGACAGCCAAGATAATGGTTATTTATATGTTGTACGAATAATGAGTATTTATTTAAGCATCAATAGGATTTTAAACATGAGGTTAAGACAGAATTACTTCAGGGAGATCACGAAACTAGCTGGGGGTATAATTTCTGAATGTCTCACCAATGTCATTCATTTCTTTGGTTTTGTTTACTCATTCATACAATGGAACTAAAGACAGTCCTCTCATTTAATACCAAGGCTCTTCTAAGGAGGACTTAAATCACGGTTCATGTTGCATGACTGGAAAGTAGAACGCACAGTGCGTGACAAGAGTTGCTAGCCATTTGTGGAAGAACGTAGAAGGTCATGACGGTAATCTATAACTTGGTTCATCTCTGTAGTAAGTTAGTGAAGAGTTTTTCTGTAATTTGAGGGCAATGGGGGTGGAAGTAGGGTAGGAGAAAAGGAAGATTTGGTCTTTTTTCCGTCAACCTTTTTTAGGGTCTTCCTTTGATTCCCCTTCAGGAAGTGGAATAGGAAAAAAAAAAAAACTACGTTCGTCAGTAACTCTGGGGCAACCACAACTTAGACAGTAAGCAGGTCAATTGAAACAAGGGCAGTGATTGCTATAAAATGACAGGTACTCTCCCTGATACAGCACAGCAAACACAGGGCAACACACACACAGAAAGAGCTTCCTGCACAAAGCAGGCAGCCAGAGCAGAATGACAATGACCATCCTGCAGAACACAGCCATGGTGAGTAGTAACAATAATTCCTGTTTAGGTCTGGGCATCACGAGGATTTCAGAAAAGCAGATTTCTAAGGGATTAGGCTTGTTTGGGATTTTTTTGGGGGTCACTTCTTTGAAAAACAGAGCTGACTTTAATTTTGACCCCTGTCTGGTGGAGGAAAAGAACAAATGACTAGAAATTATGATGGGGTGTAAAACATGGCTCTTCACCTGATGGCTTTTCCATAGTTGGTGTCAGTTGTGCAGCTCTTGGTGTGACAAGCTGGACATGATCACTCCCGGGGCCACCATTATAGAATGAGGTTGGCGTAAAACTCTTATCTCATGTGGGGGCTTAGGCAGCCTTTTAGGATATGTACATATATATTTTAACTAAGAAAGCTGGAACCCCAAAAGGTTTAATGATTCCCCAAGACTACGGGTGGACAAGGAGTACCCTGGATAAGGAAAGGGAAACCAGCCAGTGACGAACTTTGGACAGCTCCTAGAGGAGGAAAATTTGCCGTGTCTCAGCTATCTGATTATTTTTGCATTGTCTTGTTCCTCTTGGAGGAGAGTGAGAGGTTAGAGTGATGGAAATCTACCTCCCCTGGGTCTAGAATCTCGCCTGGCAGGAGTCAGGTAAGACCTGGGAAGAATTTAATATAGAGGAGCATGAAAACAGGGCTTGGCAAATCACTCACCATATTATTGGCTTAAATAACTCCTCTTTTTTATTTCATTTACAAGCCATGCAACTTAAAAGAGCTTGGATTGCATAAAATGTCATGGCATGTGGTGATGATAATACTATGTTGTATTTATATACTGCTTTAGAGATGGCAAGAAATGCAACAAAGTGCAGTATTTAGGGGGTATAGACTTTGGAGTCAGACAGGCCTGGCTCTACCACTTACTAAGTGTGGGATTTGGGATAAGTTACTTAACTGTTCTGTGTGTTATCATTCCTATTACCTGTATAGGGGAATAATAATGGCATCCTCTTCATGGGGTTTTTGGGGGGATTAACTGACATCATTGAGAATGACTAAATCTGTACTCTGGAATAGCACGTCTACACATGATAGTTTATAGTAACCTGGCCATTTTAATATAACAACCAATAAGGATAGAGAAAGCATTCAATGTGTTAAATATTAGTGCTAATAATATTATTATTTTTACTTCTGAGACTCTAGTCAACCCAGTGAAGTAGATTGGGTCTACTTTCCCCATTACTCAGATGAACAACAGCTCAGTGAAGGGATTTAAGTCATCAGGTATGCACAAGAACTGGGACGTGAGGGTATTCTTCTCCTTGATGGGTTCAGAGGCAAGGTTTCTGAATTTAAAGCCACTGTGTCCAAAAAAATCTATTGGATAGCTTTGTGCTCTAAAGCCACTTCTATTTCTGGTTTCTTTGAAGAAATCTGTTGGACCATCAGCAAGAAACATGATACTGCGAAGGACATTAGACTAGGATTGAGCCACAACTAGAAGGACCCACAACAAAGAATATACAACTATGTGCCTGGGGGGCTTTGGGGAGAAAAAGGAAAAAAATAAAATCTTAGAATAGGATTGGAACTTGGGCAGGGTTGGCAGATAGGACATACTCAATAAGCAGTTGAGGCAAATTCTTGTGGACTTAGGAGCTGGCAGGTTCTGGAGCACATTCCTACGTGGGAGTGAGCACAAATCACAGCTGCGAGAGACAAAGGTTCAGGTGGTCTCTGAGGGGCTCACAGTAGAGTGAAGTGCACAGTTGGGCTGACATGTTGGTGTCCTGATACCACGCACCTTCAGCTGGTGCATTCTCTTGCCTGTTTCCTATTTTACAGATTGGAAGTGATATCTATTTATCTGCCTCAGAGTGGCATAAAAGAATTCAAGTCTATAAAATACTCTGAACCCCTTAGAGAAGAAGTGCTGTGTATATCATTCTTAAGAACCAGCAGGAGCCTTATGAGAGCCCCTGCTCTGTATTGCATAAGCACTAAAATCTACAGTTTCAGATCAACAGCTTTGTGGAGCAAACTAGAGCAATTTGCAGACCGTCTGATTTCCTAATGAAGGCCCATGTGACCTATAACACCCATGCGATTCTGACACAGCTGTCACCTTGCTGAAAATGCTTGGCTCCTTAGTGGGACAAAGCTAAGATTAAACACTGTAAGTGGCTACATGTTTATAACAGTGATAATGATCTTCAGTAGCAGTAGCACTGACCACCGACGCCGAGGTGCAAGTCCCCAGGCTGGCAGCAACAGCCTGGTAAAGCCACTCACGTTATTTGTTGCCTCTCGGACACAATTCACCTGCCTAATTGGGATAATTAATAGTAGCTCTACCTACGCCACGGGGTAGTTGTGAGGCTCCAGTGCTTAAAGAGATGTGAAGTGTTTTCTAAAATGCTCAAAGAATATAAGCGAATATAATAATGACTTGTTAGAAGCACGATAATTATTGCTAAATCATGTAACACCAGGGTACAGTTACTCTAAAGCTTTGATGATGAAAATTAGAAACGATTCAGTGAATATGATAATACAGAAGAGGAAAAAGAAAACAGAGGAAGAATCTACTTAAGAAACCTAAGGAAGTCATTGACAGGCTTGGGACACTATCTAAGGACCCCCTTGTCTAAGTAGGCATCTTTTCACTTTGTGAAACTTCATAGCACTTTGTCTAGACAGAAGGTGCATGAGGGCAAATTCCACATCTTTCCTGTCCACTGTGTATCATCAGCACAATGTCAATTTGATAGTCACCTGTATTGAATATTTACCATGTGCTGGCAGTGCCCTTCATGCTTTATATGGATCCTATCACTTAATCTTCACATTTTCTGGTGGCGGAAGCTGAGTTGCAAGTAGTAAGAGTCTGAGAACTGAGTTACGGACACAGGACATCTGACTCCAGAGCCCGTGTCCTGAATCACCACACTGTAGAGACAAGAAAGAATTATTGAATGAATGAATGATTGTGGGAGATGAAGGTTGATGACTGCTGATTATCTAAAGGCACATCAGCCTTATTCGTGTTTATCTGGGTCAATCTTGCTTTCAACTTCTTTTCAGCATCAGCTACCCTGGTAGCAAGTTGACACCATGACCTTTTTGCTTGCTCTTATCATTTCTTGCCTTCAATATCTGCAAAATATACAAAGGAGATCTTTTAAATCAACGTGTCTAATCACCCTCCCTATCTTAACTTGCGGAAGGTGTGACCTGGACAACATGAAGCCAGAGAATGAATGCAGCTCAGCTTCAGCTCTTGCTCTGCATCACGTTGAACGTTGGGATGAGCCTTGTCCACCCCCTGTAAGGGTCAGTGATGATGGGGTGAGCAAAGCACGGTTGTGACAAAGGGAAGCTGGAGAGATTTTTAGCTCTTCTTTTATTTTAGTTAGGTCTTCACAGAGCGCTTTCTTTCTTTGTGCATTCTTGTAATGCCAGATAAACTGATGTTTCAATGTAAGTATAAAAAATATGTTCCTGACCTAAAAGGAAATAGTTTCCCTGTTCTCTCGTTGTGCATCATTAGTGTCCCTGCTTCTTTCAATTAGCATGGATAATTGGAACTTTGCCGTAGCTGGTTTTGCATAGTGTTTTCCATAATTCATTGAGCTTACCTACACTGTTAATTGAACTGTATTGTTTTGTTCATTCATTCAATCACCTGCTCTGTCATTCATCCAGAAAGTGTTCATGGAACGTCAATTCTATGACATGTTTTCCTGCACGAACTTACCATCTAATAGGTGTAGATCTGCTAGGAAAACAGACAGTACATTCTCCAGACAATAAAGAAGTATTACTTGAGTGCTAGATGGTAGAAGCTTTATGATTTAAGGATAATTATCATACTACTAATTGAACTACTTTGGGGACACTTCCTGGAGGAGACCACATCTGAGTGGGCCCTTGACGGAAGGGTGGGATTGGATAGATGGAGGTGGGGCAGTGTATTCTGGGAGGAAGGATTTTGTGAGGATTCATGGGATATGAGGTTGGAAATAAAAACAAGAGCTATCCTTCATTAAGCCTCTATTTTTGTTAAACAGATTTATAGGTGCTTTACATAGAACATTTCATTTAATCTTGTGAATATTTTTATAAGGCAAGTATTATAATCTGGTTGGAAAGAAGAGAAACCAGAGGCTCAGGGAGGAGGCCAGGTCAAGATTTAAACCGAGTTCCAGATCCTGCTGTCTTTCGGAGCTCTCTGACTGTGGAGAGCTCAATCCCCAGGCTGACACGTTTCCTTCTCAGCTGGCACCCTGATATCTCCATGTGTGACTGTTCCCATTTCCAGGTGAGGATTTGAGGTTCAAAGAGAAGCCCTGATCCCAGGAAAGACCGGGAATGTTGAGCTCAGCTGAAGCACGGGATGTCTCTCGCCAGCAAGTGACGCCAGAGTCGCTAACCAGCTTCAACCTCCTCTCTCTTCCAGGTCAAGTCCCTGCTGCTGTTGATATTGGGGCTCGCCCTGCTGAAGGAGGTGGCAGCTAGGACAAACCCCAAGGCAGTCTCTTGCCCTCCTCTGGAGGAGGATTTTGTGAGGGTTGACATTCGCATCTTTAGTCAAAACAAGGGTATTTCCAGCTTACATGACATCCATAACCGCTCCAGCTCCCCCTGGGTTTACACGTAAGTGCAAAGGAGATGGATCTTCACATTTGAAAAACATGTTATTTTATTCTAATCATAAAGTAGGAAATTTAGACAATATAGAAAAAATGCAAGCCCTCACATCTGCTCTTAAAAACAGAGATCTCACTATACCTGGGAGATCACATTTTTCTTGCTTTTTGGGCTAGGTCCTCCTCTGTGGTTGAAGGTCCTGCTATGCTGCTTCCAACTTCTCGTTGACCCTCTGCCTTTTCCTGCTTCATGCAGCTCTAGATTGGAATTTGTAAACTTTGTGTGTTGGAAGAGAGGGCTCTTTAAAGCAGCCCACATAATTATTTCTTTATGGGGATAAGCGAGAACCAGAAAAGTCAGTTTAGAGAGATCTGCTCAGATTAGACTTCAAGGAGTGGGGAGGGGGGCAGAGTGGAGGGGAAAGGCCAGTTTGCGAAGTGGGAAGCGAGGTGGCGGGGTTCAGGGTACAGTCTTGTGATTTTGTCTTATGTGTAGGTTCTTGGAATACGAAGTACTCATCTATATGCTCCAAAGACAAGTATGAAAATAGATTCCAGGGACAATTAAAAGTGCCTCTGTAGCTGCTTGCATTGCTTCCCAAGTGAAGGAAGCGTGTGTGGTGGCAAGTTGGCTGGATTGGCTTTGCTGCCTTTATGTTTCCTGGCGGAGGGGGCTATGCAGGGAGAAACTGAGAGAAGGCGCTGGATTCATAAAGCTCTGGGGCTTTGTTTTTCTTTTGCAAGCAGCAGGCTTTGTAGACCGTATCCTGAGAGATCCACTAGTGATGTTTAATCTTTAAGTAAAGGATGAATAATAATTATAGTAATAACAATGTAAAGTGAAAGAAACTAAAAGATCTAACACTTATTGAATACCAGCATTTTATGGTGTGGAGTTTCACATGCATTTGTGTCACTCACTGAGTGTTACCAACAATCCCGTGAGAGAGGTATACGAGAATCCTCATTTTATAGTTGAGGAAAACTGAGGCTTAGGGAGTTCAGCGCCTGCCAGAGGGCGGTCTGTAAATCCAGGCTGTCTGCTCCAGAGTCTGTGTGGCAGCCCTGAGGTCCTCAGAACCGCCTCCCAGCATGGGAGCACCCCGGGCTGCAGGGCTCTCATCCTTGGTCCCTCTTCCCCTCCCTGTCTCACCATCTTCTTTTGCCTGTTCTTCCTGCAGCGTCTCCCGGGACCCCAACCGGTTCCCCTCCGAGATTGCAGAGGCCCATTGCAGGTACTTGGGCTGCATCGACGCCCAGGGGAGGGAAGACCATTCCAGGAACTCCGTGCCCATCCAGCAGGAGTTCCTGGTCCTCCAGAGGGAGTCCAAGGGCTGTCCTGGCTCCTTCCGGCTGGAGAAGGTGCGGATGACTGTTGGCTGCACCTGCGTCACCCCCATGGTTCGCGAAATAAATGCCTGAGTGCTGCGCATCCTCTCGACTGAAGAAGCTGTAGACACGCCGCTCTTTACCTAGCACTCTGCAACAGTCCGGTGTGGTCCCCAGTTCTCTCTGTTTCGTAGGACTCTTGATAAGATTTGCTTGGAATTCTCAAAGCTCTGTATTAGAGATAGCGTTAGCTTCCCAGGGCACTTCAGAATCCTAATATAGTCCTGTGATGCTCCCATGTCCCAACCCCCTGGAGAACGGGGGAGGAGAACGGAGGAGCCCTTGGCCCACCCCGTTTATGTGCTCTGATGACCATCTCCTAGCCGTGCAGTCACTGTGCTGCACAGCCATTCCCTGGTAGCTCTGTTGGTAAAATGGGCCTCTGTTCCATGTGCATGAAAATGCAGGAAATATGACCACAATTTAGGAGTGGGTTGTGCACGATAGGGTGGGCTGGGAAGGATGGGGATGAGAATCTAGTACATATGTCTATTAATCTTTCACTAAATGTACATGAGTTTGGCTTGATATTTATATTTGGAAGGAAATTGTGAATATATTTATGATGCATTAATTATATAAAATTTCAGGAGAAAAATTAAAAAGCAAGGGCTAATATAGTAAAATATTAATGATTGAAAAATACTTGTGTTCATTTCTAGTTTCAGCTTGTACTCATAGACCTTGTAGCTTTAAGGATTTTGAAATTCTATATACCTGTCATTTGTTTTCCATATTTTGTCAGCGGAGTGCCAGTATTAGAGTTATCTCCTTACTATTATTTTTGTGTATGTGTGTGGTCTTGGTGATATTAATTTTTTCCCAGCTTTATTGAGATATAATCAATAAATAACATGGTATAAACTTAAGGTGTACAATGTGGTGATTTGATACACGTATATGTTGAGGAATGAGTATCACAACAAGGTTAGTTAACACATCCATCCCTCTACACAGTTACCTTTTTTTCTTTTTGTGGTGAGAACATTTAGGATCTACTCTCCTAGTAACTTTCAAGTATAAAATACAGTATTGTTAACTATAATCACCATGCTGTACATCAGAGCCCCAGAACTTATTCATCTTATAACTGAAAGTTTGTACCCTTAGTCCAACATCTCCCCATTTCCCTCACTTCCCATCCCTGGCAACCGCCATTCTACTCTCTGTTTCTACGAGTTGGAGAATTATTTTGCTATTAATGGTTCTTGGGAGTTACATGGAGAGGTGAGGAAAATGGCACCAACGTTGCACAGAACAGAACAGTTCCCTGGTAACTCTTTACTGCTCCATCTTCCTCGCTACATTATTTTACAAAATGAACATTTATTGGGCACCATGCTAGCCAATCTGGAGATACAGTAGCCTCCCCCATCTGTGGTTTTGTTTTCCGTGGTTTCAGTTACCCACTGTCAACCTCTGTCCAAAAATATTAAATGGAAAATTGCAGAAATAAACAATTGATAAGTTTTAAACTGCACACATTCTGAATAGCATGATGAAATCTCGCTCTGCCCTGCTCCATTGCATACAAATGCTACCTCACATTGCCTGTGCCATTCACCTCACTTCATCTCATCACACAGGCATCACATCGTCTCTCCTCATCACAAGTTGAAGAGTGAGTATAACACAATGACATATTTTGTGAGAGAGAACAGTTCACATAACTGTTAATGCAGTATACTGTTATAATTGTTCTATTTTATTATTACTTATTGTTGTTAACCTCTTACTGTGCCTAATTTATAAATTAAACTTTATCCTAGAGGCTGGCCCCAAAGTGCAGTGGTTAAGTTCAGATGTTCTGCTTCAGTGGCCTGGACTTCATGGATTTGGATCCCGGGTGTGGACCTAGCACCACTTGTCAAGACTTGCTGTGGCAGGCGTCCCACATATAAAGTAGAGGAAGATGGGCATGGATGTTAGCTCAGGGCCAGTCTTCCTCAGCAAAAAAAGAGGAGGATTGGGGGCAGATCTTAGCTCAGGGATAATCTTTCTCAAAAAAAATAGTAAATAAATAAGAAAAAGAAAGGAAAACAACTTTATTGTAGGTATGCTTATATAGGAAAAAACATAGTATATATAGAGTTCTGGACTGTCTGTGGTTTCCAGCATCCACTGGGGGTCTTGGAATGTGTCCCCCACAGATAAGGGGGGACTACTGTACAGAGAAAAGTAAGAAATGCATATGGAAGGGCCACGGTGTTGGTAGCAGCCATCCACAGAGCTCCTGGTCATCAGGGCCATGGCAGTCACTTTGCATCCTCTTCATTGTGACTTCTAGGACCTTTTGGGTCACTGGCTATCTTTCATCCATCTCTTATGCTTCCTGGGGACACAGGAGCTTCCAGATCCTGGTTTCCACGCCCCTCAGAGGTTCTCATCCCTCTCTTGCCCAGATAAGGTGCCCTGCATTTTCTCCTTTACCGCACCACTGGCTCAGAGTACATCTCCATTGCTGCTGCCTTCCAGGTCCCAGAGAGAGGGTGGGGCATAAGTTCTCACTCCCACCTGCAACGTGGCTTGAGGATGGGCAAGTGGCAGGAGCCCAGCACCCATTTTTAACTCTTTAGTGTGGGCAACTTTTATCTAGTTTGTAGGTGGGGGTGAGGATGGAGTAGCTTGGTAGACTGGCTCTTCATCTCTTCGCTTCAGGATCGTTTTCTCATGGTATAAACATTGACGTGTGTATGTAAAATATTCAGGCTCTCAAAACTTAAAAAACATTTTCTCTCACGGTAATCAGCTTCATAAGTTTGCTGTGAATCTTGCAAGTCCATTTTGGCACTCAAATCTGTGCAATGACCCTTCCTTTCTTGTTCGTTTTGGCAGTAATAGCCCTACCCTCAGGGTACTAGATGTAAAAAACCTCTGTCTGAGTGGTGGGAGAAGCAAAGAGATGAAGGAAATTGCAGAGGAAAAGATGACACCTGAAAGTATCAAGATATTATCTTTTTACACATGTACGCATGTGATTTCAAAGCAATGTGCTAAGTACTCTGAGCAAGATAGCAGATGTTAAGAAGACACAGACGATGGTAGCTCACCAGGAAATTTCAGAAAGGAGATGACTTTCACATTGAGATGAGTATGAGCTGCTCTCGAGGAAAATGGGGGAAGGGCATTCCTAGCAAAGGGAACAGTATGAGCAAAAGCAGAGGCACAAAAAAGCTTGGTGTATTAGGGGAACAGCAAGTAGTTCCAGGTGCCCAGGAGAGTGCGGACATGAGAACACATAGAGGGGATACATAATAACTATTTCTTGAAAGAACGATTGAATAAATGAATGAATGAGTGAGTTACAGATGTGATAAATACATAGCTGTATTTCATTAGATAATTCTGGTGATAGTGAGCAAAAGGAATTGGAAACCTGAAGGCCAGTTAGAAGATCAGAGAGAAGACAATTTATCTCCTCTGGTAGATTCACACTGTTAGAGCTGGATGGGCCCCTGTAGATCACCTGGTCAACCTTTCTCATTTGCAGATGAGGCCCAAAGGAATTAGGTGACTTGCTCAAGGTCACTTGGGTAGTTAGTGGCAGAAACAGGTTCACCGACACCAAGTTCGCGACTTTTCATGTTGGTTTGCAGCTCTCTATAGTGTTTCCAGTAAAGAGCCATTTCAGTCACTTTTCTATGTGGTCTAGGGCTGGCCCTGGGAGTGGGTACAGAAATACCTCCACGTCCCACATATCCAAATACACTGTCTATGGTGCCACGTGGGGTCTGGGGCCCTGCATTCCCTTCCTGTCTTGAGCTGAGAGGGGCTGTCATTCAAGAAATTGCAGGTCCTCTCCTGCTCACAAGGTGGCACACTGTGCCCATTTGTTCCCAGATTCCTTAGCATAGGTGACAAGGAAATAAATGGCTCCCTTATAGGGGAACCTGTCTTCTTTAGCAGCCACTTGAGACACTGCTGAGGCAGAAGGGCAGGCTGTGTTCTTCAGCTCTGCGCCGAGCTTTCTGGGACTCAGAGGTCCCTTGTTTTGCCTGTGGGAAAAATGGTCTAAGTTGAGTGGTTTAGGTGTTCAAATACAATATCATCATCATCGGGGGGAGAGAGGAAATTTTCTTTCCACATGGAAACTTGAAAACATATCGCCTTTTCTTTTGAAATCCGGTTTTTGTTTATAAAGCCTTGGCTGGCTCTCTCTCTTTCTCTCTTTCTCTGTCCCTCCTCCCTTGCTACCCAATTCTTGATAAAAGTCATCTACGTTTATAACGCTGCATCAAAGAAATTTTGCTTGTAATTTACAGTGAGGAAAATGGTTATGAAATTGATTTGTCTTTTTTTTTTTGTCCTCATAGGAGAGGTAGAAAAAATGGATTTAATATTTAGACAGCTCTCGGCTTTGAATCCTGGTTCTGCCATGTTTTGGTTGTATGAATTTAGGCAGTTTTGTCCTTCTGAGACTCAGCTTCCTTGTATGTTAGATGGCGGATAATATCTATTCTAAAGAGTACCGTGTAATATAATCGAACTTAAGAAATAAAGGACTTAATACAATACCCAGGAAGTGGCAGGCGCGTAGTAACTGGTAGCCATTATTCCAAGAGCCATAGAACTTATATTTCCCATTTTGCTTAGGCCCCGGGAAGTTGACAACCAACTTTTACGCTTAAACACCACAGCTATAGCATTCCTCAGGGTTGTCAAATTTACGCTCTCCATTTAACTTCTATATATGCACATATATAATTTAAGGTGAGTTAAACAAAAGACCTATATATTGTTAATATGTTATGTTATTATCACATAGATTTTTAAAAAAATAACCTTAAATTAATTTGAAAAGAGTAGAGGAAGCCATGGACTTAATACGTTGGGAAAAAAATTCCCTTGGGTCCAAATGTTCTTTGTAGCCTATTCCAGCGACATAAATTAGAGGAAAAGCACTTTTGGTTCAATAAGTCACAGAGGTGGTGCATGTCCAGCTGGATTCCCCTCAGGATACAAAGGAACCCACATTTTTCCCAAACACTGAGATGTTGTTTTTAACACGCTGTTTGGTGCCAAGGAAAGAATCATTGAAAAAGTGGTAACTTCCAAAGCTGCTGCGCTCTAAGCTTTGCTTGTGCATCTCCAAGTGTCATAAAAGCCTACAAAACAGCATTCCTTCTTCCTTAAGAAGCACCCAGGAAGAGAGAATTCCTTCGTCAGTGAAAGAGATCAGGCGTGGGGCAGATAAGGCATAAGGTAAGATAAGGTGTTGGTCTAAAGGTAGTGGGGAGAGACATCTATGTATGGAGAATTTTCCTTCCTGTGTTCCTTACATCTGGGAAGCCAATAATAGGGAGGTTGTACTTACCAAGTCATAATCCTGCATCTTCTTATATTTGCAATAGGATTAAATCACATTTGCAACTTTGCATGTTTGGAGTATTAATGTGGCCCGGGGAGCTAAACTCATTAACAATTCCATTGAGGTTGTTAAAAATAATAAAAATGATAACAATCGTAGTAGCTCAGATATACTGAGTGTTGGCTACGTGTGTCAGGCACTGTGCAGTTTTACGTGCCTCTCAGTCCTCAAGACAGTGGCATGAGTTTGGAAATATTGTCCTCATTTTACAGATGAGGGAACTGGGGAATTCATCACTAGATGCCTAGGACCCCAGGAAACTCTTGCCTGATAAATAAGTATGGTAAGAATTTTCTGTGAGCACGATGTCCCTTCTGAGGAGGCCAGCTGTGCTCAGATTCCATCCGGCACTCAACCCACGCAGCCCATCCAGGGCTGTGCCTCCCAGATCTGGTTTCTGTCGTGAGAATGTGGTTGGTTGTGGGAAATGGTTACACGGCTTCTGGTGTTGTCACCACTATAAAGAAGGTCTGGTCCTTGCCTTCAGGCCATGTAAAGGGCTGTGGTCACAAGAGCTTGTGAGTGTTAGCCTAAAGGTTTAAACTCTGGTCTCTTGGACTGCAGATCCCCTACTGCATCTAACCTGTCCATCTGTATCCAGTTGGATAAGTTACCTGATGTTTCTTCACTAGAATCTTTTCCCCTCTGAAAATGAAGAATGATTAAAATGTTTCTTATGTAGGCCACCCGAGGTTCTCAGGATTAACTCTTGATCTGCAAAGAGCATTGGAGATCCACCATTCGCCATCCTTCCAGAAACGCACCTTTGTTTACTAGTACCAGGTGCATGCCTTGGTCTTGTAATTTCATAATAGGGACCACATGAAGTGTGATTTTGAGAATTTCGATTTTGAGATTTTGAGAATTTTGCTCAGCAATGAAAATATTTTGAAACTAAGATAAAAAAAAAAGGAATGATCCCCATACGAGCATGAAGATGCTGTTGCCTGCAAAACATTTATATCTTCTCTTAAACTGTGCAAACATCAATAGCAATATCAGAGACCACAGCATCATGACAAGTGCGTGGATGTTGGAGCTAGATGCCAGGTGAAAACGGCAGCTCTGGCACCTACGAGCTCCACAAATCACTAATGATCTTGGGCAAGTCACCCAACCTCTCTGTGCCTCCCTTTTCCCAATTGTAAAATGGGGATGTAACAGTCCCTCCTTCACGGGGTTGTTGAGACACTAGAATAAGATGGTACAGATGAGGTTCTTAGACCTGTACGAGGCATGTGTTGTCCAGTGTGTTATTAAAAACAGAAAAGTCACCCATTATCTCATCACAATAACATAGTATGTTTAATATTTTGCTTTCTCTTTTGCAACATTGTCTCACAGATGCATGCTTTACAAGGCTGTAACCGTAACATATATGCAATCTGTATTTGGTGACTGTTTACTTAACATTATATTGTACACATTTTCTGTGTTTCTATAAAGTGTTCACAAGGGTTTTTAGTGGCTACAGACTATTCTTTCAAGTTGATGAACCAGAATTTATTTAGTTGTTCGTTTATTTTTGGACCTTTAACTATTTCCACTTACAAAAATTAAATGATGCTTATAGCTGTTTTAATTACTTTTTTATCGTGAAACATATAATGTGGACAGAAGAGTGCATGTCTATATGTTATGTACAGTTGACTTTAATGTTAAAATTCTCTCTGTGTGGGTTTTCATATCTATAGCCTACCTTGGGCAAGTTACTTAATCTCTCTGGGCCTCAGTTTCCTCAATTACAAAATGAGAATACTAATAATACTTGCCTCATAGGGTTGTGGTATGGATTAAATGTAAATAATATATGTAAAGCATTAGAGCAGTTCGAAGTTCTAACTAGGTGTCACTAGTCTTACTTACTAGTTTAATATGCCACCTGAAGCAGGGCCTTTGGATAGATGCTCCCACTTTTAATTCTTGTTTTCAAAGTGAAGTCAATCAATGCATCAGGCAAAGATGGATTTATGAGTGGTTCTGGGGTTGTGGCTGTCACAAAACTCAGACTTCCTACTCCACTGGCTTACCTCTGTGGTTTCCTTACATGCTGTCTGTAGGTGACATACCACAGCCCTTTACATGGCCTGAAGGCAAGGACCAGACCTTCTTTATAGTGGTGACAACACCAGAAGCCGTGTAACCATTTCCCACAACCAACCACATTCTCACGACAGAAACCAGATCTGGGAGGCACAGCCCTGGATGGGCTGTGTGGGTTGAGTGCCGGATGGAATCTGAGCACAGCTGGCCTCCTCAGAAGGGACATCGTGCTCACAGAAAATTCTTACCATACTTATTTATCAGGCAAGAGTTTCTTGGGGTCCTAGGCATCTGCTCATTCCACACTCCTGGGTTTTTCAACATCTAAGAGAAAAAAGACCCAGCTTTCCCACAACCACTTGTCAAATGCCTGATTACCTTCTGTGGTCACCTCAAACCTCAAGTGGGATCCATTAAGAAAGCAGGGTTTGCTTCCGCCACTTGCTTCTCACTGTGTCTGCATGCGGGCTACCAAAACACAAAATTAAGTATAAAAGAAAACAAATCTTTTCTTTTGGATCTGTGTTGTTTACCTTTGTGAAATCTACTAAGTACTATGATTTGGGTTTAAGAATTTAGATGAGGGGCTGGTCCAGTGGCACAGTGGTTAAGTTTGCACGTTTGGCTTCAGCGGCCTGGGGTTTGCCGGTTCGGATCCTGGGTGCAGACATGGCACTGCTTGGCAAGCCTTGCTGTGGCAGACGTCCCACATATAAAGTAGAGGAAGATGGGCAAGGATGTTAGCTCACGGCCAGTCTTCCTCAGCAAAAAAAAAAAAAAAAAAAGGGGTGGGGGGCAGATGTTAGTTGGACACTGATCTTCCTTAAAAAAAAAAGAATTTAGATGAGTTGAAGTTCTGGTCATATGAGAGTGAGTTTTACTGGGTAAAGAAATGATTTAATTACTCCTACTGTACAGAAGATGAATATCAAGAGATTCCCTATTATTTTCATTAATACTAGCATCTTTTTTGATGAAAGCTGACACGTTGAATAGTTACAATAGAAAAGACTCTTCTAACTTATATGCATTCACTCATTCAGTTGTCATAATAAACCCTGGTTTAGGAACTATCAATTAGCGTCATTGTACAGATGAGAAAATTGAAGCACAGGCTGAGCTAGTACCTTTCTTGAAGTTACAATAGTCATCTGGTGGCAGACCACTGCCTTCCTCACTAGGCTTCATTGCCCCCCTGTAGGAGATCCACCAGGAATCACTTGCCTGTACTGACGTCTCTGAACCATGGAATTTTCTCTGAGGATCATTCTCTCTGTGAATGGTCAGAAAAAGCACACTAATTTCAACATTTGCTTAATCATACAATTATAGAATTTTAAGCTTATGGAAACCTCATTGGAAATATAGCCAATAGATCCTTGACTTTGCCAACCTCCATAAATAGCTCAAATTATGATGGCCCTCATCTTGCTTGTGCTTCCAGTTCTTTACCAGGCCCACTTCCCTAGAAGTTTCTGGAAATTTCTGAGTAACATCCTCATTTCCCTCAATTTTCCCTGAGGATGCTCACTACTGTGGTCAACTGTCTGGTTTTTGACAACCAATCTCTGCCCGCCCAGGTGCCTGCAGGTGAAGGCCTGGTAACTTCTGTCAGGCTCTATGACTTCTCAGGCTAGGTCACAAAAAGTTGTGTAGCTGCCACCTGGTTCTCTTAGGATGCTCATTCTGGGGGAAGCCACCTGCAGTGCAAGAAGCCCAGCTGCCATGATTCCATTCTGGGAAGGCCATGTGGAGGTGCTCTGGTTGACAGTCTTAGATGAGCTCCCAGCCAACAGCCAGCATCAACTGCCAGCCATGTGAGAAGCCATCTTAGACACACAACCTAGTGGAGATTTCAACTGACTGTAGCTCCAACCAATATTTGAATGCAACCTCATGACCAGGATCGGTTACATAATTTGTGGGGCCCAGTGAAAAATTAAAGTGCACAACTCCTTGTTAAAAAATTATTAGGAATGTCAAGCAGAACATTAAACCAGACATGGGGCCTGTTTAAGCAGAGGGCCCTATATGACTGCACAGGTTGTGCGCCCAGGAGGCAGGCTGCTCGTGAGATCGCAAGAGTGAAATGCCCAGCTGAGCCCTTCTCGAACATTTGTGTTCAAAATAAAATAGTTGTTTCATTTTTTCCAGTTTTCTTGAGATATAACGGACATACATCATTGTATAAGCTCAAGGTATACAATATTTTGATTTGATATATATATATATTGTGAAATGATTACCACAAGTTTAGCTATCTTTCACCTCACGTAGTTATACATTTTTTTCTTTAAGATCTACTTTGTTAGCAACTTTCAAATATAAAATACAGTATTATTAACTGTAGTCACTATGCTGTATAGTACATCCCTGGAACTTATTTATCCATATAACTGGTCATTTGTATCTGTGACCACCTACACCCATTTCCTCTACTCTCCATACCACCAATCTATTGTCTGTTTCTATGAGTTCAGTTTTTTTTTAGATTCCACATATAAGTATACTTATACAGTATTTGTCTTTATCTGTCTGACTTGTTTCACTTGGCATGATGTCCTCAAGGTTTATCCATGTTGTTTCAAATGGCAGGATTTCCTTCTTTTTTTATGGCTGAATAATATTCCATTACATATATATGCCATATTTTCTGCAACCATTCGTCTGTCAATGGACAATTAAGTTGTTTCCATGTCTTGGCTATTGTAAATAATGCTGCAATGAACGTGGGTATACAGATACCTCTTCAAGATAGTGATTTCATTTCCTTCAGATATATACCCAAGTGGATCATATTTTTATGCCACCCAAGTAGCTAGATCATATTTTTAATTTTTTGAGGATCCTCTATCCTGTTCTCCATAGTGGCTGCACCAATTTACATTCCCACCAACAGTGAACAAGTGTTCCCTTTTCTCCACACCCTCGCCAGCACTTATCTCTTGTCCTTTTGATAATAGCCACTCTAACATGCGTGAGGGGATAGCTCATTGTGGTTTTGACTTGCATTTCCCTGATGATTAGTGAAGTCGAGCACTTTTTCATGTACTCATTGGCCATCAGCATGTCTTCTCAGGAAAAATGTCTATTCAGATCTGTGATATTGTGATTTATAATAAGAAATATCTACTTGATCTTTGTCCCCATGTCTGGCACAGAGCTCCTGAAATCCTTGGGATTTCCTCAGTAACAAGAGCTATAAAGGTGTCTTTTGTTGTGTTCTTGAGGTAACTTTTGGACCCACCTAAGGATGGGGGCTGGTTGCCAGGAGAACGAACGATGTGATTAGAGGGCTGAAATTTTCAGTCCCACCCTCTGACCTCCTGGAAGAGGAGAGGAGCTGGAGGTTGAGTCTATTCTATGTAATAAAACATCTATAAAACCCCAAAGGGCTGGGTTCAGAGATCTTCCAAGTTGGTGAACACATGGAGATTTGAGGAGAGTGGTGTGCCTGGAGAGGGCATGGATGCTCTGTGTCTTTTTCTCATACCTTGCCCTATGCATCTCTTCCATTTGGCTGTTCCTGAGTTATAACCTTTTATAATAAACTGATCATCTTGTAAGTAAAATGTTCCTTTGAGTTCTGTGAGCCACTCTAGCAAGTTAACTGAACTCAAGGAGGGGGTCATGGGAACCTCCGATCTGTAGCCAGTTGGTCAGAAACACAAGTAACAACCTGGGCTTTTGACTGGTGTCTGAAGAGTGGTGGGGTAGGGGTGAGGAGGAGTCTTGTAGGTCTCGGCCCTTAACATGTGGAATCTGATGCTATCTCTGGGTAGATAGTGTCAGAGTTGAGTTGAATTGTAAGACACAGGTGGTGTCTGAGAATTGCTTGTTGAATGTATGGGGGAAACCTCCACCCCTAGATGGTGGAATTGGGATCCAGGAACTTAAAATTTGTGTTACCACCCAAGGGGGGTCATCTGCCCACCACAAGACATGCCAATAGTCGAGAGGCAAGGTGGTAGGAGAGAAAGGGTTTTATTACAGCTTGCTAGCAAGGGGGAAGATGGCTGACTAATGTCCAAAAGAACCAGCTCACAAGACAGAGACTACAGGTCAGTTGTATAGGGGGCTGATCTCTGGGTGGGGGAGGCATCTGGTCTTCAGGTGGAGCAGATATCTGGTCTCTGGGTGGGGCAGACGTCTGGTCTTAGTTCCTGATAATCTTTTATTTTACTGGATATGCATCAGAGACTGGAGCAATGCCTTATACCCTGATTTAGTTTAAAGATAATAAGAATCAGAGGCCATTCAAAGTTACAATATGGTTTCTTTTCTCCAATATGGCTTCTCTTACATCAACCTTGTGCTGAGCCAGTACCATTAGGTCTTTTACTCACTTTTAAATTGGATTATTTGTTTTTTTTGTTATTGAGTTGTATGAGTTCCTTATATGCTTTGGATATTAACCCCTTATCACACACGTGGTTTGCAAATATTTTCTCCTATTCATAGGTTGCCTTTTCATTTTGTTGATTGTTTCTTTTGCTGTGCAGAAGTTCTTTAGTTTGATGTAGTCTCACTCATTTATTTTTTGCTTTTGTTATTTGTGCTTTAGGCACCATATCAAAAAAACATCATTGCCAAGACTCATGTCAATGAGATTTTCCCCTACGTTTTCTTCTAGTAGTTTTACAGTTTCAGGTCTTACATTTGTCTTCAATACATTTTGAGCTAATTTTTGTGATTAGTGTAAGAGGTTAATTTCATTCTTTTGCATGTGAATATCCAATTTTCCTAGCACCACTTATTGAAAAGACTATCTTTTCTCCATTGACTATTCTTGGCTCCCTTGTCAAAGATTACTGACCATGTATGCATGGGTTTATTTCTGGGCTCTTGATTCTGTTCCATTGGTCTCTGTGTCTATTTTATGCCAATACCATACTTTTTTGATTCCTTAAAACACAAAATATTCAACCTAGTAAGTTTGAAGATCCAATTGGCTTTATTGAATGATTCATGACTTGGGCAGCTTCTCATTTAGCAAATAGAAGGGTGCTCTGAGGAGTTGTACAAAATGGAAGGTTTTTATAGGTAGAAGGATGGTAGGGTAAGGAAGTTATCAGCAAAAGAAAAGAAAGGATTGTCTCAGGCCAGGGAGAAGGTAAGGTAGGGGTTTTATTATGCAGATTACCTCACCAGTGCTAATCAGGAAATTTCAGATTAACTGTTAAAAAGGTCACATTTCTGGAATAAGTTGAAACTGTAATTAAGTCTTGGTTTGCTGTTGTGGAGCAAATGAATACATTTTGGGCATTTTTTAAAAGATTCCTATGGCTTTGCAATATAGTTTGAAATCAGGAATTGTGATGCCTCCAGCTTTGTTCTTTCTCAGGATTGCTTTGGCTATTCAAGATCTTTTGTGATTCCAAAGGAATTTTAGGATTTTTTTTGCCTATTTCTGTAAAAAAAAGTCATTGGAATCTTGATACGGATTGCGCTAAATGTATAGATGGCTTTGGGTAATATGGGCATTTTAACAATATTAATTTTTTCAATCCATGAACATGAGATATCTTTTCATTTATTTGTATCTTCTTCAATTTCTTTCATCAATGTCTTATAGTTTTCAGGTACAGATCTTTTACCCCCTTGGTTAAATTTATTCCTAAGTATTTTATTCTTTTTGGTGCTATTGTAAATGAGATTGTTTCCTTTTTCAGATAATTCATTGTTAGGGTGTAGAAATGCTACTGATTCTGTATGTCAATTTGTATCGTGCAAGTCAACTGAATTTGTTGATTAGATCTAACAATTTTTTGGTGGAGTCTTTAGGATTTTCTATGCATAAAATTATGTCATTTGCAAACAAAGGCAATTTTACTTCTTCTTTTCCAATTTGAATGCTTTTCATTTCTTTTTCTTGCTTGATTTCTCTTGTTAGGACTTCTAGTACTTTGTTGAATGGGAGTGGTGAGAGTGAACACATTTGTTGTATTCCTGATCTTAGAGGAAAAGCTTCCCACCTTTTACCATTGAGTTTTATCTTAGCCGTGGGCTTAAAATGGTTGTTTTACACTAGGAAATTTTGGGGTGATTTATTACATGGCCATAGTAATCACGTCAGGCTCCAGGAACAATTATTTCAGACTGCAATAGCCCAGAGTTGTTATATTTTCTAAATGTTCATTCAGCCTTAAATTTGTGAGTCTAGGTGAGTTGGGCTATGCCTAGTCCAATTCTATTTTTCGTTCTGTGCTCCAACAGGAATAAAAAATTTGCCTTTATATCTTTGCTGCATTTTTGGCTATCTTAACTGCTGATTAAAAACTCACAAACACACACCTGTGTATTAGCAAGCAACAGTGCACAGTAACATAGTGTATCAACAGTTAGAAAGGCATTTTCCTACAAAAGACATAGTCTGCAGACATGTAACTCAGTCTATAGCATAAATGACCTTTAAAAATCACCTTTTACAATTTAAACCCCAGGATCTGCAACTTCTAGGTTGCTCCACTTTATATTTGCATAATAAATGGCCCAACTGTGTGCATTTCTCAGAAAAAATAGGGGGTTTCAAGACACATCTAGTGCAAAGCAAAAAAATTCCTTGCCTCTTAGAAATGCACATGTTCAAATTCTACTACTTACAGTCAGGTTTCAAAGATTTTAGGGCACTCTTGCTGAACAAAAATGATCCCATACTCCTAATTTATTTTGAAATCAAATAGAGGTGAATCTGTGCTTTCATTTATTGGCCAGAGCTCTGTATTACCAAGCACTTCTGTGCCCTTTGAATACGGTGATGAATTGATGTTCATAATGAAAATGATCTTAGATATTGTTTTCTAAATAATCAAGAAAATATTGTGTTCAGTTGTGTTAGAGTGTCATAGAGTGTATCTGATTGTTTTCTTCTTTGAAAATCTTTCTTGCCTGATGTAGTAGGCTGAATAATGACACCCAAAGATATCCACATGCTAACCACTGGAACCTGTGAGTGTTACCTTAAATGGCAAAAAGGGCTTTGCAGATGTGAGTAGATGCAGGCTATTGAGATGGGGAGGTTATCCTGGATTGTTATGGTATGCCCTAAATGTAATCACAAATGTCTTTACAAGATGGAAGCAGAGGGAGATCTGACAACAGAAGAGGACAATGTGATGTGATGACTGGAAACAGAGCTTGGAGTCGTGTGCTCTGGAGATGCAGTTGCCTCCAGTCAAGGAATGCAACGCCAGAAGTGGGAAATGGCAAACAAGCAGGTCTCCCCTAGAGCCTCTGGAGGAAGCACAGCACTGTTGACATCTTGATTTTGGCCCGTGAACTTGCAAGAGAATAAATGTGTGCTGTTTTAAGCCACCAAGTTCGTGGTAAGTTCGTGATAGGGAACTAATGGAATGCTGTGTATATTTGTTTTCTTCTTTGAAAATATTTCTTGCATGGGTAAGTCTTCATTAACTTTTTTTCTTTTTTGGTGAGGAAGGTTGGCCCTGAGCTAACATCTGTGCCAATCGTCCTCTACTTTTTGTATGTGGGGTGCCACCACAGCATGGCTTGATGAGGATTGTGTAGGTCCGTGCTGGGGATCTGAACCCGTGAACCCCAAGCCACTGAATGTGTGAACTTAACCACTATACCACCGGGCCAGCCCCTCACTTTGGATGTTTGATTAGCCTAAGCGTTGTATTCCCAGGCTGGCAGAGCATTCTGCTCTAGGAATTATTATGCATGATTTACCCATTTGTAATCTCTGGGCCACTGGCCCTTTCTCAGAGCAATAATTGAGGTTCATTGTGTTGAGGCCCCTTTTTAGTCCATTCTGGACAACTTGCTTTATCTAGTGGCCAGCCCAGTTGAACAAAATCTTTGGTGACAGCAGGAGGTGCAGGCTGGGAAATGCCTCTGACTCATCCACGTGGTGGGTCTGAAAGGATGCAGAAGGATGCTGTTTCAGTTTGACTGCTGCCTGCCCTGTGTGGGAGACACACAAAGAGCATTCTGGGACCCAAAGTTGGCTTCTCACCATCTCACCAAAGCAGGCAACTTCTTACAGTAACCTCAGGGGAAGGAAGTCAGTGCTGGTGCAGTGTTCCTTCCACGAACTTAAACCCAGATGCTTGACCTACATTTTCAGCCTCCAAAATGACCTTCACTCTTCTTGTAGTGGTTCAAGGTTGAAAGCATAAAAGTAAACATTGCATGACAATCATATTTGATATAAAGATTATTTGAAATCCTTTGACTTCATGAAACTCTTTGATGTATTAAAGGCAATGGGGCAAAACAGTTGAGCAGGTATTTGTTAGTCTTTGTGGGCGTGCTGCTTTTTAGGAAAATCCGCCTCCTCCAGTTCCTGAGCCTGTTACTCTTTGTTGCCATCATCACGTGGGATTCCTCTAGGAAAGTCAGCTATGCTGGTCTCAAGCTCAACAAAACAGACCATTTTCTACGTGCGGTGATTTGTGGGGCACAGGGAAGGGACTCTGCTGCTAAAATATATCTTTGAGCTCTGCTGGAATCCTCTCTTTGAAACTTTCCTTTTGAGGGCTTTTTTGAAAAATACACACCTCTAAGAGGTTGACGCATTGAGCCAGTAAGGTAGAATCAGTTTTCTAGAGATCTTCCGAAAACTCTCCTTTTCAAACTGTGTCAGCCAGTGGGTAGCTAAGATCAATAAGGCGCTGTTTTTTCCATTGTGATGCTCATGGTCTAGAAAAGGAGACAGAAAAAAATCAGCAACTATAACCCTTGTCAGTAGGAGTCATCATGTCTACTGAAATTTAGATAACAAGAGACTCAAACATCTGGAGGGCCCTGCCCTCATCCCTGTGGGGATTCCTGAGGGAATCTTAGATTTCTTCTGGTCCCCTGGGTTCTTCAGGTGCCGCTCTCCTGATCTGCTCTTATTCATGGTCTGTCTCCTAGAGGAGGCTCTGCCCTGAGCTGACTTGGAGGTTTTATCTTGTGAGAAAAGCACACTGGGCATTTGTGTGTGTGGCAGATGTCCCTGAAGATGTGGAGGGACGGATGGAGGCACCCAGCAGAACCATACTGCAGGCAACTCAATACCCAAGGGGAGATGTTCTCATTCTTAAACGTTCTTCAGTCACTGTTGGCATTGAGGGATTCTCAGGGGCAAACCTTTCTCCTCAGCCTACTTGCCTCCCTCCTAGTAGTTGTGCCCTAACTCCACCTCTCTTTGTTTCTCAGATCTCGCCCTCCCTCAATCCCCTTACCACCTTCTAGTGCATTCCTTTTGCAGTAGAGTTTAGCTATCTCTTTATTTCTTTATTGTCTGCTGAAATAGGGCCTGGTGGCCTTAGCTTTTGCACCAAATGCTGCCTTTCAAAGTTCTTTGCAAATGCTTCTATTCTGGGGAGAAATTATGTCATTCTCTTAGGGCAAAAGCAGTTAGACTGGCTGTGGTTTTCAATAGAATTTTCTTTTTATGTGGCTATGGGAAATAATTCCACCACAATGCGATGAATGCAATTATAGGTCTATCTGTGTATCCATGTTTGCATTCATATCTATACTTGGGGCAGAAGGAAAGCTCGTAAGTGAGGAAAAGGGTGGCTGTTGGAGGCCTTCGGTTCAGGAAAGTATTCCGGGGAGCAGGAGGAGAAGGAGGTTGGAGTTGAAATCTTGAAGAGAATGAAACGCTTTGGTCCAGTAGACAGAGGAATTGCTGAGGCTGATGTTCCTAAACTTGTTCAAGGGACAGAGCACCCTGGATTGACAGCCTCTTTGTGAGTCAATGAGAGATACTGATGAATTTAATTCACGTCTTATTAATAGTATCTACCTCAACTTGATGTATTTGTCTATTTTAAGTTTACATTGTCCAGACATGTGGAATTGAAAAAAGATGGAGTCTTTCTTGTTAAGGCACTAAAACGGAGCTGGGCGGCCATGAAGAAGAGAGGAACAAATTCCTCCTTTGGGATGAACTCTTGAACTCATTAGGTGCCTGAAATGCATCTGTAGTCTCTCAAGGAAGATAAGATTAAGGATGGAGCCCTCATTCCTGTCTACATTCCTTCTACATTCCTGAGTATTAATGGCTCGTTTCTACCCAGAATGAGGACTCTGTTATCGGGACAGACTCATTCCTGTCAGAGTCATCCTCTACATTCCTAAGTTTCAATGGCTTATTTCAACCTGGGATAAGGTCTCTGTTATCGGGACAGAGACCTCAGTCCTGTTAGGGTCACCTTCTACATTCCTAAGTTTTTTTAAAATTTTATTTTAAGCAGGTTTATTGAGATATAATTCATATGGCATACAATTCACCCATTTAAAGTGTACAATTCAGTGACTTTTAGTATATTCACAGAGTTGTTTAACCATCACCACAATCAATTTTAGAACATTTTCATCACCCTCAACGAAGCTCTGTACATCTTAGTCATCACCTCCTAATTCCTCCCAGCTCGCTATTTCAAACCCTAGACAACTACTAATCTACTTTCTGTCTATAGATTTTCCTTCAGGACTTTCATAAGAATGAAATCATACAATATATGGTCCTCTGTGCTGACTTCTTTCACTTAGAGTAATGTTTTTGAAGTTCATCCATGCTGTAGCATGAGTCAGTATTTCATTTCTTTTTATGGCTGAATAATATCCCACTGTATGGATATACCACCTGTCACTTTTCTATTCATCAGGTTTATTTCCACTATTTGGCTATTAGAAATAATGTTGCTATAAGCATTTGTGTACAAGTTTTTCTGTGGACATACATTTTCATTTTAGTATGTACCTTGGAGTGGAATTGCTGGGTCATGTGATAACTTTGTTTAGCCTTTTGAGGAACTGCTAGACTGTTTTCCAAAGTGGTTGCACCATTTTATACTCCCACCAGCAGTGAATGAGGGCTCCAGTTTCTCCACATCCTTGTCAATACTTGTTATTATCTGTCTTTGATTCTAGCCATCCTGGTCTAAGTTTTAATGGCTTGTTTCAACCGACCCTCACCTCATGAAGACCTTATGCCTGGAATTTGTTAAAAGACATTCCTTTCCCTTTTTTTTTCTTTGCCTTTGTTAGCCACAGCTGGCAAACCTTCCTTCTTCCTTCAAGGGCTGGATCACAATTCCCATTTTGCTAGAATCTGTGTTCCCGGGCTGCAGTCCTAACAAATCCCAAATAAATTTCATTTTGTTTCAGTCCATCAGAGTCCACCTCACAATTGATTGACAGACATAATGTGTTTGGTTAAATTTACATGCTATAAAGGCAATATACAATCAATCATGTGTACTTGTCCATTGAAAATCACTCTGTAAGATGAGGCATGATAACCATCTCCGGGATTTGCCCTTTATATTTGGTTGCTACTGAAACGAGTAGGGATGAGAGACTGGAAGGATGCTGTGGCTGAGTCTGCTTATGTTAATGATGGATTTACTGAATTTTCTAATATGTGAGAAAAGTTTGTTCTGTTTAATTTTTCTTTAGCCCTGATCTTGAAGCTGATGCTGAGGACAGACCAAGGGTCTGAAAAGGAAGAAGATTCTTGAAAGGAAAGGGCATGGAGTAGCTTTCTTTCTGGCTGTGCTAAATTCACTTATATTGTTATTCAAGATAAGAATTTCTAGTTCATTGCAACGAAAGGTGCACGCATTTTGTTCTTTTTTTCTGTCTGTATCTGAGAGACACGGTTATTATATTCTTGTGGTAAGCATCACTATGGTAAGCTAGGAGGGTGTAGACGGTCTGGTTAACCACAGGCTTGCTGAGACACAAGGGGCACGGAGCCTAGAGAGGAGGGAGCTCGTGGGAGTTGACTTGGATGTGACACGGAGATAAAGGCTAGGTTATCTGGGACAGTGAGGAGCTTCATGAGCACTTTACTCGACAACATCTATTCAAGGTAAAGGTTAAAACCAAATACTGTATGATATGCTCCTCTGTCATTTCAGAAACCTTAGCAAAGAATCTGAAGCACTTTGTTAAAGAAACATTAAGCAAATGTGTAAGCCCAGTTGCAGACACTGTACCTCCTTATAAAAATATACATATAAAATTTATAAAATAAATTGTAGTCTGCAATATTTTTGTTCTTTTCTGGAACTTGCTCATGGGCAAAATTGTTTGCTCATCACCGATGTAGTGAAATGGTAGACGGAATGGACGGTTTTCAAATGTAAATACAATTTCTTATAACAGAGCTTTGGCTGAAATTTGAGCAGCAGGTAGTTTGAAGTTATATTCTCTAGCTACGGGATTCTTTCACTCTAGCATAAGGCTTTTAAGATTCATTCATGTTGTTGTGGGTTGGTGGTTTGTTCCTTTTCACTGTTGAATACTATTCCATTGAATGGATTTGCTAAAGCTTATTTATTCCTACATCAGTTGATGGGCATTTGAATTTGCAGTTTTTGGCTATTGTGACTAACAATTTACATATAGATTTTTACACAGACATATGGTTTCATTTCTCTTGGATAAACATCTAACAGTAGGGTTGCTGGGGCTTCTTATAAGCGTACATTTGACTGCCAAACTATTTTCCAAAGTGACTGTGTCACTTTGCATTCCCACCAGAAATGTATGAGTTCCAATTGCTCCCACATCCTTGCCACTACTCAGTATTGTCAGTTTTTTAATTTTAGTCACTCTAGTGGGTAAGTAAGGGTATTTCCATGTGCTTTTAATTTGCGTGTCACATGATATTGATATAAACATTTATGCCACCAATGGTCTCTGTCCCTTCATTTAGGTGTTACTGTTCAGGGTCTGCATACATGAATGGCCCATTCCATGTACAAGCAGTTCCATCTTAGTCAATGCTTTATCAGGAAAGTTGATTTTTCACCTATCTTTTTCTGTCAACTTGTTCTGATCTTATGTGTGTTCCTATGGGCCTCACTTCACAGAGTATATGGCATTCGTCATGAGTTCTTTAGTGAGTAATCTGGTTCAAGTTTTATCCTACATTAGTATGAGACCATCTTTTGCCTCTGTCTTATCTCCTGGTGGATTGGCATTTATTTTATTCTGAACCCACCCCAGGTGATATTGGGTTTTCTGGCTTTCATGTTTGTGCCATAGTCACTTGATCATAGTCATATATGGAACTTTTGCTCAGTCATCATTGATTCTCTCCACTGATTTGGCACCATTCATAATGCCCAGGGATTCTGATTGATCTGCTCCACTTTAAACAAATATCTTGGGAGAGAGTCTGAACAACAGAGTCCCAGACAGCTGAAGTGATATAATAGGCTTGGAAATGTATTTACTTTGAATGCCATCTTTAAAAAGATGAGAGCTGAAGCCACAGATCTTGGGAGCATATCCACATTTAGGGCACGAGACAAAGAAGTGAAACCAACGTGGAGACAGAAGAAATGAATAGGGAGATGAGGTAGAATGTCACAATGTCATGGAAACCAAGGCAAGAGAGAGTTTTAGGAGACAGAGAGTGCTCCATAGGGTTAATGCTGCACAGAGGTTTAGAAGGAGAGAACTGAGGAGACACCACTGAAATTTGAAATTGAGAGGTTATTTGAGACTTTAGAAAGTGTAGTTTCTGCAAAGCAGTAGAGTCAGAATCCAGAATGCATGGAATTAGGTAATGAGAAAGTGGAGGCAACAAGGACAGATGTGTCTCTCAATAAGCATGGCAGACATAGCTATACCTCCATCTGAGCCACCCATTGCTCCTTCTGTTACCGAAATTTCGGTCTCTGATCCCAATGCCAATCCAAATAACAAGAACAGAGTCTTGGGAGAAAAAGGAAAGCTTTACTTTGCCAGGCAGAGGGGGAAAAGCAAGGGCTAGTGCTCCAAATGTTGCTTGCTCCCCGTTAAGAAATGGGTGGGGTTTTTATTTGGGGTTTTAGTTAGGGGAGGGTGGCTGTGGATTCTTGGCCAGCATTTTCCCATTGGCCTGTGTGTGTGGCTGCTTCCAGCAGAGGAGACAAAGGATTTCTCAGATGAGTGACCTTGGCTGTTTATCTCCATGGTGGAAGGTAGAGTCTGACATGAGGAAGCCTAGGAGTTGGGTCTTGAAAGCTTCAGTTTCTTGATATTCTTTGGACGTTAGTTTCTCTGTAAAAGAACTTCAAGGTCCTGGGATCAGCTACAACTTTAGTGGGAGCCCGCTTTGAGGCCATCTGGACTTTAACAATTTGTAGCTTCTATTTGGCTCTATAGGTCAGGGAGTCAGAGGTTAAAGAAACAAACCTTTACATATGAGTGTAACCAAAGAACCAAGGAACTGGAAATGTGTGCTTTTAGTTTTAACCCATATATACTGGGTTCACTGTAGGGAAACCAATATCAGGGCTGATATCAACTAAGAGCCGGTGACACTTCCAATAGCAGAGGAGGTGGGCATCTTTCTGCACTTTAGATTTTACCTGCCTTTGCCTGAGGAAATTTACTCTCCTGAACTTTTGCCTATATCTTTGACCTCTGGCCATTTTCTCTCAGTTTATTAACATGCTCAAGAATTTTCAGTCTTCAAAAGATAAAACCAAAAAAACTACAAATAAGTCAAAGGTTCCCATGGCCCTTACTCTACTACTTTTCTTTTTATAGCCAAGCTACTTCAAAGAGAGCCTTTTCTTGTGTCTCCTACTTCCTCCCCTTCCATTCACTCCGTAATCTTTACTAATCTGATTTTGGTTTCCACTACTCCAAAGAAACATCTCCCTCTAGGACTCAATGACTTAGTTTTTCATATCTAACACAGGCTTTTCAGGTCATCACTTAATTGACATTTCTTGGCATTTGATTCTGTTGACCACTTCCTCATCTTTAAGTTCTATATTCTGGTAGCTTCTCTCTCTGATTTTTCTTTGTACATCCTGGGTTGCTCTTTCTTAGTCTCCTACATGGATTCTTCTTGCTCTTGATCCTTAGGCTTCAGAGTTCTGCAGGGCTCAACCCTTTTCTCCTAACTTCTCTTTAGGAGACACCAGTGAACACACGGCTTCTGACAATCACTCACATGCCCCTGCTGTGCTTTGGATCCCACCTGCTTTTGCCTGAGGGGTTTTACTCTCCAAGTTCCTAAAGCACAGATCTTCGCTGAGCTCATTTCTCCATTTTCCCACTGGACATCTCCACATGGAACTCCCATAGATATCTCACACTCAATATGCTCAGAGTTAATTCACCACTCCCGTTGACCCCTAACCTAGTTTCTTTTTTCTTCCATTGCTTATATTATTGAAGGACATTGTCATCCACTCCATCAAAGAAGTCAGAAATCTAGGACTCCTCCTTGCCTTCCTCCACTCCTGCTTACTTCTCCCCAACTTCCCCAAGTCCTATTGATTTTACCCTTAATATTTCTCAAATTCACCCCTTCTCGCTATTTTCACTGCTATGATTAATTCTCTCTCTCAGGAAAATCATCTTTTCAATTGTTTCCTCTATGCTGAGAATGCTGTTCATTTATCTATTCAACTTCAGTCTTCAAACATATTCAGCAACTACTTGTTATATGCAAAGTACTATTCAAAGGGGCAGTATCAGCTTCTAGTAAAGTGTTTTATTCTATCTTAGACACTTCCTCTGGACTGCTTCGTCATGAAATCGCATATTAGGAGCCTACGCCTTAACTGCTCTTTCCTCCACTCCTACCTCATCCCAACCCCCAAACTGGCTACTCTGCACATTATGGAATCCACTTCTCTCTGGGTTGCACTGGAGTCAAATACATCAATTAGAAGCAGATTAAATTGTACCTCAGTGAAATGCAAGTGGAATAGAACAATTAATAGTCATTGGTGACTAGATGTGAGGATCGAATAGCCCAACTCCAACGATCTTTTACTGCTGTTCCCTCACCTCCGCTAATCTTTGTAATCAATTTACTATCCCTTGCCCTTATGTCCTTATTTAACTTCTTACCCAGCTTAAATCCCAGGACTAGTTATTACAATCACTCCTTTTGCATATGACTTCAGTCCCTTTCTTCTCTCGTGTGGTCGTATTCAACTGTAAAACCCCAATTTTAGCTAAACTCATCTCCACTTATTCTGTGCTTGAACCTACACTGTTGAATGTGGGTGGAGAAAAATCTGCAACTCTGCTGACTAATCTCGCTTTAAATGTATGACCACTAACCTCAACTGGGCCTGTAATCCTGTGCAAACATCTCTTTGCTCCCCCACTCTCCTACATGACTGTGTCATGTTTTCCCTTATCTCCTGGTGCCAGTTACCAATTTATTGCCTCTCATCTCCAAATCTACTGTGATGGATATATACCTCAAATCTCCAATACCTCCTCCACCATCTTCACTCTTGGTAGATAACTTTGCTTCTTATTTTATTCAGAAAATAAAAGCAACCCAGAGAGAACTTCCATAATTCCTATACATACACATGCCTACCTGGATCTGCCTACTCTCCTATTACTCTGGATGATCTGACTATACTTTGAGCTAAGGCTGACTCCTCCATTTATTCACTGACTCCCATCCCCGCACCCCAACTCAAGCTTATAGCTCCAGAATTCTTCCCTACAGAGGTTTCTTTGCAGCTCTTGCTTCATTCAAATTATCACAGATCTCCACAAAAGGGTAATGCCACTTTGCAATATGAAATTCATTGAATACAATTCAACATGGTATCATATCATTATATGATGTCATTATGACCAACGCTGCTTTATTCCTGAATCAATTTTGTGAGTTCATTTTTTTCTTAATTAAAAAATAAGGTTATGGGGCCGGCCCTGTGGCTGAGTGGTTGGGTTCATGTGCTCCGCTTCAGTGGCCCAGGGTTTCGCTAGTTCGGGTCCTGGGTGCAGACATGGCACCGCTCATCAAGCCATGCTAAGGCAGCGTCCCACATAGCACAACCAGAGGTATTCACAACTAGGATATACAACTACATACTGGGGGGCTTTGGGGAGACGAAGAAGAAGAAAAAAATAAAGAAGATTGACTACAGATGTTAGCTCAAGTGCCAATCTTAAAAAAAAAAAGGTTACTATGGTTTCTTTGATATCCCATAGCATCTCCCCCAATAACGGGGTAATAGTTGTAGTGAACATTTATACAATGGTGCGTCATCCAAATTCAAGATAGAAAAATTTCAGTTGGACATAAGAAGAATTTTGGCTTTTTGGGGTAATGAATCACTGGATTGTGATATTTCCATATTTAAAGTTCTTTAAAGCTTACCTTGATAATATTTTTGCTTATGCATAGTATCACTTTCTCAGATCCTTTGACAGAGAAGCGGCCTGGAAGACCATTCAAACTTTCTTCCAGCATAAACTTTCATAATTATCCTTATAACCATCGAATAAGACTCACCTAAGGCCCCACTCCTCCAGGAAGGCCCCGGGCAGATCAAAGTGGATGGGCCAGCCTTTTCACCTTTGTTTGCCCAGTAATGAACACAGGTGTCCTCAATAAAAGTTAGTTTAGGACCAAATCTTCATTGCCATCATTGTCACCTTTGCCATCATCGACATTAGGCACATATCTGGGTATGAGCAAACCCCTGTACATTGTTGTTCCTTCCAGAAACTCATGAGAGTGACCTACCTGTGCATTCCAGCTTGAGGCATTGGGATACAGGTCACCTTTGATAGGAGCCTTTGAAGGCTGCTTGCTTTTAACCACAGGTGTGTGTGGACTTCCCTATATCACCATCAATGAATTACATGCTTTGAGAACCAACCTTGTCAGCTCTGTCCTAACCTGTACACCTGGTGGAAGCTGGTGCCTGAGAACATGAGGAAGAGCAGGGACAAACACCCACCCGTGAAGCCTCCGGGTCTCTCTTGTCAGTATTAGCACTATTTTTCCTAATTGCTCTTTGTGTGACAGACGCTGAGCTTCTGAATCTGGGTTCTAATGTGCCTTTGTAGTCAGAGAAGCAGGAAGACCCAGGGTATGTCTGTGCTCTCTCTCTCTTGGTCTCCTAAGCCTTCCATTACTTTAATCACTTCTCTCTCCAGCTACTCTGAAACTTCTCTGAGGCACAGCTCCAGCTCCTTTTTCTGGGTAAAGCTCTTCCTGATCATCCCATCCAGAAGTGAAGTGCCTTTCTTTTGAAAGTCTTTGACACGCAATCTGGCCCACTAATTTAGCCTATATCTGCCACAAGACCTCAGTTCTTCATATGCATCCTCCATCCCCAGTCCCCCTGAGCCTATCAGACGGAGGTCCCCTGAGGACAGGAACCTCATTATTCATGCTTGAATATCTCCTTAGTCCCTACCACGATGGTTCCCCCCAAATAAGTGCTCAATATAATTAAAACATTAAAATGGTTTTATAGGAGAAAGAAGGAGGGAGTGTTCATCTGTGTCAAATATTGCTGAGAGGTGAAGTAAGATGAAGACTGAGAAATAACAATGCAATTTCGCAACATGGAAGTTGTTGCTGACAGGAACCGTTTTGGCGGAATGACAGGAGTGAAAGCTCGATTAGAGTGAGTATTGTAATATTTAAAAATTTTTCCCAGTGTGAGAGGTGGAAAACTATTACTATCTTAGCGTTTCAGTTTGTGATATTTTGATATTTAAAAGCTTTTGAACCCAATTTCTTCCTGTTCCCAACCTCTACCTAAACTGCCGCCATAAACTTGTTTTTGATCCTGCTGAATTTATTTTTCATCTGAGATACCACAAGGCTGAGCAAGTGATGGATATGTGGGAGTGATGACCTAATAGGATCAAGATAAATAGTCTATTCGGATAATTTATGCTCTAAAGTAGACTTATGGAGCCCTTCAATGTGAACAGCTCCTTAATAGTTGTATAGAACACAATAGACATGGCTGCGAGTCTTAATTCTGGGGAATTGATCTGACAGCATAAAAAGGGTGAAAGCATGTATTTACTTCAGTGTTGCTTTGTGTGGGTGAGATATTTTTCCTGATGTTTTGAATATGAAACTTAGTTTTTTAGAGTGAATTATTTGCTAGACTTTGTGGATTTTCTCAGCTTGAATGGTTTCTTAGCTTACTGCTTCTTGACTTGGGTATGCTGCCACAAGGGGGTGCTGTGGACCACAACCACGGTGGCCTGCTTTTTTTCCTTTTTATGGTTTCAGGTTCCAGGTTCCAGGTTTCAGATATTGACTCTTTCTTAGAGCCATTTTCGAATAATCTTATATTTTCTATTCATTATACTATTTCATTAAAAACGGAAATGAATTATTCAAATTACCAAGCAACTATTATTTTTAAAGCTGCCAATTTTCAGATCATAAAGGCACCTCCATTTAAATAGAAATAGATGTTCATTTAAAATCAGAAATTATAAAGAGAACAGTAAAACTATCCATTCCCCGTGACTCAGAGTAATTTCTGTTGATATTTTTATGTATTTCCTTCTTGTTTTTTAAGGCTTTATTTCAAATAGTTGAACTATTTTCTTTCTCTCATCATAATTCTTACCCCAATATTTATACTACATTTTTTTTTTTTAAAGATTGGTGCCTGAGCTAACATCTGTTGCCAATCATCTTCTTTTTTTTCTTCTTCTTCTTCTCAAAGTACATAGTTGTATATTCTAGTTGTAGGTCCTTCTAGTTCCGCTATGTGGGATGCCGCCACAGCACGGCTTGATGAGCGGTGCTAGGTCTGCAGCCAGGATCTGCACCAGCAAAACCCTGGGCTGCCGAAGCAGAGTGCGCAAACTCAACCACTTGGCCATGGGGCTGGCCCCTATTCTACATTTTAAACGTTTAAAAATGTTTCATGATATTTTATGATAAACTATGGTAGTTTTGTACACAGTTTTGTTTATGCATTTTAAAACTATTTTGCTCTGATAACTTTCTAGAAGTGTTGTTCCTGGTCCAAAGAGCATGAACATTTGTAAGATTCTTGAATTAAATTATAAAATTGCTTTTCAGAATGTTGTGCCCATTTACATGTATTAGCAGTGAATAATTGCTCCATTTAGCACATTGCTGCCAACATTATTATTGTTAAAAAATACACTTTGCTAATTCGATAGGCAAAAGGTAAGTAATAGTTTAATGTGAATTTATTTGATTGTTAGTGATAGTAAATATTTCTGCATGGGCTTCAAAGACATTTTGAAGCCTTGCTACATTGTCAGTCTATCTTCTGTCCTTTGAGCAGACATTCCTACTGCTTGTCTTATCGATGAACATGAACTTTTCATAGTCATTCAGTCAAAGAATGTCTATTGGGCACCTACAAGACGGCAGACACTGTTCTAGGTGCCAGGGATACAGCATTGAGCAAAGCAGACAAAAAATCCTGCCTGCAAGGAGCTTTCATTCTAGCGAGGAGTGAAAGAAAAAACAGAATAGATCAGTGAACTAGTATATCAGAAGGAGGTGAATGCCATGGAGAAAAATACATCAGGGAAGTTGGAGAGCGAGTTCCAGGGTGGTCAGAGAAGCCTTCGCTGAGAAGGTGACACTTGCCCAAAGACTTGAATAAGAGGAGGGAAGCGCATGAGGCCATCTCTGGAAGAGTGTGATACACTCTGCCTGGTGGCGGAGGGAACAGGAAGGCAAAGGCCCGGGGGTGGGAGTGTGGCTAGTACTCAGGTTAAGAGTTCAGGTAGGAACCTCTTGTGGTATTTGTCACAAACGTTTTCTCAACTTGTTTGCATTTCAGTGTAGTGTTGTAACATACAGAAGATTTATAGTTTTGTGTAGCTGACTCTACCACCTTTTTCCTTTGTGGTTTTTTCCATGTCCTTTTTAAACTTTTAGTTGTGAAATGCATCGTATATACAAAAGAATGAATAAAATGTGTGTGTACAGTTTAAAGAAGTAAATAAAAACAAACAAAATTCACACCCCTGAAACCACACTACCCAAGTTAAGAAGTGAAACATTTTCAGGACTTGAACCCTGATGTTCCTCCCCTTCCTGTCTTTTCTCTCTAGAAGGAACCGCTGTCCTGCCTCTTGTGTTTGTCTTTCTCTTGCTTCTCTATATAGTTGTTTCCCACTTCCGTTTGCATGCTTAAATAGTAGATTGCTTAGTTCTGAAAAACCAAGTGCTGAGGAGAGGCAGCATCTCTCCTGTTGGGGGAGGCTGTCAGGATCTGGGCTGAATCCTTTATCTTGACATAGTCTGGCTTCAGCTTTCCTGAGAGTTTGCAAGAGCATCTGGGGAGGGCAGGGGTGAGAGGTGGGAAACCTGAGAACTTGATGGGGGGGCAGTGAAGTAGAGCTGGCCAGCTGCCCCCAGAATCTGGTGCAGAGTTGTATTTGGGATGCATCTGCTCGTCCAGCGATCTCCTTTCCCAGCACCCCTTACATTCATGAGATGAAAAGGAGACTGGGTCCCTGAATCTCCACAGGGAGGAGACGTGCCCACTGACCAGGAGCACCTCACTTGAAGCATTATGTGATGTTTGAGTCCGTTCAGGCTGCTATAACGGAATACTAGAAAGATGGCTTATAAACAACAGAAATTTATTTCTCATAGTTCTGGAATCTGGGAAGACCAAGATCAAGGTCTGGCAGAGGATCCCTTTCTGGTTCATGGGCAGTCATCTTGCTGTGTCCTCACATGGCAGAAAGGGTGAGTGAGCTCTCCAGGGTCTCTTTTATAAGGGCATTAATCCCATTCATGGGGCCTCCAGCCTCATGACCTAAACAGCTCCCAAAGGTCCATCTCGAAATATCATCACATTGGGGATTAGATTTCAACATGTGAATTTTTTGGAAATACAAACATTCAGTCTAGAATAAATTTGTGTTCTACCATTATGCATTTTGGATCTGTTCTTCAGCTATTTGGCCTACCCTGACTGATATGGTAGGTTCTTGCTGTCCAGCAGAAATATAGTCAAGGCGAGCAAGCGGCTTTGTGTTTTCTGTTTCTGAGCCTACCATGCCCCATCTCCAGTTTTTGAAGGTAGATCGAAACAGACACTTTGGTGGCAGGGAAATGAGTATCTTGAACTAATCCAGGCAGCAGAGCAAGAGGCATACAAGAGGAAATTCATTAGCTCTTAGCCAAGAAAGGCCAAGTACAAATAAGAATCTGGGACAACCTTACCTGGCGACTCTGTCCTCAGATTCAAAAGAGAGATCAATGGCTGTGGGGTTGTTACTGGTAACAGTCTTCAACATGTCTGTCTCTTGAGTCATGTGGGTCCAATCTAGACTGGGTACCCTCCACTCTTGGTGCACAGCTGTCATCCTGGGATCTCCTTTGCCATCCTGCCAGGGAGTCCTTTTGTATCTTTCCTGTGTTAACTCCTTTCCTGTACTCCATACCTTCCTATGTCTTGGTTTACTCTCTCTCTCTTTTTTTTTATTGCAGTAACATTGGTTTATAACATTATATAAATTTCAGGTGTACATCATAATATATTTCAAATTCTGTGTAGATTAGATCATGTTCACCAGCCAAGGACTAATTACAATCCATCACCACACACATGTGCCTCATCACCCCTTTTGCCCTCCTCCCTTCCCCCTTCCCCTCTGGTAACCTCTAGTCCAATCTCTGTTGCTATGTGTTTGTTTGTCATTGTTTTTATCTTCTATTTATGAATGAGACTGCATGATATTTGACTTTCTCCCTCTGACTTATTTCACTTAGCATAATACCCTCAAGGTCCATCCATGTTGTCGCAAATGGCTGGATTTCATCATTTCTTATGGCTGAGTAGTATTCCATTGTGTATAAATACCACATCTTCTTTATCCATTCGTCCCTTGATGGGCACCTAGGTCACTTCCAAGTCTTAGCTATTACGAATAATGCTGCGATGAACATAGGGGTGCATGTATCTTTATGCATTTGTGCTTTCAAGTTCTTTGGATAATTACCCAGCAGTGGAATAGCTGGATCATATGGTAGATCTATGCTTAATTTTCTGAGGATACTCCATATTGCTTTCCATAGTGGTGGCACCAGTTTGCACTCCACCAGTGTACGAGGGTTCCCTTCTCCACACATCCTCTCCAACACTTATTGTTTCCTGTCTCCTTAATTATAGCCATTCTGATGGGAGCGAGGTGAAATCTCATTATAGTTTTGATTATTTGCATTTTCCTGATAGTTAATGATGTTGAGCATCTTTTCATGTGCCTGTCTGCCATCTGTATATCTTCTTTGGAGAAATCTCTGTTAAGATCTTTTGCCTATTCTTTAATTGAGTTGTTAGTTTTTTGTTGTTGAGATGTGTGAGTTCTTTGTATATTTTGGAATTAACCCCTTATCTGATATGTGGTTTGCAAATATCTTCTCCCAATTGTTAGGTCGTCTTTTCATTTTGTTGATGGTTTCCTTTGCTGTGCAGAAGCTTTTTAGTTTGATGTAGTTGCATTTGTTCATGTTTTCCATTGTTTCTCTTGCCTGGTCAGACATGGTACTTGACAATGTGCTGCTAAGACTGATGTTGAAGGGCATACTGCATATATTTTCTTCTAGAGGTTTAACGATTTCAGATCTTACATCAAGTCTTTAATCCATTTTGATTTGATTTTTGTGCACGGTGTAAGATAATGGTCTACTTTCATTCCTTTGCATGTGGCTGTCCAGTTTTCCCAAAACCATTTATTGAAGAGACTTTCCTTTCTCCATTGTACGTTCTTGGCTTCCTTGTCAAAAATTAGCTGTCCAAATATACTTTCTTTTTTTTTTTAAAGATTTTATTTTTTCCTTTTTCTCCCCAAAGCCCCCTGATACATAGTTGAGCATTCCTAGCTGTGGGTCCCACCAGCTGCGGCATGTGGGACGCCGCCCCAGCATGGCCTGACAAACCGTGCCATGTCCGTGCCCAGGATTCAAACCTGTGAAACCCTGGGCCACAGAAGCGGAGCACGTGAACCCAACCACTTGGCAATGGGGCCGGCCCCTGTACTCTCTTGTTTTGTTGGATCACATCCTTAAATAGTTTCTCAAGAAAGGTTGCACAGGAAGCAAATTATTTGAGATCTTGCATATCTGAAGATATCTTTTTTCTTCCTTCATAACATAGTGTCGGTGTCGTGATCCAACGTACACACCAGAATAGATGCGGAGAGGGCTGATGACCACTCTGAGTTTATTATAACCAGCATTTCAATATATACACAGCTTACATCTGTTAAACATACACAAAGTGTTCTGGACAAAGTAATTAGCAGATGCCAAGAATTCTTAGTGATTTCTCAAGGAGACCTCCCTCGGTCTCTGTTTTGATATTATCATGTTTTTGCTGTGCTCGTATATTGTTATCTCGGAGCATACAAGGCCTCCTAGGCAACAGCCCTTCCTGCTTCCAATATTCTGTGTCCATCTGTGCCCTGGGCGGCTGTGCCTGGCTTAGGTTGCCTCCCCCTGGAGATCTTACCCGTCTTTGGCTAACCAGCCTTCTCACCTCCAGGTCACAGTTTGTTGGCAAGCCTTTTCCAGTGATTATTAACCCTTCCTGCATCAGGGGCGGCTACACATAGCTTCACTGTGTTTGGAGTTTTATCTCAGAAATGATTTTCCTTTAGGATTTTGAATGCATTTTTCTTCTGTGTTCTATAATCCGGGGTCATGTTTGAGACTTGTGAAACCATTCTGATTCCCGGTCCTTTATACTTGATCTATTTTGCTCCCAGGAAGCTTGTAGAATTTTCTTTTTGTTGTCAGTACTCTGAAATTTCACTAAGGTGTGCCTTGGTGTGAGTCTGTTTTCATTCTCACTGGGCAGTTGATGAATCCTTCCCTAGCAGCTCGTAGTCTCCAGTTCCAGGAATTTTCTTTCAGGTATATTGTTATTGATTTCCTCTCCCGCTTTTCTCATGATTCTTTCTTTCTATTACAATATAGCTCTTCCTGAACTGGTCCCTTTTCTTATCTTTGCTCCCTTATTTTTCATCTTTTTGATCTACTTCCTGGAAGATTTTCTCAACTTTCTCTTCCAGTCTTCTATTGACTGTTTTATCTCTGCTGCCGTATTTTAATTTCCAAGAGCATCATTTTTTGGCTTCTGTATTTTCTTTTTAAAGTGGTATCCTATTTTGATTTCATGGATGCATTATCTTCTCTATCTGAGGATATTTGATTATATTTTTTGGTTGTTTTCTTCTTTTCTTTGGTCTTTCCTTCTTTCTCATGTTTTCTGTTTCCTCGTACTTGCTTTCTGTTTATATATTTTGGTACATCTTCCACGTTTAAGGGGTTTTTCAGATGTCTGCTTGAGATTAAGATAAAAGCTGGTTGGAAGCTCAGCGTGTGTGGGTCAATTTCTGGGTTCTGAGTTCCCCTGAAGGGTGATCTCAGTGGGCCATTTGTGGGGACCTCCCTCTGAGTACCTTTAGGCTTTTGCTTTTGGACTGGGCAGATTCCTCACTCTCCTACCAGAAGGTAGAGGTTTTGTTTCTAAAGTTTGGGAAACTAAGGGGTAAAGAGGCCTCAGGATGGGATGGTCCTCAGCTTTCAGAGCCTCTATGGTCACTTAATCCTCCTGCTGTTGGTGGTACCACATCCTCACCTGTGCTGGTAGACCCAGGTACAAAGACCGGATGTGTACCCTCTCCAGAGATAAACCTCCAACTTTCTGTTCAGGTTGGGAGGAGCATTTGCCTGCCTGTTGGAGGTTGGGGAGAAGAGCCGGGGGTCAAGCTGCTGCCCAAGCAACTTTCCATGCAGACTTCTGGAATCCCCCCCTCCCCTTCCCTCTAGCTCCAGGGGACTGGCGCTGCGGGGCTTGAGGCTTCAGAAGGTTCTGGGGTATAAATCGGGTGGGTTCACAGCTTCCCTTCTGCCAGTTTTGGATTTTTCTCTCTCAGTTTTACAAAATCAGCTCTCACTTATCCTCTGCTTTCTGCTCGTAAAATTATGTAGCTTTTGTCTGTTGGGTTATTTATTTTTTTATCTTTATGGTGGTTTTAGTGCAGTTTCAGGATGAGGAAAAATTAGATGTTTAATCCATCCTGCTACTTGGAAATCTCTTTATTTCTGTGGCGATATGGACTCTTCTGCCATGTGGATATCTGATAAGTATTCAATATTCAGTTGTGTTTTAACTTTTCATTATATAGAAATTTTTAAATGTTTATTGTTTGTTTTTAAAGTGATGGGTACTCATTAAAAAATTTGACTATAGTGAAGTGTAATGAAAATAATGATTATCTATAACCTCATTGGCTGGAGAGACTATTTTTTTTTCAGTTTTTTAAATTTTTGGTTATTATGTTTCATATTTTACTCTCTAATCTAGATGATATAAGGTAAATCTATACCTTGATTTTATTTCTCTTCCAAATAGTTAATCAATAAATAGACCCAAATCTATTTACTAAATAATCCCTCATTTTACTAATTTGTGATGAGTTTACTTTTACAATATTTTAGATTCTTTATATATATCATGACGTATTTCTGAGTTATTTAATTTGCTTATTTATTTTTCTGTTCTCAAACCACATTATTTAAAAAATTGCTTGGGGCTGGTCCTGTGGCCAAGTGGTTAAGTTCGTGTGCTCCACTTCGGTGGTCTGGGGTTTCACTGGTTCGGATCCTGAGCACGGACATGGCACCGCTCGTCAGGTCACGTTGAGGTGGCGTCCCATATAGCACAACCAGAGGCACTCACAACTGGAATATACAACTGTGAACTGGGGGGCTTTGGGGAGAAGAAGGAAAAAAAAGGGAAGAAGATTGGCAACAGATGTTAGTGCAGGTGCCAATCTTTAAAAAAAAATTGCTAACTTTTAACTAAGTTTCACTGGCTGGTAGACAAATCTTCAATGATTTATACGTCCTCAGAAGAGTTTTAGAAATTTTTTATGTTACCACAAAAAGCTTTATAGAATTCGATTGGTATTGCATTAGATATAGAAACAAATTAGCTACAGCATGGTGACTACAGATAACAATATTATGTTGTATATTTGAAGTTTCTAAAAGAGTAGATTTTAAAAGTTCTTATCACACACATACAAAATTGTAACCATGTGAGGTGATGGAAGTGTTAACTAACTTTATTGTGGTAATCATTTTGCAATATATACATATGTAAAATCATTACATTACGCACCTTAAACTTGCAGAGTGTTATACGTCAATTATATCTCAATAAAGCTGAGGGAAAAAAGAAATAAATTAGGAAAGAATTGTTTTATTTTGTGTATGTGTATAGTCTTCCCATCATGAACGTGGTATTTCTGACCATTTATTTATTTTTAATAATTCATCAACATTTTATAGTTTCTCTATAAATCTCTCTCATATTTCAAAAAGGTTAGCTCTAGGTATTTCAGATTTTTGTTTTTCTGTAAGGAATCGTACTTCTTTGATTATATTTTTGAACTTGTTATAACTAATAGATGAGAAATCAATTTTAAAAATATTTGTTTTGTAGCTAGCCAATTTCTAAGCATTCTCATTGCATCTAATGGGTTTCCTACTGATTTGCTTATTTTTTCTCTAAGTAATTGTACCCTCTGCAAATAATGGTGATTTGTGTCTTCGTCTCAACATTTGTTTCATTGCTGAACAGAACTTCCAGACGACAGTATGTGACACAACAGTGTCTTTGCATTTTTTTTTTTTTTTTTTAAGATTTTATTTTTTCCTTTTTCTCCCCAAAGCCCCCCGGTACATAGTTGTATATTCTCGTTGTGGGTCCTTCTAGTTGTGGCATGTGGGACGCCGCCTCAGCGTGGTCTGATGAGCAGTGCCATGTCCGCGCCCAGGATTTGAACCAATGAAACACTGGGCCGCCTGCAGTGGAGCCCGCGAACTTAACCACTCGGCCACGGGGCCAGCCCCAGTGTCTTTGCATTTTTAAAGTTGTTTTGACTTATACATTTGTGTGTTATCTGACGCATAAATTTTAATAACTTATTTGTTCTAGTATTTGGCTAAATTCGATCCATATAAAGTGACTTTTTCACATTTAATGAATTTTTCTTCTTCTGATATTGATATTATCCCTGATTTCTTCTAGTATGCATTTGCCTGGTATATTTCTTGCCTATCCTTTCATTTTTAAACTTTCTATGTCATTTGTTTTTAGGGATATTTCTTATTTCTGGAGTATATTTAGATTTTTGAAAACCAAATTTGAGACTCTTTGCTTTTTAAGAGGTAAGTTAAACACATTTTCTCATATTGTCCCTTATTTTATGCAGTGCATTTTTTTCCCTTAATATTTTCCTGTTCCTTTTACTTTCTGATCAATATTTGGTTTGTCTTTTATCCTTTGCACAGACTTACAGGGCTTTGTTTTACATCTACTGATGGTTACCTTTCAATTTTATTTTATTTATCAAATTAGGTAACCTTTAAATTATCTACTTATCAAAGCCAAGAATGGAGTTCATTTTAATGAAGTGAGGAATTCTGTGCCTTTCTCCTTGTGTTGCTCCTTCCCACCCCCACCTTTGGGCTGGGCTCACTGAATCTTGGACTGCAGATCTAGAGGATGATGCTCATTCAGATCATCTTGAAGTTGCTGTTCAATCATCTAGATGATGATGGTGATTGTATTATTATTGGCTTGTTTTTTAGCTCTCTCGCTTTTGGGGGCACAATTTCTTTTGGCTCTTAGATTCATTTAAAAAGTCTTATAACCATTATTTAGACATAGTTCAATGTCTACCTAGTTTCAACGCTCACAGAGAGTCCAGGACAGAAGGAGTATAAGGAATAAGATGCCCATTCTTGAGTTCTTAGCTTCGATTCATCTCTCAGTCAGCTGAAGTATGTCTCTGAATATAGTTTTTACCAAGAAAGGTGACACATAGCATTTTTCTCTGTCCTCACATGCTAGAGAAGGTCTTTCTGTTGACTTCATAGAATAGTATTTGATAGAGAATTTTTGATTGGGTCATTTATTCTTTTATTTAACAAGTATTTATTGAGAAACTACCTGTGCTACACATTGTTCTTTTTCCTTAAGCAAAATTTGTATTGAACCATTACCTATATACAGAGAAATGTGAAACTTTTAAGTACACAACTCAACAAAATTTCACAAATTCATCATTTGGTGGTCAAGGAAGGACTTCCTGAGCAGGTGCTGTCTGGCTTGTACTTTCTCTCCTCTAGTGCTTTGATGAATTTACTCCCTTACTTCCTGGTGTTTGATGTGGGAAAATCTGACATCAATATAATTTTGATTCCTGATTTGGTATTTTATATTTTCCTCCTGGGTGTAGGTTTTATGTCTCCTTTCTTCTCAAAAATTAAAAAAAAAAATGGCTCAATATATTTGAGTATGACCTCTCTTAATTGATTTGGTCCAAACTATTTTCAGATTCATTTTTTAAAAAAATTTCCCCAACCCAGGAATCTTTTCTCCTATTATAACTTTCTTTATTGTATCCCTTTAATTCATTCAGGTTTGTTAGTCAAAATTTCTGTTGTTCACGTATTTCATCTCTGCTCCATATCTTTTATATCTACGATCAATTTATATTTCTTACTCATTTATGTCTTTGCAACTCTTTGTCTACATTCTGAGAGAACATCTCAGGTTGGTCCTCTCCAACAGTGGTTCCCAAAGGCTGGTCTGTACATGGTTGCCAGACAGAGTGCACCTGGGTGACTCAACTACTGTTAAGTTTCTCAAACCTCATTCCCGGAGATAGTTGTACTTGTTTAATGGTGAGGAGAAATGGGGAGACCAAGCAGGAAGCTCCAGGCAAACAAGAAGCATGGGCAAAGCCCCAGCTGTGGGAACCACTTAGGCATGGCCTCAAGTGCTAGTGGTGGAGAGGGATAATGTGGTTTGAGCACCATGAGAGGTGGGCTGGGCCAGGTCATGGAGTCGCTTTTATGTCATTCAAGAGAGTTAGCACTTTGTCCTAAGGCATGGGGGAGTTACTGAGGAGTGATCAGGGGAGTTGTGTGATCAGGTTTGCATTTTAGACAGAACACTCTTGAAACACAGAGAGTGATGGAACAGAGCAATGATTGTTGCATGATCATAAACACAAATGTTCTCCAGTTGGTTGTAAGGGATGTCACAAGTGAGTTATTTGTTTTGTAGTATTTTAAAATGCCAAAATTTGTAAAGAATATTTTTAAAGAATGTGTGTAGAGAATATTTGTAAAGAATATTTTTTTAAAAAGTAGAGTAGGGGCCGGGCCAGTGGTGTAGCAATTAATTTCACATGTTCCTCTTCGATGGCCCAGGGTTCGCTCGTTCGGATCCTGGGTGCGGACCTATGCACTGCTTATCAAGCCATGCTGTGGCAGGCGTCCAACATAAAGTGGAGGAAGACGGGCATGGATGTTAGCTCAGGACCAAGATTCCTCAGCAAAAAGAAGAGGATTGGCAGCGGATGTCAGCTCAGGGATAATCTTCCTCAAAAAAAACTTAGAGTAGATTCAAGGTTATTCCTGTTACATTACTTTCAAGTGCAACTTAGGTTTTCTTACACTAGAAAGTGGCCATGTAACAGCTCAGCCATTTGGAATTGTGTAATTGTGGGAGTACGTCATGCATGAGCCTTCATTCATATGTCCTGTGGCAGAGATAATGTCATGTGCTTATGAAATCCCATTTCCTTTTCCTTTTTTTGGATGTGAAGAAATGCTACGTTTCCCAGTCTTCATTGGTGTTAATGTGGGTCTGTGTGACTGGGTTCTGACCAATGAGTTTGGCCCTTAAAACCTGCACGTATAGCTTTCAGCCTTCTCTTTGCTTTCAATGGCTACATGTCTTACAGAAATGTGATGCTGGCCACATTTTAATTTGAAATTTCTAGTTTCCATATTAAAAAAAGTAAACAGAGACAGGTGAATTTCTAATACATTGAATTTCAATAATATATGTAACCCACAATATCTAAAACATGATCATTTAAACATTTATCAATATAAAAATTAACAAGACATTTTACATTTAAAAAAATATTGAAATGGATGAAAGTGTTCAAAAGGTACAAAATTCTAGTTATAAACAAGTCCTGGCATGTACAGCTTGGTAACTATAGTCAATGCTGTATTGTATATTTGAAAGTTGCTTACAGAGTAGATCTTGAACGTTTTCATCACAAGGAGAAACAGTTGTAAGTATGTGTGATGATGAATGTTAACTAAATTTATTGTGGTAAGCATTTTGCAATATATACATTTATCGAATCATTATGTTGTCCACCTAAAATTAATACAATGTTACATGTCAATTAAAAAAAAGAGAAAATATTAGAATCCCCAGAACTGAGGAGCCAGAATGAAAAACAAGCATTTCAGTGTTCCATTGCCCCAACCCCCTCAAAATATTAAGGATATTTTTTCACACTCCCCCTCGTATCTTATATCTTGTTGAGTCTGTAATAAGACAGCTCATCCTTTGTACCCAGGAAAAATGCATGTGAAGTGTACTGATAGCACCCTCTCTGTGTGAGCTGCACGTTAAAATTATGACCCTAACAACTATTAATTGAACTCTTGCAAATAATTACTCTGAAAAATAACAATGACAAAAATTCTTTGAGATCAGAATGTATTTGACACCTACAACACAACTCAGTTGGGACTAGCCACATTTCAAGTGCTCCATAGCCACACGTGCTTAGTGGCTACTGGGTTAGACTGTGCAGTTCTAGATGGTGCTGCTACAAGAACGCAGAACCTCAGTCAGCCTGGGTCCCTGAATGTCTGAGTGGAGCGAAGCTCCCTGCGGATTAAGAAATAAACCATTGTTTATTTGAGCTTTGTTGGTTGCAGCAGCTCTTAATTACCTCCTCTGACCAGGCTCCCCCAGATATTTGAGAGACATTGAATTATAAACTATGGGAAGCAAAGCAAAGAGACCAGTTAGCACCATGTTACATTGCAGCTTGAACAGTAACTCTGGAGTTGGCGAGGGAGGAGAAGACATAAGAGAACTCAGGAGGGGTTTGTCACCGATTCGATGAGGGTAATGAGTTACAGAGAGAAATCTAAGTTTCTCACTGGGGTGAGTACATGATGTCATTTGAGTAGATAAAAAAACCAGTAGGTTAAACTAGTTTGGGAGCAGAGCTAGTGAGTTTAGTTTTGTCTCTGTTGACTTTGAGGTGTCTGTGGACCATTGGTTCAAAGTTTACCTTAATATTGACTGTCTGCCATGTGACAGGTCAGGTGCTGATAGTCTGGCTTGAAAGGGACCACAAACTGGTTAAATAGATAAAGTCAATACACTGTAAGAGTAGTGATAAACGATTCCCACAGTGCTCGTGGAGCCCGAAAGAGGGGGACCTAATCTGGGATTACTGGAGTGATGGGGTCTGGAAGGCTCTTTAGAGAAAATGCTCCCTAAGCAAGAGCAGAGCAGTGAGGGTGGGTGAGGTGGGCAGGACAGGTGCCTTATTCTGTTGGGGCTGCTATAGCAGAATACCACAGACTGTGTGGCTTATAAACAACAGAAATTTATTTCTTACTGCTCCGGAGGCTGGAAGTCCAAGATTAAGGCACCAACATGTTTGAGTGAGGGCGCTCTTCCGGGTTGAAGACTTCTCGTTGTCTCCTCACCTGGCAGAAGGAGCGAGGGCGCTCTCTGGGTCTCTTTAACAAGGGCACTAATCCCATTAAGGAAGGCTCTGTCCTCATGACCTAATCCCCTCCTGATGGCCCCACCTCCTAATCCCATTACTTTGGGGATTGAGTTTCAACATGTGAATTTTAAGGGGACACAAGCATTCAGATCATAACCGCAGCGTATGAATGGCATAACAGGAGGGGAGGTATTCAAGGTATTCAAAGTAAAGGCATTCAAGGTAAAGGGGACCACATGACACAGGCATTGAAGTCAAGAACAGCTTTGTGGTCACAACAACTTCGCTATGACTACAGGCGAAACTTGAAGGAGGAAGCAGGATGAGATAAAGCAGGAGGAGGCACGTGGCTAGATTACTGAGGGTGTGTTTTGTCATGTCTGATTCTGTGCCATAGATAGATGCTGGAGGATGGCTAGAGGAGGACAGGAGCTGTTGCAATAACTGAGGAGAGAAATGAGAACAGATGAAGTCTTGGACCTGGGCACGGAGGGGGTTAATTTGAGACGTTTCCTGAAGTGCTGGTTAATGAGTTTGGGGATGTGCGAGTCTTAGGAGTGAGGGAGAGGAAGAGGGAAGAGGCAGGGATGCCTCACAGATTTCTAGACTAGATGACTGGGTGGATCATGGTGGTAATGGGGAAAATGAAGATGGAGTAAAAGCAGCACATAGCAAGGGAGGGAAGACGTGGAAGGCAACGGCCTCTTTCCACCCACAAAATCCTCAAAAATACAACCCAGAGGGAAATAATGGTTCAGGACTGTGGATAGATAGGCCCCTTTCTTGCCCTCCATCCCAAAACAAAAAGAAATTTTTATTTTCACCACTGCCATTCAGGGAAAACTGGACAACGAGCAGCAGGATTTTAGTGAGAGGTTGTAAAGCATAAGGGCTGTGAGAAACTCTCAGTGGCAGCTCCCTAGGGATCTCTTATGTGAAGATCATGACAAGAGATGGCCATGAGCATCAAGATGCAATGCACAAAATGACACTGAAAGGAAGGGGACTGGAGAAGTCAACTTCTGGGTTTGGAATTGGAAAAGAAGCAGAGAAAAGCCATGAGCCTCTGTGTGGGCTGGAGCCTACAGGAGAATGAGGGAGTGCAGAAGACGGTCTTTCAAGAAGCAGGGAGCCTGGGGACTGGCCTGAGAATTTCCAGGGGCCTCTAGAAGTAGGGCAAAACAGCAGGCTGGGCTGTGGTGGGGGAAAATGGTTACGATGCGAAACTTGAAACTACTCTGGAATTGAATGTGATTCAGTTTTTGTCTTACTTGGGCTGAGCTTTTCTCATACTCAAGTTTGCTTTGCCCCACTGGCTCTTTTCTATGTCTTGGGGTGCACTGGATCAGAGCCAGAGCAGGGGAAGCATCCTGGGGGTGTGGCCTGAGGAAGAAAAAAATGTCCTCTCTCCATCTCTGGTTCACATTAATCTTCAAAAGGAGCCTGCATTTGGAGAGAGTCTGGACACTCTAGTCTGAAGATAATGTCTTCTCCCAGCACTTCCTCCTCCCTGTCAAACCTCCGGTCATATTTTGGGACAGTCTTTTCTTTTCCCTGCATGATCTTTATAATGACATGCCATTTTCCCAGGGCCATTATTTTTATTTGCTTGATTCATTTTGGAATGCTTGTGCCCACAGCATTGGCTGATAGGATGAGAGCCTCTGTGCTCTACTGTCCTGAAGTCATGTAAAACTGAAAACTTGGACTTGGGGTGGGTGGAGGGTGTTACTCAAAGGCAGGCCTTGTATGGCTCTGTCAGCGAATTTGCATCCTCTTCCAAAGAGGGGAAAGCTGAGCTCGCTGAAGTACTTTTTTTTTTAAAGTTTTGTTAACATATAATGCTTTATTATTATTTTTTTCGTTTTGAGGAAGATTAGACCTGAGCTAACATCTGCTGCCAATCCTCCTCTTTTTGCTGAGGAAGACTGGCCCTGAGCGAACATCCGAGCCCATCTTCCTCTACTTTATATGTGGGAAGCCTACCAGGCATGGCGTGCCATGTGGTGCCATGTCCACACCTGGGATCCGAACAGGAGAACCCGGGTGCTGAAGTGGAACATGCGCACTTAACGGCTGCACCACCGGCCGGCCCCTGAACTACTTTTAATGAGAAAAAATAAGGAAATAAATTTTCTTTCCAAACTTTATTATTACATATTATTTTTCTTACAATGGTTTAACAGAGCAGAGAGTTAGACTTGTCTCTCTTGTGAAACCTCCACAATTCACAAAATTAAGTTAATAGATAAGACACTACGTCTAGTCTTTCTTTTCAGCCATGTCATGTACTCCTCAGAGACAAAGAGGAGAAAATCTTATATCCATAGGTAGTACAAACTCAGAAATTTTCAACCACTATTTAATCCTATCTAGGATTACACTAGGCAGAATAGATAATCATACTATTTCACTTTTTCTAAAGACTTAAGAAATATAAATAGATCCATAAATAACTCATATAAATATAGGTTTTACCTTTTAAATAATAAAATTCCTAAGTCTGGAATCTTGTCTTAAAAAAAATACAAAATAAGGCATGCAATACATTAAAATGGAATCTTATGCCCCAAAGTGATTTCAGGGCCTCTTAAATACATAAATAACTTAAAACCCTTAGGAAAGCAAACAAGAAGCAAATTGGTGCTGAGTCTAAACTTCCTCCTTGGGGAAAGGGAAAGAAGATTCTGATTCTATCTCTGAACTAAAGTGTTACCTCTGAAACTTCAGCTGAAACTCCAATTAGTTTAAGAAGCCCACTGAGTTTGGTCAGAAATGGGGCTGGGTCTACTCCCCAGAAAGCCTAACTGCTTTGGGGAGCTGGGGTCAGACCCGAAGCTCTTAACCCATGTGGCGGACAATGGGGGTGACGCAGGTGCAGCCCACGGCCACCAGCATCTTCTCCAGCTGGAAGGAGTGGGGGCAGTTCTGAGATTCCCTGCGCAGGACCAGGATCTCTTGCTGGATGGGGACGGAGTTCATGTGGAAGTCTACCTTCCCTTCGGCGTTGACACAGCCCAGGTGGCGGCACTTCGCCTCCCAGATCACAGAGGGGTATCTCTCAGGGTCCTCGTTGCGGCTGTAGGGGAGACAAAAGCCAGGAAGAAGGTGAATTCCTGGTCGAAGCAGGAAGGCAATGAGACAGGAGTAAACGAAGGGAGGCAAATACGCAGAGTGACAAATTACAGACATTTCGAAGTCTCTAAGGGCTGTGAGTCTGAAAAGGAAGCAGTTTGCAGAAAACTTGGATTTTTAAGCACACGAAGTGTTATAGAAAAAAAGACAATAATCTGTTTTTTCCCAATTTCTTTGAAGAATGAACAAAATAAGATAGACTGAGACTATAGAAAGGATTTAAGTTTGACACAAATGGTAATTTTTTTAGAGTATGTAGATGGAAAAAGACCAAGGGAGTCATCTGCGAATAAGAGAGCTGTTAATCTGACTTAATGAAGTCTGCCTTTGAAACAGGGAATGCTTCAAAATCCTAACTGACAGCACATTCTTGGGACAGAGCCCAGAGCTGATATGAAGGGCTGGATACAAAAGCTAAGCCCCTCTAGAACCTTCTCTTCTCTCTCCTCCAGCTGAGTGAGTGATTTCAGTTGACTTTTAAATTGATTTATTTGAACTATTCTTACTTATGGGAAGAGGAGAAGAAACCCCACAGTCTGTGAATTTGTAGGCTCCACAGAACTGAGGCTTTCTTTGCATAAAATCAACTTATCAAAACACATTTTGTATTTAATTCTTCATGGGGTCTAAATAGTAGATGCACTAGGGACACGGCAAATGCAGGTCTGTTGGGAATGTAGATCAAGACTATCTAACTCAAAATGGGATGGAAATATCCAACATGACACTTTCTCTGCTGGGATTCAAGTTGTATTTTCCCAGTGCTAATATGACCAAAAAAGAAAAGGCGGAAAGATCCCAGTTGATTGCTAGTTATTTCAATGGTAGCTCTGGTAAAAAGAATTCAAGCATTAACCTCCTATGATAAATATCTTTTTTTTAAAAAAAAAAAAGACTCGTGGTATCATAAATATTAGAATGATGACCAACATTAATCTGGGTGAGTTTTTGGTGTCAGTGACAACGAGATCTAACAGGATAGGTGTTATGGAGTGGAGCAGGGTTGGGGGCTGTCCTGTGTCCTATCAAAGAAGTCTGTAGAAGGAAAGCTTGAGAATCATTGTTTTGCACAATGGCCCTTCCAGGCTTGACTGATGATTCTGAATCAGTGAAATCATCCTCAAGGTGACTTAACTGACAATGTGGTGCACAAAAGGTAGACGAATACAGGGATTTTGTCTGGGGCCCTTACGTACTGGAGATTCCAAGGGGAGGTGGAGCGGTTGTGGTAATCTGAGGCCCTTCTGGAATTCGTTTTCCGGTTAAGGATGTTTAGGTTGATCTTCACATTCTGAGGGAAGTTCTTGTCCCCAGTGGTCGGGCATTCCGGATTTTGTGGGATTACTATTCCCGCCTTCACGATAGCCACCAGACTCAGCAGCAGCAGCAGTGACTGGAACTGAATGGGCAAGGAGAGAGAGGGGGGAGATTGGATTAGCATGGGATTTTGTTAACAAATAGTGATGATGATTGTATTGCTAACCATAGAGAACATACTATGTTCCAGAACAATCTATATTGAATTTTCAGATCCATTAAATGAAAAACTGGCCAGTTCAAAATAATGTTAAGACCATTGAGTTTTCACCAGTCTTGAATAGTCTTCATTTGACTGAGGAAAGACACATTATTCACTGGCTGGCAGTAATTTTAGTAAATATGGCAAGCCATCATCCTGTCAGTATATGCATCATTGTCAGGTCACTGGAATAATAATGACTTTGATTTTCTGGGAGAAAACGTCCTCCTGCGCCATTGTTCTCTGTCCTAGTGTTCTATGAAAACCTAGGTGAAGGCAAATGTGCACCTTAGAGGGAGGAGCTGGAGAAAATCCATGTGGTTTCAGTTTTAGTGTTAGCAATGCTGTTGGTACCATTTGCAAACATCCAACCCCAAACCGGAGCCCCCTTATGTTTTCTTAGGTATATTTTCCGGTTTTCCTAAATTTGCATATATTGATTCTGTAATCAAATTGGGTTTCAAAAAGATGCTTTAAGTTAAATATTTTAAAAATATAAAAACTATTTACTCTTAACCACAGTTACACATGTACCTACTTAGAATAAATAGGTTTGGTCTACCAAGACTATGCTATAGTAATAGGATGATGGAAAGAAAAGTCACTACCACAAATTATTAAATCCTCAAGGAGAGTGATCCATCTTACTTTGGATTAAAGAAAAATGCTGTGGGAGAATTATATTAAATCCCTTGTACTCAGAAAACCAGATTTTCAATAAGCATTCCTTCCTACTGCACAGCATCATGTGATGTTTCTTGTGCGGTTTAGCCTCAGTATAGCTATCTTTCAGTTTTAATCTTAACTTTCAGACTGATGTATGTCAGTTCGTGAAAATGCTATACCATGACAAGTATCTACTACCAAAGATTTCATTTGCTATCCTATGTATACAGTATTCTTGAATCTCCATAGTTAGAATCCAGAATTTCATGCCCGCAGCCCAGAAACATTAGCTGGTCCAAATCAACAAGAGCATTGCACTTTAGTGCAGGACTCACCACGGATGAAGTTCTCAGAGGAGCCATTGTAGTTTCTCCTGATTAACTGGAGATGGATGAGCTCTTGCCTGTTGTGAGATGCTGAAGTATAGCGCTATCTTCTCCCTTTTTATAGGACTTTACTTCTTCTGTGGTCACTTACGTTGGCGTGTCGGAGTGGTTTTAGGGGTGACACCATTTTAGTTAAAAGTTCCATCCCCAAATGAGGTCAGAGAAGAACCTCCCCTTTATGACGTGTAAAATCTGCTTCTGAAGGAAAATGGGAACGGCATCATAATTTAATGATGATAGGACATATTATTTCATTGAATTAACACTTGCTTTGTTGAATGCCTACTCTGCTCAAGGAACTAATAACTAGGTTCAAGAGATGCAATATTTACTGTTAAAGGCATGTTTAAAACTACATGTTACCAAGCAGCTTGTCAACTCATGCAGTTCTTCAAGAGGAATGAGATGGAGATGAAGAATTGAGGAGAGGTAGCCAGGCAAAGGAAGGAAATGAAAACTGAATTGGAGACTGAAGAATGGTGATGGAGGTAGAGAAAATGAGGACAACAGAGAGTAGAGGGTGATAAGGACAAGAAGAAAGAGGAGGAATGAGGAGGGATAAGAAGGAAAGGGAGGAAGGAATGGTTCTCTCCTTCCTTTCCTCTACTCTCTAATTGAGACGAACTTTGATTTCAGGTCCTTGAGAAGAGTTCCTCCTCAGGAACATGGAGGACTACTACAGGCTGATAAAGATGAGGGGTCAGTGGATAGAGATGTGGCTGGCTACATGTCAGCCTCTCTCTGACCCTCTCCCCAGTGAGGTGGATAATGGCTCTCAGGTCCTCTCAGCTGGTTTCTCACATTAAACGGTAACGCAAGGAGGCTGACCAGCACTTCTGACTCAACAGTTGGGGTGCATAAGAAGTTTGCTGGATCTTGGGCCTCCATTCCTTCTTGTCCTGCTCTACTCTGTATCTCAGAAGACTGACCCTGCAGGTGGCTCTCTTAGACTCCTTCGTCAGGTGGATTCAGCCAAAGGGAAATTGGAGGGCAGAAGAGTTGGAGTGGGGAGAAGGAAAGAGACGAGAATAAAGGGTCTCCCCACCCTCTCTTCTGGAGCACAGCTTGCTCTCTTTGTCCCTCCAGTCTTGGTAGTAGCTTCTTGCTGATGCCAATCTCAATCACAATGGTAACCAGTTCCTTCCACTAAATTTCCTCTGTTGCAAATGCCTGAAGTGACTTCTGTTTTCCTGGCTAGGTCGACCCTGATTGATCAGTGAGGGAGGCCATGAGCAGCTGAATCTCAGTGGTGATGGTAGATGACCTTGATAGGTGAAGCAGATACAGACAGAAGAGGAGGTAGGGAGCAGCTTCTCCTGACTTTCCTAGTTCTGGTGTTGACATCACCATCTACCCATAAAGACACAGAGTCACTGTGAGCTCTCCTGTCCCTCCTTTACGTCTGGTCAGGTAGCAATCTCAGAAGCTGCTGTGCCTCTCACATCTATTCCCTATTCCCTGACCTATTGCCATTCCTTTAACTTAGACTCTCAGCCACTTGGACTGTTTTAATAGCCACCTTTGCTTTTCCCAGTTGCCGCCTTCCACCCTCTTCAACATTCCTGCAATAATGATCCTTAAAGCATGGCTCTGATTGTGCCTTTTCTTGTCCCATTACCTTGCATATGTAACAAAATGAAAACCCCTTAGCATGTGATCTAGTATTTGAGTTAGTATTTGAGATCTGCAATCTTTCTAGCTTCACGTCCCATCATGCTCCATGACCTGGGCTTATGGGGTCCCGATTGTCCTTCCAATGCATACACGGCTTTTGTTAAGGTATTGTCTCTGAAATACCCTTCCCCATCCTTGGTTTATCAAAATGCTACTTGTCCTTCTAAATCCGGTTCAAGTGTGTCTTCTAGGTGTGGAAGTCTCTCTTGATTACCTTAGTTGGAATGAACAGCTCCCATAACACATAGCTTATACCTACCTGTCTAGTCACTTTTGCTTCATTTTGTACTGTCTTTTATTTGACTGGAAACTATGTTTAAGACATATATCCATTTCTGGTTTTAGATTTTACTGTAGGCTTTCAAGGCCAGTGTGTTATTCATCTTTGTAAGTCCCAGGGTGCTAATGTTGAGCTTTATACAACACAGGTCTTCACAGACTGCTTTTGTGTTGCTGGTTTTTCTTTGGTACACAGCCGTTCACGCATATTTCTAGCATATTGCATATCATTTGTTTACATATTTGATTTTCCTGCTAGAGTGCAAGCTACCTAGATACAGGTAGCCATCTCATTAGTCTTCATATCACCTACCATAATATCTAGTAAATAGTTAGTGATCAATATTTGGCTGATTGACAGTATGAATAATGCTATTTGGATAGTTGAGAATCTTGAATATTTTTGGGGGGAGCCAATTGCATTCCAATGGCCATACTGAGCCATCTAACACCTTGACTCTCCATCCTGATCCTTTTGAAAGCAGTGTGACAAGGTTGTGACCTATTTTGGACCACCATGGTGTGGAGAATTCCCTGCTTGTTGATTTCTGGCAAGGATAAGGTGGAAGAGAATGTCTTTGCTGCCAGTTCTTTTGGTTGATGGCCAAGGGGGCAAAGCTGACTCCAGTTGTTCTCCCTGTGCCTGCCTCCTACGCCGACGGAATCCAGCCTGCGTGCTATCCTTTGATACACCAACCCTTGCTTTAAAATGAAGATGGGGAAACAAGGTGTTAATGGCCTGGTGAGGGCTGAGAGACAAGAGACAGAATCCTTTTTCAACATTTGGATTCTTTTTTTTCACCATTGGTCCTTGTAACTCTCGGTGGGTGGTTCTTCCCTGATGAAGACCCTCTGTGAACAGCTCCTTTGAGTAACTAATGTTTTTTCTTCTATTATTGGTTTTTGATGCTGCCCCTTCCTAGTCCCGATTAGAATATTTTTATATGATGGAATCAGATCACAAAACTGTTTGGTCATCTTTTAAAAACAAATCTAATCTCTATGGTCAAAAGAACGTTGAACAGACATTACGTTATTCATGTGAGATATTTGATTGAAAGGCTTTCTGTTCGTCGTGACTTCCAAATACCGCGTAATGCCTTTATCATTTGGGTGAGCGGGGCTAGCTCTTACACATCTTCCCCAGCCCTGGAGCACTGAGATAATGCCTGGAAGCTGTGTAAGAGATCAAGCTGTGCAAGAAGGAAGACACACCACATCACGTCATCTTAAAACAACCGCACTCTATCACCGTTTCCCCAATCCCTACATTAAAATCCGCAATCAACCACATCGTATTAGCATGTCAATTTCTCCTTTGAGTAATAACTACTAACCTCATGGAAACCAACTGTCTTCCTTAGGTGGGTTTCTCACTAGCTTTTTACTGAAACACTGATTTAAAGTGGGTCAGAAAACTTTCCATTTCTTTTCAAACGAATAAATTTAGTATTCTATACCTGTATGTTACCAGGCACATGCAAATTTGTTTTACGGATGTCCTTCCCTTAGGTAATGCTGACTTCATCTGATATCCTGAGAATTAAGGTCAGCAAATGACTGAGGTTTCAAGACTGAACGGATGTCACTGAAAAGTGAGTTCTAAAATTAAACATGCAAACCAAACCTGAGGTTGCACTATCAAGTTATCTGCTTTATTTTCTTTTCAGCAATTTTGAAGTTAATATGACTTAGAGAAAATCACAGAATGTATTTAAAAGGAAAGGTATAGCATATGAACCTGGAACAAATTGCTACTTGGTTTTTCTTCTTTAGACAATTCTATGTGAGGTGGCTGCTCTGCAAAATGGAAATATGACAACATCAGTACATGACGATGCTATATTCCTTTATTCCAAAATCCTTCGAAGGATTTGAGATGGTGTGCAACAAAAATTCAAGTAATAAGTTGACATAAAAATATGAATCAGGCCCAGGGAACATAGAGACAAAAGTCAAGATCTGGGAAAAGAAAACCCAAAGTCATAATCCATAAGGACCAATATAATCATTCTAGTTGAGGTCTACATGTTTCTCTGAGCTTCCTGGCAGCCAAAGAAAAAAGGTAGATATGCTCAGTGACATCGTTTTCATTATCAGAAAGGAAGAATCCCGCTAATTCCTTAGAGGAGATGGAGTTTTTCCTATCCTTATATTTTGAAATAAAATTTTTTTCTGGGGCTTATAAAATACTAACTTTTATGGGATTCAGGGCATGAGAATCTGTCAGAATTTGTCAAATTTTTTTGAGAGAAGAGAAATATTGGATCTGAGGGATACTAGTTATTTGCTCATTTGAACATCTACTCTGTGAGAAAATGGGGATATTTCTTCTGGCTTCCACATGGCTGGAATGAAATAGGCTTTCATTCAACAGATGTTTCTGGAGCATCGATTTTGTGCCCGGCACTGTGCTAAGCTCTGGGGACACAGCAGGTACAGGGAACAAGCAGACAAGGAACTGCCGTTTAGGGTCATCCGGGACCTTGATTCATATTCTGTGCTTACCAAATTGCTTGCTGGTAACGAGTCAGGCTTTTTAGGTACCTAGATAACCTGGAAACTAGTGCCCTGGATAGAAGACACACGCATTCCCGTTACTGGAAAGGAAGAGTCCCTGATATAAATTACTAGTTTGTCCTTTTGGTTTATATATTATTGGACTGACAATGAGGGAATCTCAAGGTTTACTATATCTCAAACTTAACTCAGAACTGCCACCTCATATATGTACATGTGTGTATATTTATATCTCTGTATCTATCTACCTATGGATCTACGCACACGTGCACCCCCCCCCAACACACAGACACATATGTAGTTTTTCTCCTGACCATGAAAGTGATAAATGCTCATTATTATACAAAATAATGGTGGTGGGGGGAAGGAAAAGCAAAAGGAAGGGTGCAAAATCAATCCATAATCCTAGTTCTTAGAAGCAAGCTTTTGGAGTATACTGCTCCTGTTAATTTACAAAATTGAGATCATTTTAAGTGTATTCTCCTAGTTTTTAAAAATACACTTAAAAAATCGTAAGTATTTTATTTTACACAATTGGGCCATATTAGAATACTGTTTTATAACCCATCTTCTCACCTTTCAATGTATTATAAATATTTTGCCCCTTTTTTTTAAGATTGGCTCTGAGCTAACATCTGTTACCAATCTTTTTTTTCCTTCTTCTCCCCAAAGCCCCCCAATGCAAAGTTGCATATTCTAGTTGTAGGTCCTTCTAGTTGTGCTATGTGGGACGCTGCCTCAGCGTGGCCTGATGAGCGGTGCCATGTCCTTGCCCAGGATCCGAACCCATGAACCCTTGCCTGCCGAAGTGGAGCGTGTGAACTTCACCACTCGGCCGCGGGGCTAGCCTGTATTCTGCCCCTTTTAAAGCTTTTGTTTGTTTGTTTGTGTACTTGAAATAGATTGGCTACCTAATATTCTGAGAAATGGATGAAAAGCAGACCATTTAACCAATTGCCTATTGTGAAATATTTTGATTACGTCCAAGTTTTCATTATTTCTTTGACTTCTCTACGTCGTGTCCCCATAGCAGTAACAAACCTAATACCTGGTTATCTAATAGGATTACCTAGGTAATTCTAATACCTAGTACTGGGCTCAGTAGAATTATTGTAGAGTTCTACATTTGCAGAGTGACTGAATTTGGCTGAAGAACGGTGTTGTCAAGACATAAGGCAAAGAAGGAGAAAGACCCACAGGGTTATGCATGCTTGGTTGTGTGAGTAGAGTGACTTTTGTGAATTCATGACTTTGGGAAGTTACAAGTGTTTTTAATGATGGCTTGACTCAGAAGGAAGGAACTCCAACTCAAGAGTTAAAAAAAATCTTAGTGACAAGGCCCAACAGGATGGGTTAGGGGAACACTAGGTGATCTCCTAGGTAATTATAGTAGTATGAAAAGTTTAATTCTAATGGGAAGCATTCAATATTTTAATGATTATGGTAGGTAAATTATTAAACAAAAAGATTTGTTTGTTCAGGCATGTCTAAGTTGAAGTTTTCTGGTTTGCTCTTTCCCATGGTGGAGAAAGGAGTGAATATTTTGGTTCAAAATAGTTTCCCACCAAGTTTTGCTTGATAGAATGAATAGAAATTGTGCTGATGGCAACAGCTTTTTAAAGGGAAGTATGCTATCTTGTCCACAAGAACATGAATATAATGTAATCCAATCACAGATGTATGAAAATCAAATATAATAAGAAAAATAATGCTCAGGGGCCAGCCCGGTGGCGCAGCGGTTAAGTTCACACGTTCCGCTTCTCGTTGGCCCGGGGTTCGCCAGTTCGGATGCCGGGTGTGGACATGGCATCACTTCACACACCATGCTGTGGTAGGCATCCCACATAGAAAGTAGAGGAAGATGAGCACAGATGTTAGCTCAGGGCCAGGCTTCCTCAGCAAAAAGAGGAGGATTGGTGGCAGATGTTAGCTCAGGGCTAATCTTCCTCAAAAAAAAGAAAATAATGCTTAAAATAAATTGTCAGACACCTATAAAACTTGTTAAAAATTCTAAGTAATGTTATTACAAGGGTAATAGCTGTTAAAGACATCAACAAAAATATTTACAAGAGAAAGACCTATGATGGTATGAAAAACAGTGGTCTACCATACGGTAGGTGTCAAATAAATGTCAATGATATAAATTTTGTAATGTCACAAAGCAAGACTTCAAATTTATAGAAAAGAAAACTAAGGTTTGGCAGATTTCAGTAACTAGTGAAAGGTCATCTAGTCGCAGGTGGTGGCCCTGAGATGCATCACAGATATGGCTGATTTTTAAGTTTGTGGTCTTTTGACTACGACAAACTGAAAACATTGATATTGGAAACTTTTTTAAAACATTTTGCAACTGACTTACAGTTTTCTGAAGGTGACTTTCTGATATTTTTGAAGTTTCAAAAATCTGAAATCTTAAAAATCCTATTATCTTTTGCTCATTCATTTGATGGTGTCTCCTCTTTGATTTATCCCTGTCCATTATCTCTGTTTTAAGAACAGTCCCTCTCTCTCTAGTGCTATGATTATATCTAGACTAAGATATCTCCAACATGTATTTATTTTGTGATCCCCTTTAAGCGGAGATTTCCATAAAAATAAATAAGGGAAGAGCAGAGAGAGGTGGCTATATGTCTATGTTTCACTGAGGATCCAAGTAAGAGGATTAGTGCTCAATTTCCTGGCTGGAGTAGAAAATCAGTAAGCTTTTCTTAAAAAAAAGGGCTGGAAAAAGTAGAATTTAAGCATGAGAACCACATAGTGAATGTTATATGAAAGCTATGAATCAGATTGGTTTTCTGTTTGATCTGAAGAACTAGGACATTACAGTCATAATGCATTTTATCTATGGAGAAAAACTTTCCAAGAGTCAGGGTTTTAAACATTATACCAGTATTGAGTTAAATCTTGTGAACCTCATGCCAAGGGTGAGATGATAGTAGATTAAGAGCAATTAATTTTGAAAACTCTCCAGTTTACATATCACTTTTAAGTATTTGGTTAGAATTCTGTTATATGTATATATCATAATTTATTTATTTAATCTCCTATTAATGCATTTTAAATTCATTTCAAATTATTCACTGTTAATTGATACAGTGATTTTCCATGTTCTTCTGGCTCTCCCAGGTTCCATGGTCTCAGTTCCAAGCCACAGTCTCAGGAGAGTCCCACTGGCTTAACTTGAGTCACGTGTCTAATCAGCCGTGGTTGAGCAGGATCATATTGCATACACAGGGATGCTGGGGTCCAGCCTTGTGGTTACATTAACCTTGTTCTCAAAGACAACGAGTGTGGGCTGTGATGACATTCTAAAGGGTGTGTGTATTCTAAGTAAATTTTCTCCTACCACAGAGGAAAAGCATATGTAGGTGTCAAAGCAGTTTCTTTCCTCCATACTATCAACTCTTGGTGAAGATGCCTCCAGCTCTTTGAGCTTTATTGTTCCTTCTCAATCTGAGTGATATGATTGTTTTTATTTTGTTGATGGCATTATCGTTATTATTATTTTGGTGAGGAAGATTGTCCCTGAGCTAACACCTGTTGCCAATCTTCCTCTTTTTGCTTGAGGAAGATTGTCCCTGAGCTAACATCTGTGCCAACCTTCCTCCATTTTGTATGTGGGACACCATTACAGCATGGCTTGAGGAGCCGTGTGTAGGTCTGCACCTGGGATCTGAAGCTGCGAACCCTGGGTGGCTGAAGTGGAGTTCAGAACTTAACCACTATGCCAAAGGCTGGCCCACTAATGGCATTGTTTTTTAAATATATATAATTTATATACTTTTACATATATATATTTGTATTACATAATTTACATATGTAATGTGTGTATATCTATATATTTATGTTTAAAATTTGTTTTTGTCTATCTTCACTAGATTTAAACTTATTAGCATTGTACAAAACATATATTGTAGATGTTTAATACATGCCTGTTCATTATCTTTTCAAGATGGTCTCCCTGTCTGTAAAGGCTGGATGCAGACCCCTTGTCTGTCACTTTAAAAATAGTTATATGTTTTATATAAGTCTATGTAACTCCTGCTAAACCTATGTGGTTTTTAAACTTTTCTTTGATAAGATCTGCTGCATAAAGCATGGAGACCAAATGTGGTGTGCTTAACTCCTGAAAGTGAGAGACAGGGAGCCAGGGTCCTATGTGGGCTGAACACACCATCTGCTAGACATGATGAGTAAACAGTCATCAAGGAAGTGGTTGTCAGACCATTTGACCGAGGTGAGAAACTCACTCGTCTGCCTTTATGCTTATTGCCAGAAGAGACACTTCAGCAGGCTTCCTAGTGTATACACAGAAAGGCTCTAGAAGTGCTTTTTTTGGGAGCCTAGGTCTCAGCCCAGCAGAAATATATTGCCCAATGGTTGTCCTAATTCATCAAACATCCCCATCCATCCATCCATCCATCCACCCACCCAGCCATCCACCCATCCATCCATCCATCTGTCCATCCATCCATCCATCTGTCCATCCATCCATCCACCCATCCAGCTATCCCATCTGTCCTTCTAGTAAACATTTATTGAACAACTACTGTAGAAAAAGCAGCAAGAATTACAGTTTTAGATGGAGTACTGGTTGAGACACATTCAGAGTTCACACATTAATGGGAAAGCTTTGAGGTAGACACATCTGAATTCACTCTGTTGCCTGCTAGCTATGTGGCATTAGTCAAGTTACTCACTATTCTCTAAGTCTCAAGTTCTTCATCTTTAAAATGGCGATAATAATAATAGTAGTTACATCATAAAGTTATTGTAAGGGTTAGAAGAGATGCTGTAGGTAGTGTTTTTTGCACAAAGCCATATATATTATTTTTAATCAGCCCCATCATATTCATCATCAACCACAATGAGTTCTTATAGGAGCTCAAAATTGTATGCATTGTGGGCCAGCCCGTGGCGCAGCAGTTAAGTTTGCACATTCTGTTTTGGGCGGCCCCAGGTTCATTGGTTTAGATCCTGGGTGTGGACCTATGCACCACCTGTCAAGTCATGCTGTGGTGGGCATCCCACATATAAAGTAGAGGAAGATGGGCACAGTTGTTAGCTCGGGGCCAGTCTTCCTCAGCAAAAAGAGGAGGATTGGTGGCAGATGTTAGCTCAGGGCTAATCTTCCTCGGCAAAAAAAAAAAAAAGAGAGAGAGAAAAAAATTGTATGCATTGTGGAATATATAGAAAGAAGGGAAGTCTGCTTACCACAGGCTGTCACTATAAGGAGATTGCTTTGTGTGGGTTGTGTCCATAAAATAATAAGACACCTGAAGAAAAAAAAATCCAGGTTATCAGAATGTTTTGCCTGCTTGTTGCCAAATATAACTTATTTCTTATTCACGTACTATGATATCCAGATGGGCTAAATTTTTCACTTGTTTTTTTTTTTTTGAAGATTAGCCCTGAGCTAACATTTGCCTCCAATCCTCCTCTTTTTGCTGAGGAAGACTGGCCCCGAGCCAGCATCTGTGCCCATCTCTCTCTACGTTATTTGTGGGGCGACTACCACAGCATGGCTTGGCAAGCGGTGCCATGTCCGCACCTGGGATCCAAACCAGTGAACCCCGGGCCCCCAAGAAACGGAACGTGCGAACTTAACCACTGTGCCACCAGGCTGGCCCATATTTTTCCCTTCTTATCTGTAGGTTTGCACAGCATGTAGACATGGCTTTAGTTTCATAGACCTACAGAGTGAAAAACGAAAATAATCCAGAGAGTTTAACCAATCATAGGTGTTTTTAAAAGCTTGCTTAACTTGCTTAAATATCTACGTTTTATCTAAACACGTTCAGAGAAAGAGATGTTCTGACTTGGAAATTTATCCTTATTTCTAACCGAACTCTCCCCATTTGTAAATTCAGTTAATTTGTTTTGTTTTATCCGAAGCGATATCTTCCAAATTAACGAGGTCCAAACTTTTTCATTGTCGTTGACTTCTCATTGCCTCTCTCTCTTCCCTTGCTGCTTCCCTTCTGAGTCTTGTCACCAAGAGTAACTTGTTACTGAGTCATATTGATTCTCTGATATTCTTCTTTCATGTGGTGGGAGAAGCTCTCTTCATCCTTGTTCAGGTCCCCATTTCCTCATGCTTTTCCAATAGTCATCGTCTCCTGCTGTGGACTTCCCTATTGCCAGCCCTCCTCCTTGCAGCCCAACTTGCTCACCACAACCACACCCACCTTCCTTACCCATTGCTCTCCTCCGAGGTTTTCCTATGTAGAGTTCTTATAGGATAGGTAAAGTTTGGACTTCCATGTTGTGCATCAAGGACACCCATATGTGGGGCTGCCCTTCTTGTCCAGCGCTGTCCTTTATAATGCCCAGCTCTGCTTCTGTTCAGCTAGTTTTCTGTCTTGCAAACATGGTGCTCCCTTCTTTCAGCAAGTCTTCACTCTGTAAATTATTTCTGTGGAAACTAGACAACCCCTTACTTTTTGACTGTCATATAGCTAAATGGTTCCAAAACTGCACAATTATAAAGGTTAAACTTTTGCTGGCAATTCATTATAGGAGAGAAGAGAGGGGAAATGGATGACATAGGATTTGTGGATGTCGTCTCCACCTACACGGCTGGGAAAAGTGTGGTTTCCTCAGACCAGAACCTGGGAACTATAGGAGATTGTGAGACAAGGATTCTTAATTTAGGGTCCATGGATTTCTAGGAAGTCTATGGATGGGATTCAAGAGACCTGTGAACTTACTAAAATCACAAGTAAAGATTCATGTGTATGTGTATTTGTTTTTGGGGGGAGGAATCATCACTTTCATGAAGAAAAACAGGACATTTGACAAGAAGAAGCTTTGGTTAGGGGTTTGACTGGCCAAAAGAAGGCAGGATGAAGTTGGGACTGAGCCAGGCCAAGATGAAACTTGTCACCTTGTGCCACACCATTGTGGTGAAGTCTTTGCTTGGTTACTATTGAGAAGTTCGAGGTCAGGAATCCAAGTCTCACTAACGGCTGAGCCACACTAGCACCGGCCAGGAGAAACATGTACAAGAGGATCCTAGAATGTGCAGGGCATCAGAGTGCTGAAGACGTAGGCCCAGACTGGCAAAGCGCTTTTCTCACTTAAGGAAGTCAGAGATCAAGCGACCACAGATTTGGGCTGATAAGCATTGATTTTGGGGGTAGGATGGAAGTGTGTGGTTGGAGGAGGTTGGGGCCATGTGGGACATGCTTGAAAGACTAAGAATTGGATTCTGGAAAGGACAGATCCTTATTAATATGGCCGTCCTGAATGACTTCAGGTAGGAGTATCTTTGTAGATGAAAAGAAGAACAGGAACTCTGTGTATTTAGAACCTTCTGCTGATTAAGAAATTTGTGACTAGTTTAGTGGTCTGAGCTTCATACCTGTTATCTTGTATCTTCAATCTTCTTTTGGTGCTTTCATATTTTATTTATTGTAATCTTTCTTTTTAGTTTTTAGTAATGGCATTTCGAAGATGTGAATTTAATCTGTTTTGAAGAAGAGGAAACTTAGGAAAGTGATAGGATTTCATGAGGAGGATGAGAGGGTCTGTCTTAGCTGGACAATGGATGATGCAGCTGTTGACGAGGAGAATCCCCTTCTGCACCTCTAATTGATGGATGCCATGGGGGTTCTTCACACACAGCGCTCCCACTCCAAACGTCCATAGCGTGACTGTCCGTTGATCATATTCAAGTCCATGAGGCTATCACTCCCTATTGAACCTCTCACACATCTCTTACTCTCTCTTCCTAGAGCAGTGATTCTTGACCAGGAAGGAGGCTGGGGAGCTTTTCCAAAATAAATTCCCATCATATTGTCCAATGGAACACACACATTGTGTGTACTGCTTGTTAAGAAAAATGATTTGATATTAATTTGTGTGTTATTTATCTTTCCTAGTATTACTGTAAGTTCTTTCAGGGTTGTTGGAGTCAGACGCATGTGTTCAAATCTTGGCTTTTCTATAATCTATGCTATTTGCTATAAAGTATACAAACTTGATATACCATGGTTCTTCATCTTTAATTGATTAGTTTCTAATGGTAATGTGACAAACTCACTACAGGCATCTAAAAATATTGGATACTGAGAAGAATTGAGGTTGATAATATTTAAATGCAGAAAGAACACACTTGAGACTGAAGAACCTGAAACAATGTATCCTAAATTCCCCATCTACTAAATATCATAAAAATAGTTTTTTTCCCAAAGAGACACTTCAGAAGTAAATGAATCCAAATTTAACTAAGTGGAATTGTTTGGTAAATTAGATCCACATTAGAACTATAAGGTATAAGAAAAGCATGTCTAATAGGTTTCATGCAATTAAGTCTAAATAAGGACAGGGAGACAAGATACATATAGTTTCTTATTAAGAGGTATTATTAAAATGATTAAGGGAAGAAGAATCATAGTTTATACCCCTAGCAGGAAGACCAAATGTTGCCCAGCTGTTAACAAAATAGGTTAATACTGTAATTTAAATTGCCGGATTACAACATGTTAATCTTTGAATGTTAGTAAAATAGATGGATTCAGTTAAGAATATTTTATGACCTATTTTCTAAGAAATAAAGTTTCAAGTTTACTTACAGAAACTACGCAAGTGAAAGAGATCATAACTCAATAATGACAAACTGACAGGATGAGAGAGGTAAAAGAATTGTAATTTCCCTACAAAAAGATTTTCCGACTGAAGCTAAAAATCTGACAGTTCAATCTCTCCAAGAAATGGAAAGGTACACATTGATAAAAAATTATCAGATGGTTTAGAAGCTTTCAAGACTTGTGAATAAAAGAAAAACAGCATGTAATGGGAAAGCAATATTGAATAACAAGAATCTAATGATTCTGAATTTATGTCTCCAACAAAATAACAATTAAAAAGACAGTCTGGAAAATGCATCAAAGGTAAATGTTTGAAATATAAGAAGGAATGGACTTGTAACTGGAATTGTAAGGATGTTTTATGAAAATAGATATAATTGTGAACTTTGTTCTTCAGATGTAGTTGATGTAGGATTTTGCAGAGTCTCAGCACCTTAACACAACCCAGCAGAAAATAGTCCTCTTTCTTGCATATGACACATTAGGAGGCCTGGGACACTCTTGGATGCCCTTCAGGCACCTGAGCCAAGGACTGCCAGGCCTCAGAGGTTATGGTCTACCTGTTGCATTCCTGGTCATTAGGATACATGCTTCTATGATTAAAAAAAATCCTCTGAGATGCTGGGAACCCTCTTGGAAAGCCACATCCATCTTTGTTACTCTCGGGTAGCTAGAGACGAGTGAAACCTTGTTGTTGACATGCCTATTAGATACATGGAGCTTAGGTCTGATGCTATAAGAAGCAGATGCCTGAAGTGGAGTGGGGAGTGAGGAAAATGAATACAGTTAGTTTTTCTTTTGAGATTCACTCCACATTTGAGTGAGTCTTAAGGATCCGGGTCAAGATTGATAAACTGTGCAGGAGAATGAAACCTTCTCATTGCTCAAAGGGAAAGAAGACAGAAGGTTTAAGGTTCCAAATGCCAAAGCCCAGGCTGCATTAGCATTTAGGCAGTCTGAATGCCCAATGTCTTCAAAACATGGCCCATCATCACATTTCTCTCACCAAGCAGTCACTGTAGCACTTGAGATGTCCCTGTCAGAGGTAAATTTCTTTGCCTGTAGACAAGTATGCCCATTCCCTGGAACTCTCTTTTTATTAAAAAAGTGATGTTAAATTAAGCACATGATGGTGTAGGTTACTTTCTAAGACTCTTTTCTAATACTCCAAGGGTACTTGGGAAGCCTGGGGGTAAGGGTGGGAGGAGAAGAGGGTGCAGAGAGGAGTGTTGAAGGGCGAAAGAGATAAAACTTCCAACTTCATTGTGTGTTCAGAGACCCGTCTTTTGTATTCCTAACCCCTGGGGTTGCAGGCTTGAGTGGGGGCTCCATGACCTGTAACTGTTACTGAACCAGGTTTGTTTTTGCCCATTGCCCAGAAAGCCAAACACCAAGACAATGAGATTGTAGCAGAGAGGAGGTTTAATCACAAGGCAGCCAAGTGAGGAAAAGGGAGAGTGAATATCAAATCTGCTTCCCCAAAAATGGGGACTCAGGGATATTTATGGGGTAGAGGGGTAAGTGGTCTGAAATGTGGAGATAGATGATTGGAGGTGAGGAAGGGTGAGGTAACTGATGATCTGTGCAAGTGTAGTCAGACTTCATGCCTCTTCACAGGATGCATGTTCACAAAATGGCAACATTAGCATGATCTGATGGCTCTTCATGTCAAAAGGTCACTTATCAGACATCTGCACATGCCCAGTTGATGGATTGGTGGTCTCAACTGGCCTGAAGTGGACAAGGGGTTCTAATTCCTGTTAAACAGCTCAAACAACCATTACCATGGGGATCCAGGCTCCAGAGAGATGTTATCTCTAGGAACCTAGTGGGAGTCAGATAGCATGTTGCCTAAATAGCACAGTTACCAATGGATGGATGGTTAAACAGCTAAAAGCTATAATCAGTAATCACAAAGAGGAAAAAAACCTTAGTTCCTAGCTACTTAATCATCAGTGGCTAACTTTTGGCCTGTTTCAATCCCTCCTATTCTTTGGTTATTCCTCATTCTTGAGGGATTCAGGGTGACGACTGATCTAGCTACTTGCTACTGAATCGGGGTGTAGATCCAGGTTAGAGGAATGAAACTGTTTAGCACTCACCTAGAAATATTCTCTTGTTCCTAGCTTCAGGTTGACGTTTTGCATTATTAGAGTGTAACTTGCTCAACAGTTTTTTGAACACTTTAAGTTGCATTTTACAATCAAGTATCTGACCAGAAGGGTAAGAAGTATAGACAACCCAAATATTAAAAGCCCTTCAAAAATAGACCTAATCCCTTGCGGAATCTGAGAAAATAGTCCTAAAACCAGTTTGGACCCAGTACTTCTGGGGATATCTGCTGAAAACGGGTGTTGGTCATTCATCTCATTGAACCACTCTCTTAGTAAGGTGGTGATTCAAAACGGGTTCCCAAAGTTAGGCCTATATTGTGTAAGCAAGTAACCAGAAACAAAAAGAAAAACAAGGTTAATTGTTAGAGCAAATTATAACCAAGTTCTTGAGCCCAGGGTACAGCCAGTCAAGAAGATTTCTAGATATCAGGGTCAAAGCATCTTTTGCAGTTTGAAATGTCTCTGATGATGTCATTGGGTTTTCAGGTCTCTTTCTGAGTGGCTTACACCACAACGGACGTGAATCTTTCTTAAGTTTATATCAAGTCGTCCAGCTTCAGTTTGCAAGGATTCAGGAAAAAGGGCTGATTCAGTTCTCAATTATTCTTATTTTTCTTTTTTAAGATTGACACCTGAGCTAACAACTGTTGCCAATCGTTTTCTTTTTTCCTTTCTGCTTTTTTCTCCCCAAATCCCCCCAGTACACAGCTGCATATATTTTAGTTGTGGGTCCTTCTAGTTGTGGCACGTGGGATGCCACCTCAATGTGGCCTGATGAGCGGTGCCTTGTCCGTGCCCAGGATCCAAACCAGTGAAACCCTGGGCCACCATAGCAGAGTTCGAGAACTTAACCACTTAGCCATGGGGCCAGCCCCTCTCAATGATTCTGAATGAAAATGATGGAAAAAATTGAAAACGTTAGTTTGGAGATTTGTAGTCAGATATTTCAGGAGACCAGAAGAATTCAGTATCCAGTCCAGTTAACAGATATAAAACAAAAACCTCAAAGACAATTATCAGAACTAGAACCTAGTATCCATGAATGTGTACCTTAGTTTCTATTGAAACATAATTTTTCTCTATAAAATCACCTTCTTTTTTTTTAGAAAATATAACCAAATTAAGACTAACTGGCTTGCAAAATAAGTTTAGTTTCAGTAAAATTGGCCCAATTATTTACATAAGTACATTGAGAATAGCCATTGATCATATAGGCTCTTTTAAATCTGCTTTGCTGGAACTTTTTATAAGGAATCTCTGAACTTCAAAGGCCTCTTGAGGCCAGGAGAGCCAAGCTAAGGATTTGTCATCAGGCTTTGCCTGCAATACCTTAGATTTGGGTGAAAATCTCATCTCCTCTCTTGAAGTTCCCCAAGATATTGAGTTTCCTTGCACCTGCCACATAAATGACCTTCTTTACCCAGTATGGTTTCTGGGAACCCTGTAAACAAGGTATCAGGTTGATATTTCCAAGTGGCTTTACTCCAGAAAGTCACCTTTTATTCCCCAAAAGCTGTCTTTTCATATCTGAGTCTATGTTTCCCTCAAATATGACATTCCAGTCAAAGCCTTGGTATTATAACCAATGTTTCCAATTGTGTCCTGTTATAAGGAGAACAGATTCTTATTGAACGTATGCAAGTAACTGTATTGCCATGACAACAATACTCACTCATTAAGAGTTTCCAAATCCTGGAGGGATCAGGTAGGGAGAAAAATAAATGAATGTTTCAATTCTGCTTACAAAGGTATAATTTACCAAACTGATATGTCATAGTTAGCTTGAAAGGAAAGAGAAAAAGATTTCCTTAAATCTGAAAAAAACAAACACCAAAAAACATCAGCAACATCTTAAATGAAGTCATATAAATTATAATCATCCTCATCAGTTCATTCAGTCTTATGTAACCGATTCTTGATATTATTCTTCTGTTAGCAGTTTTATGAGGTCATCAGTTTCTCTGTTAGAGTTCTGTAATTTCTCACCCAGTTAAGTTTTACAATTGGAAAGTTTATCAGAAGCTTGTATTCTAGAGTGTGTCAGAATCCTTTCCATGAATTTCTCTGAAGACAAGACATATTGCAAAAGTATCGGAGTAAAACAGCAACTATGCAAATGACAAAAGGCCCAAAAGGGCAATTGACAAGGAAACTTGGCAATTTCTGTGACATACAACACTTCAAGATAATAACTAGAAGTATGGCTGACCATCAGGACAGATCAGAATTTTAGGAATGTTACATAATTTTTAAGACATTTATATCAATAACATTCACTCATATAAAACCACCTAAGAAGGTTTATTATCACTTATTTGACAATGCTTCCCATGTAATTTAGCATATCAGGTAAGGCTAATTAGTTTGGTGTCTTTTTCTTTATAGAAAGAGAAAGTACAAATTTCTTTGAGTAGTCCCTGGGGTCCTCTGAAAATCCTCAAAGAAAAATTTTTCTTTCAGGTCAAAAGAGAGACTTCATTTAGGATTTGAGTTTGGGGGGAAGATTGTCAAACTGTCAAAATAGTTTAAAACACTTGATCAAATAGGAAACAATGTTCACTGCAAAACAATGCTCAGTTATCCATTCAATCAAAGTAACAACTGAAACAGTCAAGGGCAAACAGAGAGTTAAAACAGTCAAAAATCTTAATAAAGAGACCTTAGTCCTTTTGAACCCAGGAAGTTATTTTAACAAAACAGATTTTTCTGTCTTTAGGTAGACTTACTCAAAAAATAAAGAAAAACCTTTTATAACCTCTTTATCAAAAGCAAATAAAAGTCCAGGAAGATTATCCTTTTAAGAGGAGAGAATCAAATTTTAATTTTTGCACAAGCTTATTTTTGACACTAAAACTCCTCTACTTGATTAGATTTACTTCAGTCTTAAGCAACTTGACCATGCATAAAACTTTTCTTAGGGTTCCTCTTCCAGAAACTTTCCTTAACTTTATTTTTACATTCATAATTTGTCCTATGCTTTCTTTCTTCTCTTCTAGTACTTTAGGACAAATTTATCTTTCTTAACAAAACAAACAAAACATTTCCATTTTTATAGCTTCTTTACTGAAAACATACATTTTACTTTCCTCAAATACAAAGATGTTTTCTTTATTAATTTTTAGCAGCTTTAATTACATATATTAATTCGAATTCTTAACTCTTATAGACTTTAATGAAAACGAAAAAGCAAGCAATTATGAACTGTCTTTTACATTAGCATTCTGTGGCTTGGCAAGTTTATAAACATTTTTCAAAATTTCTAGAAATATGCTGCTTCATAGTACAACTGTTAATAAAATAAAAGACATGTTTACTAACAGATCCAAAAGTCTTCTAGTTTCTTTGTAACAAGAATCCAAAAGTAGATAAACCTAGACAAAGCTAATGATAATGTTTCAGTATTTCATCTTATTTGAAAAATGACCCAGATATTCAATGAGCTTTTTGTCCTTCAATTTTACCTAACAAAACTTCAAAGTTTCAAGTTATTGGAGAGATTTTGCAAGTTATCTTAAATACACATGCCATAACATGCAATTATTTTAAAAAGTTCACCAACACTTTTATCTTTTTTACATCTATTTAGTTTACTCACTGTGAATAATTATTTAGATTACCTACAAAACATGCTGAGACATTTGGCAAAATTAGCTATCATTTCAAGTTATTATTTTTGTGAACTACTTTTGTAATAGAGATAACATCAGCTTATTTGACCAGTAAGTGTAGAATAAAGGCTGCATGTTTTCCTCATATGCAATGCTGATAACTTTAAGGACATGTCCATTTTAATCAAAACAACAAACTTAAATAAGCTTTCAGTTACCAAAGATTAATTTTATCATGTTAACTTGAATGACATTTGGGTTAGTTTCTTTTACATTTAGAATTTATGTAAGTGTTTACTTTTAGCCAATTGAAGAGAGCTCTTTAGAAATTATACCATCCAGAGGTAAAATATCACACATAGAAAATATACATATAGACGCATGTTGCAGGAGAGCATAGCAACATTATTGCAAGGCTTTAAGCTTAGCAAGAACAAATTACAAAATGGGTGACTAAGAAATATGCAATTTGCTGATTCTCATAAATTACTATGTTAGATTGTTTGTGCTTTGGAATCAAAAGCCAGAAGGTAGTGTCTTATCAAACATGAAGGCAAGGGGCTTAAGAACGCTGGGCCCTTGCAGGAACGGAACACCATCTGCATAACTTGCCAGATTGTTTGTTCCCAGGATACTCCCTCAGAGAATTGCCTTGTGTAGGACCAAGGTACATTGAAGGGGGAAAGATTAGAACTGCTGAGCTTTGACTTGCATATTCCTGCTGGCATGAGTTCCTGCTATGCTTGTACTTCTTGGCCTGCAAATAAATACATGGCGATCAGAGGGATGTCACCTCAGTCCTTGAGGCTGATGGTCCCCTGTCCCATTAAATAATATAGAGTGTGTTGTGTCTATTATATAGACTATGTTCTGTCTATTAATTCTGTCCACCCCTTCAGCTGGCTGCCTAGGTGGTCTTGGCAGCAGACAAACATACACAGAATCTCTGCATCTATTGTTTTAAAATTACTGCCATGAATCAGATACAATAATACACTAGTTATGAATCCAAATTTTGTTTTAAGCCTTTTTGCTAATATTTGTGGAGAAGATACTCAAGATGCTAGATTTTTGGTGAGAGCACTCTTATGATCATTTTTCTTTCGTTTTTCCTTTTTCTTTTCTGTCTTAGGAATTAATCATGGGCTAGATATTCCCTGGAGGGTTGGCAAGCTCTTTGAGATAAGGGAAATGAATGGAACGTAAACTGCCTCTAGAGCTGCATTTCCATCTTGCAAGGATTTTTTTAAGGACAGTTGCTCTTGATTTCTCAGAAATTGGGTTGTAACTCAAATGACATTATAGATTGATCTATCTGTCCAACTACATCACAAAGGCACAGGGAAGCCACTCAAGTTTTCTCCAAGATGGAGTTTCTAGGGCATAACCCATCCAATTGAAAGTGTTCCTAATTAGTTAAAATGCACCCCAGGGGTGAGTCTCTGGGGATGCTTGGGGAATTCCCTGTGGCAATAAAGCTAGTGTCCAACTATCAGCAGACTGGAGAAAGGGTACAGAGCCTGACAATGGGTGTCAATATAGTTATACGATTTAGTCAAGTCCCATTCAGCCTGACACTTAGTCCCTGAGCCAGCACAAAGCAAGCCAGGGAGGCAAGAGGCAAAGGCCTGGAGCAGGCCAGGGGCTGGAGCTCCCGACACCAGAGTTGAGAGTTAAGTCCCTGGCAGAAAGTTTTTCAAGTTTTCGATTTTACAGAAGGTCCAGGTTCTTCTCAGGTCCAGCCTGAACTTAACCTTGACTAGGTGACAACAGAGGAAGTGGTGAACGAGACAGACAAAGAAGAAAAAGAGGTGATCAGGTCTCCCACTTATGGAATCTTCCCAAATGTTGTCAAGAAAAGTGTCACAAAAACAACAGTTCCCAGACAGGACAGTTTACAGAATAAATTACATGTCTCCTGTCCCCATAACTGACTCAGTAGGTACCTAAAATACTCAACAAGTTCTTGACAGGAGACAAAACAGAGTTCCAATTGTCAGTCAAATGACTGACCCAGGAGCAAACTCAGAATCACTCCAGGTGCCCAAAAACCAGAGAGCTCCCAGGAATGGAACTCGGACTCTCTGAAACCAGCCAGAGGAGAGCTTCTAGGGGTGGGGGTGGGGTGTGCAGCTTTCATTAGCATCTGTAAGACCACGAAAGGAAGCTGAGACTCGAAATTTCATTAAGTTTTTAAGACTAGTCATTGCAAGAGCTCTTTTATTGTGGCCATATGGTGTTATAAAAGAATATCACCTTTTCCTGTGTCATGGGCTTGTAGCTAAAAGTCATCCAGTTCAGGAAAATGCAGCCCAAGGGGTTACAGGTGGGGATCTAATTAGCATTTCCTATTGTTTCAGAATTTAGAGACAGCTGGTCAAAAGCATATTTATGCTGCAGCTAGAACCAGATCTCGAGAATTTTGAGTGTCCCGGAAACAAGACTCACACAGCAAAGGCCAAACCAAGGCTGTCTTTCTGGAAGTCATGGAGGGTGTCCCCCAACTGCCAAACCAAGCCAAGAGAATTTCTGTGAGCGGATCTCCTAATTCTTTCTTAATATTGAGTGTCCCTGAAACCGAGACCCTCACAATGAAAGCCAGAGCAAGGCTTCCTTTTTTGGAAGTCATGGAGGGCATTCCCTGTTAAATCAAGGCTTCTTTTTTGGAAGCCAGACTAAAAGGAAGAAGAAGTAAGAATCTGGTCACTTGTACTGAAGTTTACTCACCAAAAAACCCTTCTTCCAGTCCCAGAAACTGTCTCTCTACTGCAAAGTGAAAATATATGCCAAGGAGTCAGCAGTGCCAAGCCAGGAAAAAATCTTGGAAGAGTCGCAGGAGAAATGCTCCTGGCAGCTGCTGGGTTCATCCACAGGTTCTCTACACTGGCAAGGGGCTGACAAATCTTGGACAAAAAGGTCCATCTGGACTTACCTCCAGGCTGGCTCCCCAAATTGTTACTGAACTAAGTTTGTTTTTGCCCATTGCCTGGAAATCCAAACACTGAGATGATGAGATTGCAGCAGAGAGGGTTTTAATCACAAGGCAGCCAAGTGAGGAAATGGGAGAATGAGTCCCAAATCTGCTTCCCCAAAAATGGGGACTTACAGATATTTATGGGGTAGGGAGGCAAGGTGGTCTGGAATGTGGAGATAGGTGATTGGAGGTGAGGAGAGGTGAGAGAATTGATAATCTGCACAACCATAGTCAGACTTCATAGGATGCATGTTCACAAAATGGCAGCATTTGCGTGATCTGAGGGTTGAGTTTTTAACCTCTTGATGTCAAAAGGTCAATTATCAGACATCTGCATGGGCCCAGTTGATGAGTTGGTGGTCTCAACTGGCCTGAAGTGGACATGGGGTTCTAATTCCTGAAAAACAGCTCAAACACCCATTATCGTGGTGATCCAGGCTCTAGGGAGATATCATCTCTAGGAACCTAGTGGGAGTCAGATAGGATGTTGCCTAAAAAGCACAACTAAAAATGGGTGGGGATCAACTAAAAGCTATAATCAGCAACTGCAAAGAGGAAAAAACGCTTTAGTTCCTAGCTACTTAATCATCAATGGCTAACTGTTTGCCGGTTTCCTAGCTCCTCTTTCCAGTTCAGCTCCAGTTGCAATCCTGGGGCTCTCCAGTCACATGCCCATGTCTATTGTTACTGGCTTGGAGGAACATTAAAGCAAATAATACTTCTATGTACATTTTGAAACACTGGAATCTGTAGAAAAATATTCATATAATAAAAAAAATTCACCTATCACCCCATCGCTTCATAAAAGCATCACAACAAATACTGTTAGTGTTTTGGTGTATTTCCCTCTTTCTATGTCTATGTCATATGTGGTTGAATTATCCCCAGATATACAATTTTATATCTGACATTTTTAAAATTTAAAATTGTATAATATGTATTTCCTTATATGATTAAAAATCTTTGTAAATGTTTTTAATGGATATCTAAAATTTCTTTTTGTGGATATACCATAATTTAACATTTCCATATTATTGAGCAATTACACTGTTTCCAGTATTCTGCTATAATGCTGTGATGAACATCTCTGCATATAAATCTTTGTTTCCACTTTGAATTATTTTCTTAGGATCCTAAATGTGAAATTTATAGGATATGAACAATTTTGGGAGTCATGTCACATATTGTCAAAGTTACTTTCTGAAAACCTGGGTTTCGATTTATACTCCTACTTGCACAAAAGTAGAGTATGATTTGTAATATGTTCATTATTTCACTTATTGAGTGAAATGAATAATAGCTGTATGTTTATTGAATCCCTATTGGCACTGTTATCATGAACAATCTAAACTGAAAGAAAACAACAATGATGTCAGTAACAATACATGTCTTGCTGCTTGATACACAAGTGCTAGCTGCTATAATTTGCATTTCCTTCAAGACTAGTATATGTGGAAACATTTTCTCATGTTTATTAGCTCTTGGTTTTTCCTCTTCTGTGAATTAGTAGCTACTTTTCTGGGTCTGGAAATTTATGGAAGGCATTGTTTCTATGCTGACACCTGGGACTGTCTGGAAGTAGGTTAGCATTTGTAATTTGAATTTTGGGGTCTGGCTCAGACCCCAAAGAAAATCTTCCTACACGAGCTATGAATAAAGAAATTCCCTAAAATGGGCTTGACTGCAAATGGATATTCCAGAGAGGTCTCCAAAATCCATTTGAATCTCCAATGATCATAGCAAACCCTTGGGAAATAGTGCCTACCATTTGCCAAGGATGTTTTATTTGACCCACTAGTGTTGTGTATTGACCCCTAACTCCTTTCAACAACTCTCAGAGGTAGATACTACTATCATCACACCTATTTTTCAGGTGAGAAAAATAAATAGAGTGGCTAAACAACGTACTCAGAATCACACCACTAGTAGGCTGTACAGGTGGATGTTGAACCCAGCAGTCTGCAGAGTCTGATTTCCTCACCACTAAGCTGCCTCGGCTTACTATGCATGTCAGAAATTTCACCTGGACAAGGTGGGTGTCCTGTTCTAAGCCTTTCTCACACCCACTGTTTGTTCTTCATATTTTGTGCTAAGTTAAATAATCATCTGTGCAGTACTTTCTTATATGTCTCTTTGCTAAAATTTAAGCTCCCTGAGGGCAGGTGTTTTTTCAGTCTTACTAATGTCCTAGCCCTAGCATCTATCATGTGCTTGAGGACAGTATATATGCACTAAATATTTGCTAGGTGAATGAATGAACGGTCTCAAGATTAATGTCATCTTTTCAGTGGGTGTTTGGCTGGGGGCCAGGTTGGTATCTGTGCAGGGTCAGATAATGGGAGGTAAGCAGGGTGAGAGGTGGGGAGGGGTGTGAGAAACCAAGTGGATGGGCTGTAGGTGGTGAATTGATGTGCAGACCTTGTCCTTTCAGTGCGTGAAGATCCTAGGCTGGTCCTCCCACACTCTGTCCACACAATCCTCCTCCATTGCTCAGAACCTATCCTTGATGCTATCTTGCTGAATCTGTGAGTGTGGACTCGCTTTGCCCTGACCTGAAGCGGAATGGATCCTGACAACTCGGTTTAATCATGAAATTTACAACATGAACAGATCTTAGGAAGCATCTAGCCCACCTGGAGTGAGGGAGCAGGTATGAGGAGATTAATGAATTTAGTCAAGGCTAAGGCTAGTTTATGAGCTTCCTCATGTCTGACTCCCTAGTCAGTGCTCTTTTCACCGCAACATATGGATTTAACCAGTTGTGCTAAGAAATTTTAAGCCAATTTTTGTGTTTTGTTCTAGTTCAAGCTCAAGCAACTCATACATTCAAAGCACCAGGGCATAGCACCAAGAAGTGTATGTGAGGGACCAAATCTTCCATCTCAGACTCTTCCCTGAGGATAAGATGATGACTCTCTGAATGTAACCTCCTTCAGACCAGCATTGTGTGACAGAGGTCTCATGTGAGCCGCATATGTAATTTAAAACTTTCTAAAACGTAAAAAGAAACAGGTGAAATGAATTTTAATAAAATATATTATTTAACCCAATATATCTAAAACGTTATCATTTTAACATGCTGTAATATAAAAAATCATTAACAAGATGTTAGAAAAGACAACATGTGCCAACACACACACTACAACACAATATCTTAGTTGAGACAATGGTTAAAGGGAAATGCAGTTCTACCAAAACAATAAATTTGTGTTTATCAGAGAAATATTTTACACTACTTCAATTGTTAAATTTAAATTAATTAAAATTAAATAAAGTTTAAATTTCAGTTCCTCAGTCCCGTTGACCACATTTCAAATGCTCAACAGGCACACATAGCTAGTGGCTACTACCTTATACAGCATAGCTTTGAGAGCTCCTGGAGAGACGCTTTTGTGATGACAGAGGGCTCTTGTCATTCCCTTTGGGGTGAGTCTGATCTGTAGATGTCCTGGGGATGCTCGACAATCCCTGGTTCATTCTCAGACCTGAGGACGTCAGAGAGATAATATCGGTTCTTGGGTGCTGTTTGATGTGGTTGAAGATCTGTTTTTCAGTTTCTGTTGGTCTTTTTGGAGTCTCTCCAAACTTACTTTAGAGAATACTCCATTATAGTTTGTTCTTTCCAGATAATAGAGCTTAGTAGTTCCTTAAAAGTCAAATGTCAGGAACCAGATCCCGGCTATGCCACTTACTGGATATATGACCTTGGGCATGTGACCTAATCTCTTCGTGCCTCAGTCTTCTCATAGGAAAGATGGGATTGCAATAGTGCTGCATGGGGGTTATTTTGAAGATTAAATGCATTTATAGACGTATAGTGCTTATAAGTGTTCTTGGCACATACTAAGCTCTTGGAAAGTGTTAGTTATTATTAACCACAAGATGGATGCAGACTCTGAAATCCAGGGCTTAGTGGGTGCTGTTCCCTCTGCTGCAGACACTCCACCTGGGTAATGCTTATCATCCCTTAGTTCCCAGTTTAGATTTCACTTCTTCTCGGACTGGTTTAAGCGCCTTCCTTTGGGCTCCCACAGGATCCTACTCTCTCCCTTTTGTGACCCTTATCACTCTATATGGGTTTATTTGCTTGTCTGTATCTGACCTATGAAGGTATATCTCTAGTTTGCTCTCCACTGTATTTTCAGAGACTTGCATGTAATACTTATGTAATGATAAAAGTTATATTAGTAGTAGCTAACATTTATGGAACACTCAGCAATTAAAGTTCACATAATCCTCAATTATAAATTGTTGAGGAAGGTACTATAATTTCCATTTCATGACTCAGGAGACTAAGGCTTAGGGAGGTGAAATAAATTCTCCAAAGACAGCCAGGCAGCAAATGGCAGAACCAGAATTTGAACCCAACTTGTTTGACTCTGAGCTCATCCTCTCAGTGGATCAGCTCCTGTGGGTACCCTGTGAATGGTGCCCTCCAGCAGACCCTGGACCTGTTAGACTAGAATTCCTCATTTGTGGCCTGAGGACTCAGGAGACTAATTTTTACTTCTTTCCACCAACTCTCTGTAGCAATCCTTTTGACCCCTTCTCTCTTACTCTCCTGAGATCTGCAGGTAACCTTCGGCAGCATAATTTGGGTTGGAAGGACTGAACAGGATCCTGATTTGCTCAGTTTTGGGGGTTTAATCAGACTCATACAACCCTGTGTTCTGCATAAACCCTACGGCTGACTCTTCATGCTTCAATGAAAAGTCAAACAGGGCTGGAATCTGTGACTTTTTCCAGATGCTTGGGATCTTATTTCATGCACAACTGCTCTTGTTGGCTTGGACATAACGTTTTCACTGTGAAAATCTGGTTCAACGTCGATCATATAATTTCTAAATTTTTATTATCATTATTCCCTCATAATGCTGAGTGACTCCATGTATATTATTAGAGTGTGTTCTTCCATGTTTAAACCCTTGCTGCAGCATACATTTTAGAGCAGAAGTTCTAGAGAGAAAAGGACATTGTCGTTCTATTTAACAGAGCTTTGCAAAAGTGTGTGTTTAATGAAGACTGTTAAAGGATGCTCTTATTGATGTTTCAAATGGAGGAAGCATTAATCAACTTGTTGACTGAACAATCTTTTCTATTATCAACTGCTATCATCTGGTGGCAAATTTGAGGAATAGCAGAAAGCTTCAGTATCCACAGTAATTTTCTCTTACTTTCAGCGAAGTAAATCGAGTATTTTCACTGTTTGCCTCTATCATAGGATCAAATTAAGTGGTTCTTGACAAAGCTAGAACTTATAAACTAACACCTTAGGTCATCTTTCTTCAGGTTATAATAATAATAACCAATATTTAGAAAGTGTGTTAATTCCAGGACCTGTTTTAGGTGCTTTACATAGGTCATCTTATTTAATATTGACAAGACTTGTACGAGGTGGATATTATTATTGTCTTCATTTTATCCCATTGAGGCATCAATAGGTTGAGTAACTCGCCCAGATCACACTGCTGATAACTGGTAGAGCCAGAACTGTAATCCAAGAGATCCAATTGCTGCACCCATGGTCTGAACCAATGTTTTACAGTGGACACAAGATAAGGTGGCCAGTGAGGGAGGACAAACCAGAAGTGGGAGATTTGGGTATGAATTTTAGCTCTATTGCTACCTAGTTAATAATAATTGCTGGTTCGAAAAAAGACTTACATCAGCAGGCATCTGACCTTGATCACCCTCCCCGTTGATCACACCTCTGGGTCCCGTTTTCTTTTCTATAAAATCATGGGATTGGACAGGATCCTTGGTTTTCAAACTGGGATTTGTGATGTGCAAGAGGTTCTACATAGGATGGGATGGGTGACAGAGGGATGGAAAGGAAGGGAGCACTGGGCTGTGGAGTGGGGACCCTCATTCCTGCCACTTCTACCTTCTTGGCTTCCTTTACACAATAGGCTTCTAGTTAAAGTTTTGGTTCTACAAATGATACAGTAGCCTAAAGAAAATTTGTAAACAACAGGGCAAGACTTTTTTGGCGACTTCCAGAAATAGTTGGTTGAGAGAAAATGCCTCGACAGTTGTAGGTAGGGAGAGGCAGAGTGCCATTGATCTTCAGGAGGGAAGCAAGAGAAACTCCACTCCTAAGTGGACGCTTCCAGCCCAGCTTTCTGAAATACAGTTGCTTCTATGGAATATTTGGAATAGATCTTTATAATATTCTTTTTTTTTTTTAAAGATTTTATTTTTTCCTTTTTCTCCCCAAAGCCCCCCGCTACATAGTTGTGTATTCTTCGTTGTGGGTTCTTCTAGTTGTGGTATGTGGGACGCTGCCTCAGCGTGGTCTGATGAGCAGTGCCATGTCCGCACCCAGGATTCGAACTAACGAAACACTGGGCCGCCTGCAGCGGAGGGCGCGAACTTAACCACTCGGCCACGGGGCCAGCCCTAGATCTTTATAATATTCTTAAAATATTGCAGAGAGCTTTATCCATGGAGAGGATCTAAGAGGAAGTCTGTTTTATATTTCAAATAGATGCAGATTCAAAGGCAAAACTTCTACTTTAAGATCTTTTAAAGCTTTTTCTTTTGGGAAGGGGCAGGATTTAATTTAATAGAAGCAGAAATGAAACAAAGCAAATCATGCAGTATTATCTTAATGTTTCAAGCAATTCTTTTGCTGATCAAAAATGCTTTAATAATTATAGGTGTATTTATATCTCATTTTATTTTACGTTGTGTTACCTCAATTATACTACACTTTGGTTGCTTACAGGATATACAGTCTTTGAAAGTTTTGGTCTGGGTAGTAGATTTTATCTGAAGTGTTGAAATCTGTGCCCATTCCTACCACAGTTTCTAGTGCATAGTGGGTGTGATACTGGTCCTGATATCAGTTTCCCTACATTCCCAGCATATATGAGGTCAAAACACTCATTACCTCCTTACTCCTTGGCTTCGTGTCTCCAGAATCCACTATATGCCATGGAGACAAATGGCCTAGGACAAGCACCTGGATTCGTTATCTCCTCCCCTCAAGGAGCTACAGGCTGGTGGTAAAGGTGCTGACCAGCAGGGTCCTGGGTTCCCTCCTCTCTGCAAGTAGTCTCAAGGCCAAACACAGGCTGATGGAAAAGTGCTGACCAACAAGGTCATATGCACCTACCTAAAACCCCAAATAAAAATCCTTACTTTCAGCTTTTCGGGGAGTTTGGGATTTCAGCATTAGACTTCCTCTCTCCTTGTTCAGTGCTATGCAATAATAAAATTCCTACTTTCTTCTACTACGCCTGGTGTCAGAAATTAGCTCCTGTGCTATATCAATATCAGGTGTCCAGTAATTTTTGAAGGAATATTACTGTCCTTGCTTGAAGGAACATGCTGCATTGGAAACTATCCAATTTAATTCTTTGGTTTTTGGGCCTACTGAATATTCATTGGCTTATAAAGTTTACTGAATATTCCTTGGTTTATAAAACTGATTTGTTTTCATTTATTCACTCCCCTATTTTATAGAGACAGAAACTCAGGCCAGGAAAATGATGTTGTTCTAATGTCTTATGGAAATCTGGTCAAAGAGAATCAGAACCTAGGTTTTCTTCATGGCTGTATGTCAGCTCTTCAAAAATCAATTTCCTGGAAGCCAGTTCATCACTTGATCAATGCACCACATTTACTTGTTTCTCTTCAAGTAGTCAGTTTTGGGTGACCTCCTTTCATAACTCCATTTTAAGGGATGTTAAATTTGTTTTTGCCCGGCTCCTAGGCCTACAGTTGAATGATGAGGGGTAGAGGGAGCTGGAAGCTGAGGAGGAGCGAAGGGTGGTAGTGGGCTTATTCATAGACAAAAGGCTGTAAGAAATCTTCATTTTCAAGGGCATATTAATGATTCTTCATGAATATACTACTTTTTTTCCCCTTCTTTGGATCATAGGATTAAGCTCGTCATTCTTCTCAATTTATTAAACGTTATCATTGGTTGGCTCAAGGTCTCTTTCTCTGTCCCTCTCTGTCTTTCATTTTATTCCCACTTCCTCTTCTCATCTTCCCCCAGCCCACCCTGGGCAAGCATTAAAATGAGCTTAAATTGTATCTTTTTGCTTGTAAGTATTCTTGCAGAATAGTGTTTTGTGCATACGTATTTTTAACTTACACAAATGATATCGTGTTATAGATCTTATTCGGTTTCTTACTCAGTTTCTCACTGACAACCACCAATCTACTCTCTGTTTCTATGAGTTCCACCTGATAGGCCTTAATATCTAGAATGGCAGGATACCTATCTTATTTTATAGGTTGACTTAACCATTGTTAACAGTTATTCTTTCATTAACTTTTGACTAAATGCAATTGGTTCCTAAAAAATTAAGTCAGTCAAGTGTCATTTCATTTGGGATCATGTTAAATGTACAGGTTAATGGGGAGATTTGACCTCTCCATGATATCAACCATCTAGTCCAAGAGCAAAGATCCTATGCCAACTTATTGAAATCATTGTCTGTGTCCTCTATTGAGTTTAAAAGTTTTCTTCAAAGAAAACTTCTCAGTTAAGATAATGGATAGTGTTATTGCAACTCCAAATGATATCTTATTTTTAAAACATATTTTGCGGTGAGTTATTGCTGATGTTGAGAAATGCTGTAGACTTTTTTTTTGTTCTTTTAAAAAAATCTTTATCTTTTATTCTGCCACCTTGCTGAACGCTCTTTTTTTGTTTTCTTATGGTTGGTCTATTGATTTTGTTGGTATTTATGGGTGGTGGGGGGAATAGTCATATCATCTACACATAATCTCAGCTTTATCTCTTACCCTCCAATCCTTAAACCTCTCCTTCGCTCCTCTACGTTGTCTAGAACCTTCAGTGCCATGTTTGACTGTAGTGGTGTGGGGAATTTCTTTACCTTCTTCTTCATATTAAAAGAAATGCACCAAAGTTTCCCCATGAAGTATTGTTTACTGTTGTTTTTTGGTCTATAAGTTTTATCAAGTTGGAATATAACTTAATTTATTAACAGTTGTTTTTAAAGTAGTAAATAGTTGATGAAATCTACCCAAAGCCTTTTCTGCACCTATTGAAATAATCGGATGATTTTGCCCTTTTACTCTATTATTATGGTAAATTATACTGATAGATTTTTTTTAAATGTTGAATTATCTTTACATTCTTTTGGGGGAAAAGTCTACCTGATCATGATATATCATTATTGTTTCATTACTCTTTGAATTTGTTTAGCTAATATTTTACCCAGGATTATCACATCTATATTCATAAACTAAAATGATATAGAATTTTACTTGTACTGCTCATAAATGGTTTTAGAATCAAGATTACGCTAATCTCACAAAATGAACTGGGTAACACTTGTTCTTTTTCTGTTTTCTGGGCAATCTTTAAAGTGAGGAGTAACTCTGCTTTGCTGGTGTTCACTGGTAGAGGCTTCTGGGCTTTTTGGTGGTCTTAAGACTACCATTTACATTTGTTTAATACTTTCCTGTTTCATGATTATATTTATCACAAATATGTTTGTAAGAAAAAATGTGTACGTAAGAAGAATACATTCCTTGGAGATTTTTGTAATCACTTGGCATATTGGATATTGGTGAGTTGGTCTCTTTCTTTTCTTGGCCAACTATTGAGGTAGATGTTCTTTTTGTACATTTAAGACCATTCTGTTATTATTTTTGATGGAAAAAAAACACTAAAAAGCAGTCTTTTTAAATAAATCTTTGAAATCAGTAATTTTACTGATGAGAACACAGGTTCTGGTAGTACTGGTGTATTAGCGTGCGGTGGAGGGTGAGATCCACCTACTGGATTCCAATGAGTCAGAGAAGCTTTAACTCCGACTGTGCCCTTGCTCTTCAAAAAATTTCTCTCAGCCTGTCTGTATCTAACAACCAAGGACAGATGATACTTTAAGCAATAACATAAAGATTGAAATGTTAAGCTACTTAGTTTGTTGAACTTTGTTGTCTTTCCTCCTCGCCTTGCCTGCCAGGATGCTCCTGGTGAAGTTTAATGCCCAACTGCATTGACCATCTTCTCCCAAGTTCTGGGTTACTCCCCTCATGGACATATTTCAGATCATACTCTCTATCTCTGTCTTTAAGTGCTCTTGAACCTTCGAGACTACCTAAATCTCAACTCCCTGATCATAGTATTTGATTTTGCAGTTTCTTCGTCTTAAAATGGAGATAAGGATACTCATCTCACTATGTTGTTGTGAGGGTTCCATGAGACGGGGGACTAAATGAGAACCCCCAAAGCCGAGGGGCGGATGCGGGGCAGCCGCGGGGGCTCACTCACTTCCTAAATGACTCAGTTCCACACACCAGCCTCTGAGGGAGCACAAATTCCCATCTCAGCAAAATTATAAATTATTGCATCATGGGCTTTTAGAGTCACTTATGAAGAGTCAAAACTGCAAATGCTAAGGATCTTCTGTATGTGTTCATTGGGAGAAGTAGGAGTGGCATAAATGACAAGTGCACACACATCCCATTGAGAGCCATGGAAGCAATATCTGCTCTGCAGAGGCTCTGACTAATGCTTCTTTCAGCTCCAGCCCCCAGGTCACTCTTGGCTTCTCTTGGTCTGGCCTTATTTGCCCCTCTTCTCCTTCAAGCTGATGTACAGGGAAGATTTGCTGGCTCAATTCCACTATGTCAGCCAATTTGAAGCCGGTAGCTCTGACTGGGTGGACTCAGTGACATTCCTGCAAATCACTGAAGTACTGAGGGCTGGGTGGGACCCCTGGGGGGGATGATCATGGACTCAGCCCCATCCGATGAGACTGTAACCTGTTGGGATGTGCAGAATTAAGGCAGGGGCCTCCAGGGAGCCAGGAATATGCAATGAGGAGACAGGGAGGGACGAAGAGAAATGAGAGAAGGAAATAAAGTCACAAAGAGAAATATCTGAAAGTAGTAACGCATATGGAATTTTTAGTGTTTACTCTTTTCATTGGATTTTTCTTTTTTTGGGGGGGGTGAGGAAGATTGGCTTTGAGCCAACATCTGTGCCCATCTTCCTCTATTTTAGGTGGGACATCTTTACAGTGTGGCTTGATGAGCAGTGTGTAGGTCCGTGTCTGGGATCTGAAACTGTGAACCCCAGGCCGCTGAAGAGGAGCACGCGAACTTGACCACTCAGACACGGGGCTGGCCCCCTGGATTTTTCTTTTCTAAATATCTGCCTCTCCATAATTCTCCAAACCAATTCCCCTATAGTTCTTTCTGAAATCTTTCTTCTTCATCAAAAAGCACTTCTGTGGATTAAATAAAAATGCATTACGTTATTGAAGTTTGAGAATTGGCGTTTGAGAAGGAGTTATTGCCTCCTGCTTAGAAACTTCCCAACATGCAGCAATTTATTTGGAAGACATACAATTCAGGATAACAATATTTGCTCTCAATATTTAAAAAAAATTTCACTTTCTTTTCCCTCAGTACTCTTCCCCATCCTTCTTTCTTTGCTCTTTTGCACCTCGTTTCAAACATTCGTGTCCCAGTCTGCCGCCTTCCTCGCAGACATGGGGGTGCTGATGAATGAAGCACATTGATAAGCTTCAATGGAGGGTGACTGAAGGTGCCATTTGCTGCTTGGAAAGGCTGGGAGCCAAAGGAATGTCTGTAACACAAGAAGCTTATTTTTTAAAGGATTCCCTTTCTTTTCCCTTCTCTGGACTTCATTTCTCTACACTATTCAAGTGTGCGTGTGTGTGTGTGTGTGTGTGTGTGTGTGTGGTGTGTCCATTGCCGTAGGCAGGAGAGAGGTTTCCTTTGTTGTAGAGGGTAAGTGTTTTATTTTGGGATGTGCCCCTTGCCATTGTGGAACATTCCAGGTTGGATGAATCATGCAGAACAGTGGGTTACTCTGGCTGATGCGCTTTACTGAGCACCATAGCTTTGGGGGAGGGGATCAAAACTCAGGAAAAGCCAGTCAACAGGTGCTTGTTTTTCTAGGATGGCCTTTTTCCGGTTCTTTAAGGTGCCCACAATTGCTGCCTCAGGAAGAGGATATGAAAGGCAGGGGGATGGGCAGGGGAGACAGAGGCCATGAGGGCTGTCACATATGCTAACAGCAGAGCCAGGGAGGGTCAGGCAGTAACAAGGACATCACGGTGAACTTAAGCCACTGGGTAGAATTTCTCTGTTATTGGGGATTTATGTGGGGCATACAGGAGAGCTTTCACAGCGAGGTTCTGTCAATGATGTGTATGAAGCTTCTTTCCTTGGGACATAGGATGGTCAGAGCAAGGGCCACACGGGGCCTTGAACAGAGTGGCTTCTGCAGTGACTCCTTCCCGCTCCTCCCAGCCCTCTCTGCCTGCAGGGATTTCGGAGGGCACTGCACAGGGGTGGAGTCAGTGTCAGAACTCAGCTCTGCCCTTCAAAGAGCCATCGGGCTTTTACCTTAAGTAACGGTCATGTTTAGAGCAGGGATGGCATGACCTGACTCACAGTAGATCTCCAAAGTGCATTTCCAATCATGACCCATGTTCTCTCCTAAATATTTCTCTTGTTTTGAATATAAAATATTGCTTTGGATACCACTGGAGAGTGGAAATTGGGGATGGGGTAGAAAACTACTATTAAAAAATATGCTTTAAAAATTTAAACCTTGTACATGTGTAGCTTGGAGAAAAATAAAAAATATATAAAAATTTAAAAAAATCTCTGCAGTTTTTTTGTTATACAAGTAATATCCCCTCTTAGGGCAAAATTTAGGAAATTCACAGCACAGCTCCCAAGACCCATTGCCTAGAAATATTTACTATTGACCTTTGTTCTAGATTCTTCCATATTTTTCTCAATATATACACAGATGTATTTTTTCTTTTTTTTAAGATTTTATTTTTTCCTTTTTTCTCCCCAAAAATATATTCTTCGTTGTGGGTCCTTCTAGTTGTGGCATGTGGGACACTGCCTCAGCGTGGTTTGATGAGCAGTGCCATGTCCGCGCCCAGGATTCAAACTGACGAAACACTGGGCCGCCCGCAGCAGACCGAGTGAACTTAACCACTTGGCCATGGGCCAGCCGCCACAGATGTATTTTTTTAAACAAAACTGAATCACATTGTTTTGCTTTTGTCACTTAACAATATAGCTTTAGAATAAACTCCTAAGTTGAAGGATGTGCATTTGATACTATAAGAGTTAGGACTCTTGTTTCCAAGTATTGGAATTTCAGTGTTAAATGCTTTAGGTAAAATGGGGTACAGGATATGGGAACTGAGCCTTGGGAATAAGTGGGTCCAGGGCTTAAATGCCTTGTGGATTCTGTGTCTCTTCTCTCTTTGGGTTCTCTTTATGTAATTCGTTCACTCTCTTACTGAATACTGGCAGGAAATACTGAGACCAATCGTGGAGCTTCACATCTTTCCATTTTAGCTCTCCAAGGAAATGTATTACTGATTTATGTAGACCACAAGTCCAAATTCCCATAAAAGGGCTCACTGGGATTGCTTAGATCAGATGGCGGTGTGTGGTCGTGAAAGGTTCTTGTAGAAACCTGGTGAATGGAGCAGAGGAAGAATTTTAAGAAGAATGGCCAAGAAAGAAAGACTGAGCTGTTAACAGAGGAAGGGAAGGTTCTGGGCAGAGAAAGTAATAGCACCCTCAGTGGATGCGTGTTGGTAAGCTATGCTCTGGGGAGTATATAACAATATTCACTCCCTGCAGCAGCGTGGGAGCTGTCTGTTGGCCAACAGTCTTGCCAACACTGAGAATTATCATCAAAAAGAAAATCTTTGATGAACTTTGTCGAATGGGATTTTCCTGTTTTCTCTGAATTCATGCAAGATAGATACCCCCAGCACTATTTTCCATCAACTGCTTCAGGGGAAGAGCTCCTTCAGCACTTGTGTGTTATCATTTTTTCCCTCTTAGATGTAATGTTCACCAGATGTGGGGGTGGGTCCATTTTGAAGGTGACCCCGAGTTGTCAATTTTGACCACTGTGATGTCACGCGCTGCTTCTTCCTGGCACAGGAATGATGATTACACAGGAACATGCATGAAGGGTCACAGCAGCAATAACAAAACCACATGCTCCACTGGGTAGGCCTAACCTAGATTTTTGCCCTGAAAAGGGGCTGTGGCAGGATGAGAAGAGCAGCCCATTGGCACGATGCCCAGCTCTTTGAGTGTGCTTGATTCCTTTCTAAAACACAGAGTTTGGTCTTGCGGGACCTCTGGATGAAGAAATCAAGACCATTCAAATTGCCAGGAACCATACGTTTTCCTAAGGGTTCCACTTTTCTCTTTAGTGGCCAGTAGGAGCAGGGGTGCATTGGCTCCTCTTCTGGTTTTATGCAAATCAGACAGAAACTGGAATTGCAGTTGTATTCTCAGGGGCCAAGTACGAGGGGCCAGTATGGTATCTTTTCATTATTATTATTATTATTTTTTTCCTTTTTCTCCCCAAAGCCGCCTGGTACATAGTTGCATATTCTTAGTTGTGGGTCCTTCTAGTTGTGGCATGTGGGACGTTGCCTCAGCATGACTTGATGAGTGGTAACATGTCCGTGCCCAGGATTCGAACCAACGAAACACTGGGCCACCTGCAGCAGAGTGCGCGAACTTAACCACTCGGCCCCCCAGTATGGTATCTTAAGTTTGGATGCAGGCTGTGGTTAGAACTCCTTCCATCCTGTGGCCCTCAAAGATGGGCTAGTCAAAGGGAAGGGTGGAAGAATTTGAATAGTAATGTTTACCCTGTGTTCTCTGACCCTTGTTGGAAGTCTTATGACCTGCCATAGGTGCAGAGTCACTTCCAAAACCACCCAGTAGTGAGGCTAGCTAGGTATCCTTCAGGTCAAGCTGTGAAGGTGGTCTTCTTTCTAACATAGGGGAAGACATTATTTAGTCTTAGACTTATATGGTCCTGTCCAGTTTCATCAGGTACTTTAGCCATAAAATCCCAAATTGGAAGTGACCCTTTCTTTAGCCTCCCACTGCCTGCACCTGCCATTGTTCATCTCATCTTGACCTACATGACCTCTGGTCTCCAGATGGAGAAGAGCCCTCCTCGTCAAGTACATCTGGTCTTTGACCATGCCGTATTTGTTTTTACATCTGTTAACCCTTCTGTCCTCCCAGGTGTCTTTTTGAGAGCTCCGTCACCGTGCTTCAGGATCCCCCTGCCTCTACCCCCTGTGGCGTACATCTAGCACTCGGGGAAGCTCCGTCACACTGCAGAACTGGGAAGGCAGAGAGAGCTGGCCAGCATCCCACCCCTTACTCCTGGTTTGCACAGTGTGCTGTATCCAAAGAGAAAAGCCGAAAGAGTTGGCCCAGAAATTACAAGATCTCATAGTATGGGTTTAGAACAAGAAAAATAGAAAGCGATAATTTATTAAATAATTTTTTATTGAACACCAATTTCGTTTCAGGAATATTTCAGGTACATTGTCAAAGACAAAAACTCCTATAAGCTTATGATGTACCCAGCACCAGTTTTATATCTTTTCATGTATTTTCATTTCATTCTCATGAAAAGCCTATGAGATAGATACTATTAATAATATCCCTGTTCTACATATGAGGAAACGCAGGCCCTGAAAGGTCAAGCAACTTGCCCAAAGTGGCACAGCAGGTGGGGGAGAGGGTGTTGGGATTTGAGTCCAGGCAGTCTGGCTCCATTGCTTATGTCTAAACTCCACACCTTTGGAATACCCACTCTGAAGCCTTGATGTACTCAGGAGGACACGTGGTTCCAGACTAGCATCTCAACAGCTCATAAATGAAGGCTTTCCAGGCAAGATATTTCTTTAATATGCTACTGTCGGTCTCATGTGTGAAGCATTTTTTTTAGTAAAAATTATTACCTACTAGTAACATATACAAGGATGAATGCATGCTACATGACAGTAGAATTAACAGTTAGAATAGAAAAATACCCTTAATGAAGTTTTAGTTTTTGAGGTTTTCTATTTTTTTGTTTTAAATCTAGTCTTCCCCTTTTAGCTACAGGTAACTGTGGCCACAACATTGTCCTTGAGCTGTTGCCATTTACAACAACAAAACAGCAGCTACCATCTCTTGAGGAATAATATTTGGCTCTTCACAAACATTATCTTTTGAAATCCTTAACTTTAAGTGTCGTTGTCCCCATTTTATGATGAAGAAACTAAGGTTTATACAATGTTAATGGAGGCTCAGAAAGGCTATATCACAGCTAACAAATGAGAGGGGCAGAGTTAAAACCCAGGCTTCCTGCCTCCAAGTTACATGCCAGTGAGCCCCAGGCTTCCCTGTGTGGAGACTGCGGTGGGCTCTACGCATCATACGAGCGTAATTGTGTCAGAGGGTGGCTTGTGAACACATGTGCTTCTGGAATTCAAACAAATGTTCCTGAGCACATCTAAGTTCTGGGCACATTGCCAGGTGCACTGTCAAAGACACAAATCTTGAAAGAGAAATTGGAAGGACAGGTCAGGATCTCCTCTTAATAACAGATAACAATTATTGAGAGCTTTCTAACTCCTTTCCTTGTATTCTCACTTCATTCCACATAAAACCATATGAGGTAGGTGCTATGATTATTATTCCAATTCTACAGATCAGGAAACTGAGTCACATATATATGTCTTAAGGAATAGATATTTTGGGCTGAATGGATCCATAGAAACTTGATGGTACACAGTGTGCCAGGTGTGTTTGGTGGACTAAATAAGAAGAATCGCGTCTTGGAACTAGCCATGCTCTGACTAGCAATTCCGTTAAGTTGGGCCATATTTATATGTCCAATTTCTTTACTTAGACCGTTACCACTTATGAGCAGGGGCCCTGTCTTGTGTGTCTCATGTTTTCCCCCTGGTTGGCCCAGGGCTGGCACAATTTCCATTCTTAAAATCTTTGCTGTGTATGTCAAGAGTGTGTGACTGGGTCTAGTTGTGGGTACAAAGGCACAGAGCTCTCTGTGTTGAGCTTTCACATCTTTCTCACTTTTGAAGCCAGGGCTCCTCTTTTCTCTCATGAGACTATGATAACAAAACCAGAATGGTTTTCTTAAGGGAAGTATGAGCAGGTAATTTCAGCCACACGTGAGTTGCTTCTGTTTCTCCAAGGACTGGGCATTGCCAGCCCTGCTGTAGCTGGTTGAAGGGGACCAAACCTCTCAGGAAGACGGACTTGGTTCCGTTTGACCAGCCAGAGCAGGGGGCAGCTCCTTGGGAGGTGACTGCAGCCTCTAGTGTGAAGAGTCTTTGGTACATCCTGAACATCACTTGTCCGAGCCTGCAACACAGAGAGAACCAGCATTAGCACGAATCCAGTCCCAGAGCTCGCCTTGCCCAGAATGTCCTCTTACAGGATTTATGAAAACCATGCCCAATTTGTATTTTGCATTGTATGACTTCGTTTTATTTTCTTTCTTTGATCCTTATTCCTTTTTCAAATATGGACATTGTGAAGAACCGAAATGATATAAAATTGTAGAATGACAAAATGAAAGTCTCCCATAATTCTCTCTCGTCTCATCTTCCAAAATAAATTCAACATTTTGGTGTGTATATTTTGAATATCTTACATCTTAATTTTTAAAATAAATTTTATCATTTTTTTGTTTAAATATGATGTATTTATAAGAGAACATATGTAATACATGTATAGTTATGACACATAATGATAAAACCAATACCCACAATCACCTATCTTAGAAAAAGAACTTTACCAACACTGTTGAGCCTTCCCGAATGCTTTTCTTAATTTATCTCTTTAGTTTCCCTTCAGAGATAACTGCTATTCCTTTTGTTCTTACAATTTAAATGTTCTTCTCTATAGCTTGTGTATTACTTGTTTTTAATATAATGGTAGCCTATCACAGGTATTCTTATGTGACTTGATATTTTCACTTGAAATGACATTTGCAAGATTCATCCATATTGATGTGGCTGCTATAGCTTATTAATTTGCATTGTTTGATAGTTTTCTACTATGTGAATATAATAGACTTTATTTAGTCATTCTCCCACCGATAGACATTGAGCTGGTTTGGTTTAACAAATGGGCAGAACTGACTAAGTGGTTTCTCGAGGGAGGTGGTGATAACTTTGATTCTTACAGATTTTAAAGGAGAAGTCTAGATTCCAATATGTAGGAACTTGTAGGTTGCCTTTGCAAAGGAGAAACAATATTTACCAGTCAAACACCTGGGAGTGGGCCCAGACACCCTTCAGGTGATTCTGATGCAGCTAAAGTTTGAGAACGGCTGGACTAGCAGAGGTACCCACTGATTTCTCCCTGTTTCTACGAAAGTGTGATCGAGGGGGCAGGGAGCTGATTAAGAAGGAGATGCTCCCCAGACAGGTGGTCTGGCCATCTGTCAAAGACAAATGTATTTGAGCAGGTGGGGAAAAGGTAGGATGGAAGGATAGTTTGTAGGATGCCAGAAAGCTGCCCTTCTCCCTTGGGGGCAGGTGTGCCTGCATTTTATTTCCTCTCACTGACAAAGAGAAATGTAATGGAGTGGAAACCGTGTGACGTTGGAGTCACACTTATTGGGTTTGAACTCATTGATGCTTCCTAGCGCTTTTGCTCTTAGGAAGTTAGATAACATCTTTAAACCTCAGTTTCTGTATCCGTACAGTGGGGGAGCATCAGTGCTTCCACCTCGCCTGCTTGTTGCAAGGCTTAGTGATACCAAAGGAAAGGTCCTCAACATTAAGTCCGCTGCAGCACAGTGGACACTTTCAGGGGTTGTGGGAGAGTCCTAGAGACGATTCTGACTGCTTGTGAGGCCAAGAGTTTCACTCTCAACTCCAGACTGTCCGTCACACGTTTCCTTTCCCTCGGCTGCAAGTATTTTCATTTCATGTCTGAAATTGTTGAAACCGCTGATCAGGAAAACCAGAACTGGTTTACCCAGCCAAGCAGGACCCCAGTTTAGGAGCTCTGTCTGGAATAAATAAGATGTCCCAGAAATCAAAGCACTCAGTGGGGCACCGTAGAAGCGGTAACTAGGTGAAACACACTGTGGTGGTGGTGGTGGGAAAGCAGGGGCCCCACCAGCTATGGCTTGGTTCTAGAATGGCTTGGGCAGGATGATGGCAAAGCTTCTTTCTTGTACTGAGTCGTCTCTTCCTTGGCACGTGTCCTACTAGCTCAGCTGTCGGGCATCTTAACTTTCCCCTCCTCCTCCTAATGACTTAGGTGTCTTGGGGCCACTGCTCACCAGCGTTTCCTCTGGCTAACCTCATCCTAGCCCAACCATCCTTCCCCAGCTCCTTCTGGGGAGCGAGGAGTAGGCAGCTGTGGAGGGGGAAGTCAGCCAGACAGTTTGACATCAGGATGGAAAAAGTACGTGCATCCAGCTCGTCAGTCAGAAAGACAAGTCTCTTGCAGTGCAATTTCTTCAACCAGGACATTACTCTTCATCATCTTACCTCTGGTCTTCTTTACTCATGTCCTGTTGCACCCACACAACACACCCCCAGTCTCTGAGCAGACAACATGAAATCAACCTAAGGCTCTGAAGGGAAAACTATCTTTAGAGCAGATATGATTTAGAAAAGGGAAAGGCTTGTCACTGGAAAGAAGCACAACTTTGAGGCATCTGCCTAATTTACAGACAGGAAGATGAACCAAGGTTCTTAAGAGTAGGGCAGTGATTTTCCTCGGAAGATGGTGTGCCCTAGTATGCTGATGTCAGAGACCTTATTCATTGAAAGCCCCACTATCTAAAGCAGGTTTCTCAGCATATTGACATTTTGGGCCAGATAAGTCTTTGCTGTGGAGGGCTGTCCTGTGCCTTGTCAGGTGTTTAGCAGCATGTCTGGTCTGTACTCACTAGACGCCAGTATAGCCCCCTGGTTGTGACAGTCAAAATGTCCCCAGACAATGCCAAATGAGCCCTGAGGGGCAAAACCACCTCCAGTTGAGAATCGCTGATCTGAAGCTGTGTCTCTGTGTTCAGTCCTGCAGCTGCCTCAGCTCTAGTAATTCCCCCATGTTCTTCTAGAGTCCTCAACCCCCAAGCAGGACAGGTTGGCATGCCCTTGAAGACCATTAGACAACTTCCCGGTGTCTGGAAGAGGTGGGTGGGTGGTGTCACCTGTGTTGCCGCAGCCTGGTGGGGGCTTGGCCCAGTGTGCTCTGGGTGCTGTCGCCTCTGAGGGAATAGTCCCGTTGTCTCTGGCCACTCCACAGTCATCCTTCCCTGTCCCCCTCTTCCCATGGCCTCGTTGTGCTGCTTCTCAGTTCACTTTTATAGCCCTCTCCTGTGCATCTTGGCAGATGTACGTCAAATCCTTTCATGGTTCTGCTTAAGAACTCATAGTAACAATTCTCGTGTGGTCCCAGCCCTCATCTCACACATACTCACCCTAACAACAAGGAAGCAGAGCTGTGGAACTCATGAAGCCATTCTGGAGCTGGGGTTTAAGTGAGGGAGGGAGATCCCATCAGCCTCCTGGCTCATTCTGAAATGCTGGGGTAGGTGATGGCCTGAGCCTTGGGTGACCAGTCTCTCCTCATGCTCAGGGCCTCCCTTCGTAAGTCCAACTCCTTTGTGGTGTGGGTTCAGGCTCTTTAGGGTCAGGGTGGGAACTCAGTGGTTCAGGGAAGGGAGGAGAAAGGAACTTAGCCAATCAGATGAGTGAATCACCATTTTAGCACCGCAAAGCTTTTCTGCAAACAGCCTCACCCCACGCTGATTTGTGACAGGGTTGCGATGTGAAGTGGAAAGGAGAGCAGAGCAGGGTCAGAGGACTGACTGTGTGACCTGAGGCTGTAGTCTCCTGAGTCTCACGGCACCTGCCTATCTGCAAGGAAAGCCCTTGGAAATGTGCAAACTGCCACTGACACAGATGAGTATAAAGGAAAGTGATACAGATGGAGTGGAAGGAATTACAATTCAGTCTGGTTCGTAGAAACATCTTTCAGGAACAAAAAGACTGGAGGAAGGAGCTTGGAGGGCGAGGGCTGATTCCGGGGAAAACCTTTAGATGATGTGGCCTCTCTCTGCCTAGTGGGCATGGGAAGCTAGGACAACAACCAGTGTGCCTGACTCTTGGGCTGAGCGGTGAAACCTCAAGAAGGAGGGAAGGGCGGGTGGGAGAGGACATCAGACGGGACTCAGAGGCCGTCGCTTCATTGGTGAGGGAGACAGCTTCTGGTGCAAAGCCCTGATGAGGAAGAAGGTGAAACCTGTGCTCTGGGGGGCGACCGTGGGGCTGGCGAAGAGGCACTTGCAGAAACCACACACTTCCTTACATTCCATAGCAAAGTAATCCGTATGGGGATATAAAGAAGCATGTGGCCTCGGGAAGCAGTCTTGGCTCCAGCCTGGCTTCTTCTGTCGTCCAGATGCAGCCCAGCATCTCAGATGTGGGCCACTTACATCCTTCCTCCTCCTCTAGGTGGGCAACGCTTAGAGGGAGGGACCACTGGGAACTTATCTCATCCGTCCTGTCATCCTCCAGACCATCCTGGAATACAGCTATTGTGAGGGTTGGTGGCACTCTTTGGGACCTAATTTCTTCCTTTACTGTTTGTTCACAAATAAATGGCAGACAACTTTCACCGGCTTATTTGGGTGTAGCGATAATCTTTGTGATTAGTATTCATTAATTTAATAGCTGCTGCTTATATATTTCAATATGATGCTTTTTTAATGTTTGGAATCCCATGAAGCAAAAGTTAAAAAAGAGAGAGAGAACCCAAGAGAACTATTCTGCACATGCACAGAGAGCAACTCCTGCTTAGAACTCCCAGGCCCCCCAGTTTCCTACTGTATGTCTGTCTGTCGTGGGCGCATGTCGATGGGCCGCAGCTGCCGGCACAGCATTCCAAGCCCAATTGTTCATTGTGGAAAGGATCTTTTTGTTCGGCTTCTTCTCCCCTAGCCCATCACCTGCCCCACAATCTGTGAGGCCCGGGCTGTGAAAGAGTGAGGGACGTTGGCAGCTGCCGAGCCCCTCGGGGTCTGCACAGGCCACCCTGGCTGGAGGAAGGTGGGGGTTTCAGCTTCATGGCATCTGATTCTCTGGCAGGAAACAGGGAGTGTGCGAAGAGAAGAATTGCACCCCAAAGAAGGTTTGAGGCTGAAGGCACTGACAAGGGCAGTTCATGAAATCTATTAATAAAAGTCATAAAAATAAGAACAAATTCTTTTTAAACATCCTCTCTATGACAGGGATTGTTCGGGGTGCTTTGCTTAGACGAGCTCCTTAAATTCTCACTACTCTGTGAAATCGCCATTATTTTTATCTGGTTTTACAGATGAGGGTCATAGAAACGAACTGGTTTACATATACATAAATGGTAATCGTTTAAAAAAACTAATTGGGTTGGAGGGACAGTCTTGGACCAACCCATGGAGATAGACTTGCAGGGTAGGAGTTGAGAAGGAAGCAAGGGAGGGAGGAAACAGTATGGGCTTTATGCTTTGTGCACGTTTATTCCTCTGCAGCTGTGCACTTGGTTTGCTGGTGCTGGTGGTGGCTTAGAATTCATAGTTTTTCTCAGGAAAATAGGTAAATGTCCTAGGCACCCCATTTAAAATGTTTCTGGCTGACCTTGGGAGTCATCCAATAACTCATATAATACAATCCAGCGGCCATATGAGCTTCTGCTACGAAAACATGGTTCTCTCCCATAGTCAAGTGCAAGCTTCATATGAGTGAGAATATGGGGCTGCTCTTCCTCTCCCAGGTTTGGGGACAGTGGTCAATCAAAAGCAGCGGCTGATGGGCAGGAGAGGCGGGGGGCCAAGGAGAAGCTGTGGCTGTGCCTTTGAGAAGATTAAAAGGTCTCATCTCTTCCGGTGAATCAGGGAACTTAGGAGCTGAGACAAGTTTCCTTATAACTAGTGAAACCTGTCAGATCAAGATCTTCCAAAGGGTTTGGCATGTGAGTTTCAGAAGTGAAAGTTTGCACAGATGAGAAAGACCACTGGGTTCTTTGGTCCAGAGAACTAGAAAGAACCAGCGTTAATAGACTTGCCATTCATGAGCCAGCTGAGGCCCAGAAGGTGATCAATTTGTGTAAGAATACAAAAGAAATAGATTTCCAGGGAAATGATGTGAGATAACCAAGACAGTGCTAACCATCCACTTGTGAGAATGTCCCCAATTTGGGTGTGAGTTGTTGTCTTTGTCAAGCTCAACCTCATATGGTCAAAAAGTCAAAATTTGCCTTCAAAATCTTCAGGAAAAAAAAACAACAATAAAAACTTTTAATAGCCAATTACTTGATCATTCTTGAGTCTGAGGAACTAAATTCTTATTGACTTAGAACACATAAAGAATTGTGAACCCAAAGGTCAAGTTCGAAATGGGAATACCTATGACAAAAGTCTTGTCTTAACACTCGTCCTGGTTTCCCTGGTCATAACAAGATGCAAGGAAGGAAATCGATGGAACAGATTAGAAAATGGAGTGAAAGTTGGGCTGGAAAAACAAAACGAACAATGACAACAAAATCAAAACGTTTCAGACGAGGCATAAATGCGGAAAGGAAGCCTAGGATGGAATATAAAGGCACGTTTCTCTGAGTTTTGCACAGGGCAAAGGGCATTGATATGGCAGGCGCATGTAGGTCTTTTCCATACTATTTGTTTGGTTTCTTACCTGCCCAAATCTTCTGACTTTGGCAGGTGATGCTAATAGGAAGAATGGGGAGTTTTGGTGTGTCACTTGGCCACTTGTGTGCTATGTGATATTGGCGAAGTCCCCACCTTTCTGTCCCTCCTCTCTGCACCGGATCCCATGCCACTTATCTGCAAATAGTGGTTGTGTAACCCCATCTGCCCATCATAGGGCAGGTTGGAGATTAATGACATAACACACATGAGGGTCTTGAGTTTCTTAGAACAGGCCGATGGCAATATAAAATGTCACTCACCATGTTATTGAAAGCAAGATTTATTTCTCCCTCCCTCTGCCCTGTAATCAGACAGTTGTTTGAAAGCCTTAAATTAATTGTCCTTTCCCTTGTTCTTGAGAATCAAGTACCATTTTACAGCATTTGGAACTTAAGTAACAGTAAAAGTATCATCAGAAATGTAAACAGCAGACACAGTTCTTTTTCCTATTTCTCTCTCCGAGCAGGGGAGTATTTGAACATAAATGACTCAGACACAACATTACAGAGAAGTGAGGATGGTGATTTCGCATTAACGGTCCTCAGAAAGCCTCTTAGATTTGGGAAAAATCAAGGGCGGGTTGAGACAGAGGGAAGTCTGGATTATAGACTAACACCATGTAATCTTCAAGGTTATTGGCGGCAGAGGGGTGTGGGGAGGAAGAGCATGGCCGGGGCATCTGTGCATTCTGGCTCTATGACCTTGAGCAAGCTACTTAAGCTCCTTGAGCCTCACTTTCCTCATCTGTAAAGTGAGAATAATAATACTGACTCAACAGGAGGCTTCAATGAGGTAGATTTATGTAACATGCTGTGAACACAGCATTAGATGTCTAATAAGTAATTCGTATGACTATTATTTAATATTAATTAATATAAATACAGCAACTGAAACTACTCAGCACATGAAGGTCTTTATATTTGATTGACTAGTTTCATTCAGATGACAATTGTTATGCAAGGGGTGGTTCTAAGATACTTGGGAAAGCTTAAATATTATCAAAAATATTTCTCCCACAATTTTGGTTTCTTTTTTTTTAAAAAAAAATTTTCATATTTTGCTATGTTTGAAAAGGATTTGTTAAGAAAAGATATCCATCAGCACCATTTCTGACAAAATTTTCAGGACTTTTATGAAACAATATAGATGATGAGATGCCCTGAGTGTCCCCTTATTGACCACAAGGCCTTTGCCCTCTGACAACAGATCTGACCTTGGTTAGACATGTGTATGCTGGATGAGGAGAGGAAATCAGGACTTCCTGCAGAAGAAAAATCACCGGTGTCTCATTCTCTGAATTTCGAATTTAGGCATCTTAGCGCTCCCTATCCTTTCTCTGCCCCACAGTTAGGCCGGGAAGTTTTAAACAATCGGTAATAATTTCTTAAACTATAATCAAAATTGCATGCTTTTATGGAGATTAGAACTCCGCTAGCGTCTGCAGGAGGAGCATCTGCAAAGATACGGCCACCCCAAAGTCTGAGCACTTGTGACCTTATACACTGGAATCACTGCTGGTGTTCTTGGTGGCTGTCCATGAAACAAGTTATGCTGGAGTTCACCAAGTTACAAGCCAAATTATTTGTGGTTTACCATCATCTGGCTGAGGAGGTAGGAAATAAAGCAGAGGCCCCTCCTTTTAAGGCAAGTATGGGGTAGTACGTTGGGGTAGGACCTTCTTTTTCCTAAGGCTCAGCCAGAACGTCTTGCTATTTTTAGAGGACCGGCCAGTTCTGAATATTGATTCAGTCATGGGCATGTGTCCCATTTTAACTTCCCAGGGGCAGCCAGGAACAAGGCCAGCTTCGAAAGCCCATCTTCTCTCCCTGCAGGCATCCTGCCACCTTTCTCAGAAGAGGTGAGTATTGGTGGCATTTTGCCGTCACTGTTGTCCTTGCCCTGCCTCTCATCAGAGCTGGAGAGCTGGAGCAGGCACTTCTGGGGAGGATGGGGCAAAGCGTGGAGAGGGAGCCAACATCATACTAAGCTGTTTACTATGTCGCTTCCAGCAATTCTGTGGAGCATGTCTTACTACACAGGATGAAATGGTCTCCAGCAGGTTAAGTACTGTGGAGGCATAGAGTGCTTAAGAAACTCACCCAAATCACACAGCTAGTAAATGGCTGACCTACGACTTGACCTCTCCAACCCAAAACACACCTTCATTCAGATATGCCGTATTTCGCAAACCTTGCCTGATCCTTGGTGCTCCAGAGGCACTTTTTAAAACTCCCATTCTTACACCCCACTCCAGAGCCAGGGAATCAGAATCTCCAGGGGAAGGGCTGGGTGTCCATATTTTTAACAAGCACGCCCACGGTGATTTCAACGCTCAGTAAATTTGAGAAAGAACAGCTCTAGGAGAGTTGCTTTTTGAACTTGAGTGAACATCTGAATCACAAGGGAGCTGTTAAAATGCAGATTATTCTGATTTGCTCTTAAAGGTGCTGAAATAAGCCATCTGGACCGGGACCCAGGAATCTGCCTTTTTGCAACCACTCCTGATTTGTTCTGTTGCAAGTGGGACTTTGAAAAACATTGATCTAATGATAAACAAGAAAGAGAGACACAGATACTGAAGTAATGAAATCATCAATACTGGAAAGGACTCATCTTACAACAGTCTAAGGGAAATGACTTAGTTTGGAGTAAAGGAAGAATTTCTTCAAACATGGTAACAAATGTTTAGACCCAGAATGGGGGATCCCTCTCCACAACACGAATATTTAACATATTAACAACAGAAAGGGGAGCGGGTACTACTGTCCACACTGGACCACTGACATCTTATCTTTCCAATGTTCTCTATGCTCAGCTTCCACCTGGAATGTTCTTTTCTCTTTGCCCATCTTCACCATTACTCCCTCTTTAAGGCTCAGCTCAAAAGACTTTCTCCATAAAATTTTCTTCCAGTTGTCTAGTTCCTGTTATTGCACATGTACTTGGGCACTTACCACATCTCACCTAGCGGTCTGATTCCTTGTGTCCCTGTAACGCGTGCATCTCCTCTCATATGGGCTGGCATCCTGACTGCCTCATTTTTGATTTCCCACACCACCCAGTGAAGGCCTTTGCTCGGTAAGGGTGGAGCAGATAAAACTACCACCACCACACTTAGAGAGCACTTACTGTGTGCAGGCACTGTTCTCAGTGCTGTAACAAGTAACTTACATTATAATAATTCATATTTTATGGATGAAGGACACAGGCAGTGACGGAGAGGTTGTTCTTTGTGGAAGGGTCTCCTTTAGAAGCTATAGCCCTGTAGGTGACCAGAGTCGCACCTGTAAGGAGATCCGAGCTCTGTGGATTCTGGAAATAAAAAATCTTAACCTTTGAATTTAGTCTACCAGAGGCACCTGGAGGGCCAGCTAACACACAGATTGCCATCTCTGACCCCTAGAGTTTCTGAGTCAGTAGGTCTGAGTTGGGTCTGAGAATATGCATCTCTAACAATTTCCCAGGTGATGCTGATGCTGTTGGTCTGGGGACTGCACTTCGAGAACCACTGTTCTAGTGCAATGTTTCTGACACTCAACAGTTCAGGGCAAGGAATGGGACTCTTACATTCTGACCTTCCTAAAAATGAGAAGGTGAAGAAGAAGAGTAAAGCCACACAGAAGTCAGGAAGGTGTGACCCCTCTTCAAGAGTGTGGTTGTAGGAGCTTTCACCAATGAGGGTGCAGACAGATGGTCAACACTACGAAGAGAGGGGAAGCCCGTCTGTGAAGTTACCAAGGGTTCTCACTTAACGGCTTGTAAATAACTGGGCCCATCCCTTCACCTCCCAGTTCTTACCAATAAAACTTAAAGTGGAGTTTGGAGAAGAATGGATAAAAAATGAGGTGAATGTTTTTCTTGAGAAGACAGCCCAACAGAGGGTCCACTGACTCATACGACCTCATATTGTATTCGTGAAGGGATCATAATGATAATACAACGTAATATAACGTAATAATACAGAATGATGAGAAAGCTCTTTAGCTCCAACATTTCTTAAGTTTTTTCTAAGTGTGCCTGTTAAGTTGAGTGAGCATTAAGAATTGCTTAAGGTCCAGGGGACAAATAGGAGAATCTGGTACTTGTCCTAGTTTTCCAAAGAAACACATTGCTGAGGGACTGAGTTTCTTAGTTTTTAAAAACGAGGTAACACTTCACATTGTCTTAGTGGGGACATCTGTGAGGTCATCCAAAACCTACTCCCATTCAACGATTGACATTGGAGATAAATTACTTATCAGAAATAAATTCCTTTGAGTTACTTTGAAGAAAATTTCAACATACATTCAAAATATTTTACCAAGGCACTGAAAGGGCAAGCAGCAAGTTCAAGGTCACGCGCTGTCAAACTCTCATCCATCACTCCTAAAATCTTAGCTCTTCTTTAGGTAATTGAACAGCCCCTAGGGTGATTATGCGTGATCTCCCCCTTTGAGCTTTCCTTATCCCTCTGTCTTCCACGCCCACCCTCCTCCCCCCGCCTGCCTTTGCTTTAAGCCCCAGCACACAGAAACGAGTCCGCTGTCAGTACCAGCCGACAAGTCATTCCCATGCACCAATAATGTGGGCAGGGGCGATCTCTCTCATTCATTTCCCCTCGCCTCGCTCTGCCTGAGGGATCTGGATTCTAGCAGTCCTCCCCCGCCGGTGTGAGATGCAGAACGTGGAGCTTCACCTGCCCCTATAGACGCTGCCGTGCTGGCTCCAGATGACAGAAGCAGATCGCCTGCAGGGCTTCCCAAAAATTCACAAAGAAAGAAAGACAGATGGGCCAGGCAGGAACGCCCAGAGGACAATTAGAGGAGAAAGAAGCCCGCGGGAGCAGCTCGGTACATACCTGGGGAAAAGTTGCAGGCGGGTCCTTCTCAGCTGTGTGCCTTCTCCGACAGGTTTCGGCCCCATTGAGGTGCTCAGAGCACGGTTGTTATTTATTTATTTTTTTTCAGCGCTGGCAGTGTTGGCTTGCGTTTCTATGCCTTCCTGTCAGAATTCTCTCAAGGAAACAGCAGCTGGTGAGCTCAGAAATGTCAGTCAGAATCTTGGCCTAGTTTGGGGCCTTGAAGATTCTTACAGAAAGTTAAAAAGGTTTCTGGGCCAGTGTGTCCTTTGGGTTTTCCCTCTTCTGCTTCTCACCTTTTCCTTCTTCAATTTTTTTTTTCATTTTTACCTAGTAACCAGCTACTTAAATTGCCTGCCTCCGTCTTTCTGATGGTCCCCTCTTGGGTACGGCTAGGGCTCGTCTTCCAGCTCAGCCCGACAGCCTGGTGATTTTCTAAGCATTTAACTAGGACTTGTGCACTGCTTGCTTCTTTTGTCTCCGTCTTAAGACCCTTTTCCCTGTTACTCCTTTCTCTTTCTTTTTAACCGCCCTCCTTCTGGTCACACATGGAGAAATCATCTTTGTCTTTCCTTTATGCACGTTCCCTTTCCTGATTGTCTGTCATTTCTCCCTCTCTGTGCCCTGTCCGCTCATTTCTCTTCCCTTCTTTTAATCCTGTCCTTCATTCTAGCTTTACCTCATATTGTGTCCTGTCTAGATGTGACCGAGCTTTTAGCTTCGGATCTCCTGTCCTCCCCTCTCCTCCCGTTCCTCGGGCAGTCTCGCTGTCTGCCTTCTCCTGTCTCTGCTCTCCGAAGGCGAGCCTCCTCCTTTTTGTCCTCTGCAGCCCTCTGCCCACCCCCAGCACACTCTCCCACCTGTTTGTGTCTTTTAAGGGCCTTGGTCATGTCCATGCCTTCTGTCCACCTCAATCACCACAGTGACGGCCTCTGAGAGCTGTTAAATTACACCTCTTCAGCTGTCCCATTGCAAGGAGAAATGTCCTTTGCTAAATCCTTTTTCAGATGGGCAGATCTATATGAATGCTTCTGTTTGTGAAATATACTGAAATGATGCATGTATTACTTTAGATAGTAAGAACATCAATTTTTTCAAGTGAATGAATCCCCATCTCTTTCTCCTGGGTTTCTTTTAGGTTAGGCCGTTACATACCACCTCAGATACAGCCCTTTTAGCTTGTTTCTAACTTATTTTGGCCATTTTTCATATGGGAGGGTGGTTGTGGTGGAGTTATGGAAAATGTGGCTAGTTTGGGACTTGACTAGATGTTCGATAATGCGTATTTAGTGAATGCCTGCCAAATCGCAGTGTCTGAGATCAAGCACTGGAAATACAAAGAAGTGTCTATGTTCCCCGCCTTGAGAGACTTCAACAGGTTCTTTTGGGGGCAGAACTTGAATCCACAGCGGGGTGGGGGGCAGGAAAATATGGTCATTGCAAACTGATATTACAGAAAACAAGTACAGTTGGCATCCAGAAGCAGAGATTGATAAGTGGTGGACTGGGTAGTGACAGCTTCATGGAGGACGCTGGGTGCCAGCTGGGTCTTGAAGATAGGGAGGGCCTACATACCTGAAGAGGTGAGGGAAGGGCTTTCCCACAGTGGGGAACAATTTCAGTAAAAGCATAGAAGCAGGGATGTGCAGAGTGTGTTCGGGAAATACTAATTAACCTGCGGCTGGCTCTAATGCTTTGTGAAGGGGTCAGCCTGGGGAAGGCCTTGGGCATGAAGCAGCCATTTTGAGAAAATAGACTCATAGTAGAAAATCTTGATTTTTTTAGAGTTCTTTTAGACCACACATTTACAGGTAACAAGTTAAAAAGAGTGATGCTATAGTGTTATAATTTCTGTAACTTAAATGAATTTGAATTTGGATTCTTTGATAATTATCGGCTGGAAAACCATAGTCTGAAATCTGCTGCTAATGAGTGTTGAGAAACAAACATTTCTCTTCAATCCTCAAAATGTGGACATTCTTTTTCTTATCGAATTCTGGCATTTGTTCTAACGTAGAAGGTCTACTGTCGTAAACGTAGGAAAGTTCTCATCCCACTCAATGACAATCTGTCTCCAGTTCTGTCTCCTTCACACAGCCTGCCTCAAACTCTAGTCAACACCGGTCTTTCCCCTTGCTGAAGGTTCAGATCCCAGCTTGGCTGGATTAAGCATTTGTTATAGGTCTGTATACTTTGGGACATGTCGTGTTACTGTTTTAAGATTTGTTTTACAATTTTGTGTGTGTGTAAGTCTTGAATTTATAGAACTATAAACACCTGGAAGTCAAATTCATACTTATTTTGATTTCTTCCCTTGTCTCCAGCAGGATGTAAGGTATACAGTAAGCTCCTAATAAATGTTTGTTAAATCAAATTGTATAAAGAGGTTTGCTAAAACTCTACAACAAAATATAAACCCACCAGGCACCCTACTGATAGGAAGATAAGCATCTTTTTAATGTTGTATTAATCTTTTAGTTCTTCTGAGATTTATCTAGGTTCAAAAGAGAGAAGTAACCTTCACTTAATGACTTATCTGTATCTAGGGTTACACTTTACATTTTTAAGCCACGTTTTCTCGCGAGCCTCAAAGGCTATTTGGCATAGGTAAACCAGAGAGGTATTGGTGTTCAAATTTGGAAGATGAGCCATCAGAAGTACAGAGCAGTGATGGGACTTGCTGAGGGCCACATGGCTAGTTATTGAAAAAGTTGGGATGAAACCCATGTCTTAGGACTCCTAATCAATTCCCTTTCTTTTTTTTTTTTTGACTTAGCACATTTTAGGTGAGGAATTCTGATTTCCCTGATAAAGAGTTACTTTTGTTTTCCCCAAAGTCTTCTGTAAACCAGGTTGGTTTTTAACAAGGCAAGTTGTTCAATGAAGTAGAAGTGGAAGTAAGGAGTGCGGAGGATCTTTTCGTGAGTCTTTCCTCACAAGATTCTCCTCCCTGTGGAAATCTCCAGAAGCCAAAAAATGGGTAAAATTAGAGCTAGTCTGAGCAAGGTTATCTTCAAGATTAATCTTCCAGATAATCTCGCTTGGTTACCTCATTTAGTATATGAGGAAACCAAGGCGCAGGTTAGCAAAGAGACTTGCTCTCGGTTACAGAACTGGATCCCCTGATCGCTAGGTCTTTGCTCCTTGTCTTGCATTCTAATTGCCTCCTGTTTGGTAAAGAGCCCCTTGGAGAGCCTTCTCCCCAACAAGGTGACACTGGGAGAGGGCAGTGAGGCTGGAGGGAATACACGGGCTGACTTATCCATGGCTGCAGGCCACCTCTTAGAGCCTTCCAACAGTGAGCAGAAACTGGGGGAAAATCCCTCAACTGTGTGGGGAATGCAGAGAACTCTGTTCCATGTAAAACATGGGCTTAATGCTTTATAGTGGGCTCAGCTACCGAATTTCATAAGGGTGATAATAATAATAATGAAATCATAGGATGATAATAATAAATCCTTTGAGATGCTGCCAGAACTACATATTGCAGGCTTTAGACGCCAATGGGCAGCTGCTTGGCTAAATGTGGCCCCCAGTTGTCAAGGAGAGACCCACCCTGATACAGGAGAAACAAATCAACAAGGATGTGCAGGGCACACACAGGGCAGAACCACTTGGAGGTGAAGGTTTCAATTTAGATGCCATCGCTTCCCTGAAGGAATTAGCAAATTGAAAATATGCTCAAAAGTCAAGTTTGACATCGAGGCATCCATGGCCCCATGAACTGGTTTGTATGTATGGATCAGAGATCAGATAAAGTTTCATGTGCCCCTGTTGATGATCCTGTTTTCAACCAAATGGTTGGCAGTTGTCAGCGTTGTGGAGCTGGATGCTCACGAAGGTAGTGTTAGCAATAAAGTTGTCTTAACTGTTGCATTTCAAAGATGGTTTGGTTTCACCAGAACTGCAAGGTAGGATTTTGCTACCTACTGCATAATTGCTACAAATCACTGATTCTCATCTCAATTTCCTCATCTAAAAACTAGAGGTAACAATAGCTGAGCTACCTTCCTTATTAGGTGTGTTGGGAGGATTCAGTGAGGTCGCATGTTTGCTATGAGGTATCCCAAGGTGGTTCTTGGTTTGCTTTGGTTGTATCTGAGTGGGGAGACTGAGCAGTGCCATTGAGGTAAGCGATCAGTTTGAATTTCATTCAGTGGGGCATAGAGTTGATTGGGGAAGGTTGCTTTGGGCTTTTGTCCATAAATGTTCATTTTAAGGGGAGATCATCTCATCCAGTCTTCTCATTTGGTAGTAAGGACATGGAGTTCTGAGAGTTACATTGATTTTCCCCTTAACGTCATTCAAGAGATCAGCGTCAGAGCTGGAGTCAGACCCCAGGCCCAGACCTCTGGCTCCTGACTCAGAAAGTTACAGAGTCTGCCAGGTTTGTTCTGAAGACCTAGTGAGACCAAAGGAGATGGTGATTGTGACAGTTATCTGCCAATGGAATAGTACTACCTAACTGTGAAGTGTTATTTTAATGAAATGTGTCCCCAAATACTGTTGTTACAGAAAACTACCCTTCGCCCTGGGTCGTGGCAGAAATGTGGGGCCTTGGACACCAGCTGTTCCCCAGGAGGTTTTCCCAGCTGCTGCTACGGCCAACTCTGTGGTGGAGGAGCCCAGGGGTGGGGGATTCCAAGAGCAGACATTCCATGTAGGATGGAGCCAAACCAGGTCAAAGGCAGAACAGTTGAACTATTTGGGAAACAGGTGGGAACAACGGAAAATTCATTTGGTTAAATGTGTGCTTCAATCAACACAAAAGTTATCACAGTTGCTTGGTTTGGAAAGACAGTGCATGTAGCGTTTAAAAGCTTTCATGCCTTCCTTCATTTTTTTCCTTCCTTCCTCCCTTCCTTTCTTCCTTTCTTCTTTCCTTCCTTCCTTCCTCTCTCCCTTCCTTCTTTCTTCTTTTTTCTTTCCCTCTCTCTCCTCCCTCCTTTACGCATTCTTTTAAAATTAATATTTGAGGCATGTCCAGATTTTAAAAGAAACTAGAAAGCTGATTTAACTCTCTTCAGCTGATGAAAAAATATTCAATGAAAGTTAATTACTAGTCATGTGACTTTTTCCCCGTGTTCTCTAACAAGAGGACATTTGATTTCAAAGCAGAAAAAAAAGAAAAAACTTAGTTAAATATAAGGGAAACTAAGTTTTATCGGTTCCCTGGCCCGGGACAGCTCCATGCTTTTACACATTTTCTCATTTAATACTCACAAAACTACTGTTTACCCCCAATGGATGCTAAAGTCCTTAACGGCAGGGGTTGTCTTCTTTGTCTTTCATATTCTGTCATGGTTTTCTGCATTTAGATTATTATTTTAAAAAATGTAGCTTACATCTTTTTTGTCTGTGCACCACTTAAAATAATTGTGAAAAAGGACATATTCTCTAACACATTTTTAAATTTATATTTGGCTTTTTAAACTGTAATTACTTGAGACACAATTTCTGGTATAAGTTTGACATTTTAAGTTCAAATATTATGTCATTCTTTTAACTGTATCCAGTGAAACCTAATCCACAGCAATTTGACACTCATCATCTTTCGTTGAAGGAATATGAAAACAAACTCTTCTAAACAGTTGGAATTTTGTAATGTTTTTTTTTCCCCTGGAACCTGTTACTCTGTTTTATTTCCCATAACAAGTTTTATCCTAATGAGTGTATTATGTTTGAAAGTATTTTATTAATTACTGTATCAGATTTTGCTACAACAAATGTATATGCAAAGATTGAAATTAAATTTAAGATGAAAATTTTCTAATTAAAAGTCAAAATAAAAATTGTTTTAATTTCCTGTGACTACAGAGCGAAGTATTAAAATTTTTCTTTTGGATTGAATTATCGTTATGATTATTACTAGTACACAGTTACTTAAAGTGGCATAAATATGTTGCAAATGATAATTACTAAACATAAAAATTAATGTCTATTAGTAATATATCTGTTATGAAATTGAAAGGGCTTTTACAATTTTTCCATGAGTTCGTATATCCCTGGACGGATGTTACTTATTGTTAGAGTGGAAGTTTGACACTGACTCCTGTTCTTTTCCATTTTCCACAGATATGAATGCTGAGAGCACTTGTTTGCACAAATAAGAAGGTGGAAATGGAAGGAATTTTATGATGGCAATTTCTCAAAATTCTTTGATCAACAGGTGAATTTTATGGCAGAAATTGTAATAGTATTTTCTTATCAAAATTATTATTCATGATCTGTCACTTGCATCTTGATGAGGTTCTCCTTCAATTTTGTTGAAAGCTAAGAAGTGGGAACTACATGACTTGCAGAAGAATTTGTCACCCAGTTCTGAGAGTATTTTATTAGGAGAGGCAATCTGCCATGGACCCTGAGTTTCCCTGCATATCCTTGCTGACTATGCCAAGAAGACAAGGCTCTGGCTGCTTTTTATCTGGGCCATTTCTCAGGGCAGTGAGCTACCTTGAGATGAGGTAGCATTTCTACCCAGTCAAAGAGCAAGCTTGCTTCTGCTTGCTATGAAAGTGTTGAATCCCCCAAGCTCAGTGTGATACAAATCCACAGTGTAGACAGCATGCATCTAAGTCCATCCATCTTCTTGTGTTGCCCCCATGGGACTTGAATGACATAGGAAACCAATTCGAACAATCATCATGCCAGGCTTCTTGCTGTGCCAAGAGTAATAAAGGCCATAGTCTCTGACCCACAAGTTTCATGTCTTTTCCACCATCCATGAAACCTTAACAGACTAGTTTATTAGCTTTTAAGTAGGATAAAATCCCAGATCCCTCACAGACCCTGACATAGTTATGTTTTTAATTTCTGGGGATAAAACCAAGAAGGTAGTACCATGACTCATTAAATGACTGTTAATTGTAGCAGTTACTCTTCCACGTGGAGCCGACTTGTTTACTATAATGCAATCAAAGTGTTAGAAAAACCTAAATATTATTAATTTCAAAGCATGCTTGTCAATAGGATATTTTTGAAAAACACTTTGAAAATCTCATCATGTACTTTAAATATATATTCATCAAAAGTTTGGAGCCATAGGGGCCAGCATGGTGGTGTAACAGTTAAGCTCGTGTGTTCTGCTTTGCTGGCCTGGGGTTCCCTGGTTCAAATCCCAGGCATGGACACACACACCACTTGTCAAGCCATGCTTTGGCAGGTGTCCCACATCTAAAATAGAAGAAGATGAGCACTTGTTAGCTCAGGGCCAATTTTCCTCAGCAAAAAGAGGAAGATTAGATCTTAGCTCAGGGGTAATCCCTCCCCCCTCCAAAAAAATTTTGCAGCCGTAGATTTAGTTCATTCAATTTTTAGGAGTATTTGCCAGTATAACCTGATTGGCAAAGTCAGTCTTTATAGTCAAACCAATCAGCCAGAATAAACTTAAATAAATTTATTCAATGCCACCTGTCTTTATTAAACATGTTAATACACCTTTTAGGGAAACTCGTTTTATTTCTGAATGCAACAATAAATGGGTATTATCTCAAACATCTCAAAAAAAATGAAATTCAGTGTCCCTAACTTCGTAACATTTGCAAACCTAAAGGAAACATCCAACGTTCTGTGTAAATTCAGGCTCAACATTTTGGCAACTCAAGGTTGTTCATGAATAAAACAAGTTTCATTAAGGTTTAAAGCATGGATCTGACGAAAGAAGCCCCTTTCATGCCTGGCCATTGTGGTAGCTCCACAGACAGACTTTTCTATTCGCTCTCCCCAAAGAAAGCCCAGTCAACACAAATAAAAGTAGGAAAATTTGAAAATCACTTCCCCAGTTACAAACCTAGAAAAGACTTTGAATGCTATAATTTTTAACAGTAATGCTGTTTCCTGTGCTGTAATGGGGGATATAAATTATTAATTGGGAATGGTTGGAAATATCCCTAGATTCGTCAAACTGTAAGGCAAATATTTTGTTTACTGCAATTTTTGTCACAATCTGCTCAATGACTTTTTGGTGATTTTCCAGGATATCTGAACACAGCATCAGTTTAATTGCAGGAATGCTGTTTCCTGAATTCCTGAACCACATATTCACCTGCCTGCTGAATATCTTCCTCTACGTTTCCAATAGACATCTCAAACTCGAGATCTTGAGCACTCAACTCCTAATCTTCAATTTTAAACTCCCTTTATCTTCAGTCTTCCCCATCTCTCTCGATGGCAACTCCATCCTTCCAGTTGTTCAGGCCAAAATCCATCCTTGGAGTCATCCTTGACTCCTGTCTTCATTTTTATCTCATATCCAAGTTATCAGGAAGTCCTGTAGGCTGGCCTTCAAAATATATCGAGAGTCAGGTTATTTCTCGCCACCTCCACTATCCCTCCCCTGTTCTGAGACACGGTCTTCTTTCGTCTGAATTACTTCAATCACCTCCTAAGTGGTCTCTTTGCTTCTGCCTGTGCCCTCCCCCAGCTTATTCTCAACACAGCGGCCCAAGTAATCATTTAAAAGCATAAATCAGATTATGTCAATCTTCCACACTGCAATGGTACCCTTTCACCCAGAATAAAAGTCATTATCTTTACGATGGCCCACAAGATCCTACATGACATCCACCACACCTCTCACCCGTGATCCCCTGATCTCATCCCTCACTACCCTTCCCCTTTGCTCACTCCCCTCACCAAGCTGATGGGCCTTGAATGCTTGCTTTACATAGGAAGGGTACTCCCCCTTGGGGGGCTTCATACTCAGTGTTTCCTCTGCCTGAAATGTTTTCCACAAATATTCATATGTCTTTGTTCTATTGTTACTTCAATGAAACCTACTAGGAGAATGCTATTAAAATTTGCTAACCATATTCCTTGGCTTAGCACTTCCAATTCCCAGAGGATACGCAGGTAGCCTCTAAGATGGACCCTGGTGATGCTTACAATCTTGTGTAATCTTGTGTTTTTACACCTCTGGAGAATGCACCCTAGGAAGAATCAAGAGGAATTAAAAGCATATGTCTTTTTGTATAGTGCAAGAAGTAGGGCTGTGAAAAGAGAAGTAGAAAAGGAAAACGGGATTGAGGTAGTAAGAAGAGATAAGTTTTAGCGGAGAATATATACGAGAACCAAGGATCTGGCAAGTGTTCTCCTAGAACTTTCTCTGTTCATGTACCTGTGAGAAGGTGTTTGTTTTGTCCAGTTTTCGGACCTCCGGCCTAACCAACTGAGGAGCGTTTGCTTGGGGTTGGGGGTAGGGGCAGAGAAGGGTTGAGGAACCATGTGGCTGTTTTCATAGTCTGAGGGCTGACTTCCTTCAAGTGAGAGGTTTACACTATTATGGCACAGAACTAAGTGAAGAAAGTATTTATCATCCTTGGAGCCCATGAAATTTGAGTGTCACAGATTCTATGGAAATCAATGTACTTGCACATAAATGGTGAATTGTGTGCACTCCAGTAGAAAATATCTAAGGGCACAAAAGCAGGCAAATAGAGATCTCGACTAGAGGGAGAGTCCAGGTGACTGTCTTTTACATTTTTCAATCACAATGAAAAATCTACTTTATTCTAACATCAGGTTGGATTCCCTTGTTCTGAATTATGCTTTTTCTTCAAGTAATGGAGTGACAGTTTCATGTATCATTAATTCCATCTGGAAGACATCACACAAGCATAAATAAGCCATATTTCTATGTGTGTAAGTATTTTATTAATACTTCAAATATGTAAAAGAGATAAAAATTAAATTTGGAAAATGGTCCCATCAGAGGAGGTGTTTGATTGTGTTGGGCGCATAGTAGTATGGCATCCACTGTTTGGTGTGCGGTACTCAAGGAAGTGTTAGTGGTTCTTAGCAGAGGTCTTTGGTAACTGGTACACTTATTTGTGAATAAATAAAAACCTCATTGAGGAGGCTCAGAGATTTTGATGTATTTGGGGAGAATTGTAGGAAGCTAAAGTCTTGCTGAGCATATAGGTAAGAGCAAGTGCCGTGACATTTGGGTTAATGACACCCATTTGCCGCCACATTCCGGAGTACGAGTGGGTCTGGTGGAAACTCAGGTTACATATAAAAACTTTAGTGCTTTTTGAGCAGCAACTGGTGAAACCCTTCTCTTTCCCCTCTATCAGCTGCCTCTTGAATTACCCCCCGGGACCCTCCCTGCTCCGCGAAAGGCTAGGACTGGGAAGCACCATTTTTACAATAATTCTGGGTGAAGCAAACCTTTTTTCTTTTTGGCTTTTTCCAAAGCAAAACCTGGAACCTCCTCTCTAAGCCCTATGGTGGACTAGTTGAGATAGATCCTCAGGTCTCTTGGGAATCATTTGAAGAAGAAATGAGAGGGTTGTCTTCACAATGGTGGCAGGAGAATGATGAGTGCAAAAAGTGATGGTTTCCAGCACTCCCATCTGTTCTCCCAGCTTAACCCTGCCCCCAAAGCCCAAGGCTGGCAGATTGCCTAGTTAATGTTTAAAACAAAAACCTGTTATACAGAAAGAAATTCCCCCAAAGTACAAAAGGTCTCCACACTGAAACCCCCTTCTAAATGTCTCCTGGACAAAAAATACTAGACATATTATCTATAATAATGTTTGTTGAGAGGACAGTTCAGCTTCTCAGGGAAGAATACTATTAGCATTAGGTCAGGAAACCATAACATTCTGAGGAAGAGCCCAGAACTTTCGGGCAAGGGGAGGGAGCACTGAGAAGTTTAGTGGACCCCGGACACCAATGTGTTCAGAAGAGGGTCTTGGGTCTTTTGAACACAAACCCGACAAAAGGTTGGCCATGAGGTGGGTCCACAGAACAGCTGGATTTTCAGTGGAGGAGTCAGTCAGAGAGGTTTCTGAGAAGGGCCGTCCTGTCAGCTCTTTTGTCATAAGGCAATCATTAACCAGCCCTAAGTACACTGGAAGAATGTTTTGGAATTTTGATTAAATGTGGTTAACATGGGCAACAAGAGAAAAGACTGAGTAAATATTTGACGTTCAGCCTGTGATCGGGAAGAGAGGAGGCAATGGAGGACTCTACTGAAATAAATGGTATTTTATTTTGAATTGTTTGATAAGAATGAAAGAACATGTAACAGGAGTGTCCACACTCCATCTCGACCTGGGAGAGCCCTAGTAGACCCCATGGGCACCCTCCCTTCCCTACTCTGCTAGGAGACTAGAGGTGGCCCCTTTAGGGATTATAATTGCATGGGACATATCAAGGGTTGACCCCCAGAGGTGGACAAATGAAAAGTTATTGGAGGACTTTTGCCTGTAGGGTCATGTTCCCACATTGGTGAGACCTGGAGAGTGAGAAGTGAGGTTTCTGTGCACAGAAAAGATGACAGCGAAATATAAATTCCCTATTTTCTTCATGGATGTATCCTAAACGGTTACAACAGTATTTGTTAAATGAATGGCTCTGCTCACGTGATGGGATGGATAGCTGCTAAGGGTGGCACAGCTTCTGGACACATGGTGCTTCACATAGTGGTGGCTTTCCCAGTGCGCTGCTCCTGCACTTTCCAGGCCATGTCTTCTTGCCCCTTGTCTCAGCCTTCTCAGACTAAAAATCAGGTAAAATTGATTCTACCTCTTTTTCCAACTGTTAGCATTCCTGCTTCCTGATTTAGGGTAGCTGCTCTGACCCCTGCATCCACCCCTTCCAAAGGGGAGCTACCTTTATAGTTTTAGGATGAAGAAAAGTAGACAAAACCACAAGTTTATAGTCTATCAGGATATTTGCTACAAGGCAAATGAATTATCTGCATGTGAAGTCTGACTGCCTCCCTCTGTGTGCTCCCACCCTCCAGTACATTTCTAAAAGCCCTTAGGGAACATAGATTTTTTAATGGAGTATTTTATGAGATAGAAGAAGCGACAAAGCTTCACCCCATAAGGAATAATACCTGGTCCAGCATCAGCCAGGCTGATGTGTCATGATATATCACATGATGGTACAGAATGGAGGAGTGGGAGAGCAGAGGGGAAATGCTATTCCTTCTCCTTTGTCATTCATCTATTCATTCAACAAATATTTATTGTGAGCTGACTCTGCTAGGCACTGCTGCTAGAAGCTGGGGATGCAATGGTAAAACAGAGACAAGATCCCTGTCTTTCTGGAGCTCACAGTCTTCCAGGGAAGTTAAATTTTTCCTACCTATGCCAGTGGATAACTAAAGAGAGAGGAATTAGAGACAGCTAGAAGGCCTATGGCAACTTGTGAATTCTCCCAGAGGAACTGATAAATAGAAGGCTGGGAGTGTTTTGGTGCTAAGTTACCCTGATGTAATGAGATTATTTTAACTCCAGGAGAGATCAAACCTGATCATGGGAAAAGAATTAAGAACAATATATAAAGAAGTTTTCTGATAAAGTCTGGTTGTAAGTCAGGGTACATTTTTAGCTCAGGTTTAGTGTTATAACCATCAAGCTAAGCCTAGGGAAGAAAAAGAAAAAAAAATTCTATGTATGGCAAAGAAATAAAAAGACAACCTTAAAAGACAAATTACAGATTGGGAGAAAATACTTGCAACATATATATCAGCAAAGAGATAAAATATCTATGATATATAAAGAGCTCCTACAAATCAATAAGATAGTAACTATTGCAATGCAAAAACAAAGGTTATTACATCAGTCAGGTCTCAGAAGAAAATAATGGCTTGCTCAAAGATTTCAGTGAAGAAGAGTTTAATGAAGGGACTATTTACAGACATGAGGACAAAGAACAAATGTACTAGCAGAATTGGGAAGCCATTACCACTCCTACATCTAGAGGCATAAGGGGAAGAAATGGCTTCTTGAAGCTTGGAGAGAGCTGGGGTTCTGGATAAAGGGCCTTCCCTCCTAGATCTGAGCTGGAGTGATGCTGCCTTGGTGTAGAGCAAGGCATAGAAGGGTGGAGTATGGGGGTAGGGGCAAACAGAATAACCAGGACAATCATAAATGGGAACTCACAGATTAAAAATAAAAATCTAATAAATTTTTGCTTTATTTAAAACCCAACTTTATGAATGAGCATGAAATGTAATTTTAACAATAAGAAACTCTTTTCTCGCATCAGACTGGCAAAACTGAAAAAAGTATACAATTCAGTATTGGTAAGGAAAGTAAGAAGTGGGAACTTTCATTCATTATTGACAGTATAAATTGACAGGCTTTTTAAAAGAGTTATTTGGCAGTAATCATCCATTTTTTAAAATACCCTTTAACCCAGCAATCCAGCTTCTAGAAGCAGCTTAGCGATAGTGAATTAAATTGACTCTTGTTTTTGGAAGGAGACCCCCATCCCTACCCTCCAGGAAGTGATAGTCTCTAAAGAAAGATAGTCTTTTCTTATTCATTGTTCATAATTTGTGTCTTAAAGAAGCAGTTCAACAAATATTTATGGAGTACCTACTACATGCCAAGGTCTTCACCAGCCACTGAGGATAGAAAAAGAATAAGACTTTGGGTAAGATGGTTGTATAAACAGATAATTTGAATATAAGGTGGTAAAAGAGGGGTGGCAGATACATTCATAGGCTAACACAGGAGCAAAGAGGAGGGAGGGTGTCACTCAGCCTTAGGATACATGGGAGATGTTCTTAGAGAAGTTGAACATTTATATTGAGTTTGAGAGATAAGCAAGAGTCACCCAGGTGAATAAGGGGGAAAAATGCACTCCAAATAGAGGGGCTAGCATGAGCCAACCATGAAAACAGGAAATGGAACAGAGTGTTGGGGAGAAATGAAATAAGCTTAGTAGAGACTACCATTTCTGCTAAGATGGAGTAACAGGGAACAGCCTTACCCTCCTCCCTGAAAAAACCAAAATACCCAGACAAAATATATAAAACATGGTTTTCAAGAAACTGGACATCAGGCAATGTCAGTGATCTCTGAGAGATGGAAACACATGAGGTTAGTTTTAAGATTTCCCCAGCTGACTGCTTTGAGACAGTTACCAGGCTGTGGTGCAGGGAGGGGAAATCCAAGCGGAGCCCAGTAGACTTCTCGAGTTGCAGAGATGGAATTGAGTCCTAGGGGACCAAGACGGCTATATTTCATTGAAAATTACAAAACATTGTTTGAGAGAACGTAAAGGAGGCGTAACATATGAACAGATATACTTTGTTCATGGGTTGGAAGACCCGGTTTGTTAAGATACCATTCTCCTCCAATTGATCAGCAGATTCAATGCAATCCCAGAAAAAGTATTAATAGATGGGAATCCCAGTAGAAAATGACATGCTGGTTCCAAAATTCACAAGGATCAAGTGATAACAAAGTGTTCTTTGAAAAAGAACAAATTTGGAGATCTGACACTACCTTTAATATACCTTTAACATTACCCATAATAAAGACTTACTATAAAGCCACAATAATCAAGACAGTGTGGAACTGGCATTAAGATAGCCAATGGAACAGAATAGAGAATCCAGAAATAAACCTGCACATATATGGACAACTGATTTTTGACAAAGGTGAAAAGACAATTTAGTGGAGAAAGGATAGTCTTTCAACAAGTGGTGCTGGGACAATTGGACATGCATAGGCCAAAGAAAGAGAGAAGGAACTTTGATTAATAGTCTCACAATATGAAGTTAACCCCAAATGGATCATAGACCTAAATGTAATATCTGAAACTACAAAACTTCTGGAAGAAAACATAGAAGCAAATCTCATGAACTTGGGTTATATAAAGATTTCTTAGGTACAATACGAAGAGCATGATCCATAAAATAAAAAAAATGATAAATTAGGCTTCATCAAAATCAATGTCAAAAAAAAGTGCTAATAGTTTCCATGCCAAAACTTACAAAACTATACCTCTTACATAAGTACAGTGTACTGTATGTCAATTCTACTTCCTTAAAGCTGTTAGAAATTGGTTTAGTAAAATGATGGAAGTTAAGATTGGAGAGGTAGGCAAAAGCCAGGTTGTGGAGGTCTAGCACGCCATCATCTTTTAGATGATGCCATCTGCTAGCATCATATAAACTAGCATATAAACTAGATGAGCAGCTTGAATAGTGGTCAGACTATGCTTTATATAACCCTTTCTGGCAGTTATGCAGAGGATGAATTAGTAAACAAAGTGATCTATTATGAGGTCATTGTGATATACCACGTGAGAGATGATGAAGACCTGAACCAGGGTAAGGGTGACAGATATGGAAAGAAAGGGGTGCATTAGATGTTAGAGAAATGGAAGGAAGACAAGTGGGTCTTGATGGTTGACTGGACATAGTGTCAAGTGAGGAAAGGATCTAGAATGAATCTAGATTCTGATCATAAATTGAGAAGAGGACTAGAAGAGTAAGAATAGGTTTAGCAGAAAAGACGATAGCTTTACTTTTGGACAGGTTGAATTTGATGGTTAAGTCATCTAGCTGGAAATATGCAGCAAGAAGTTCAGGAGAGAGGTCAGAATTTGGAGTCATCAGCACAGCGGTAGTCAGAGGAGATGATTTGGATTAAGGAGAATATGATGAGCTAGCAGAGAAGTGGTCAAGAGTGGAATCTTGGGAAGCACCAGGGTTTAAGGGACAGTTGCTGGAGGAAGAGCCCTCATTGATTTAGAGATAATGGAGTAGGAATAAGAGATTTGAAGAAATAAATGATCAGTGCTTCTATTAGTTTCTATTGCTATCTAACAATTTACCACAAACTTATTGGCTTAAAACAACATACGTTTATTATCTCACAAGTCAAGCACAGTTTAACTGGGTCCTCTGCTCAGGGTCTCATAAGGCTGTGATCAAAGTGTTTCCTGGTCTGCATTCTCATCTGAAGGCTTGACTGGGGAGGAATCTGCTTCCAAGTTCATTCAGGCTTCAGGCAGTATTCATTTCTCTGCAACTGTATGACTGCTTCTTGCTGGCTGTCAGCTGGAGGCTTCCCTCCTTTCCTAGAGGCTGCCCACAGTTCCATGCCATGCAGCCCTCTTCATAGTCAGTTTACAGCACAGCTATTTGCTTCTTCAAAGTCAATAGGAGAACCTCTCACTCCTGTTTGCTAAGATGGATTCATATATAATGCAACATAATCAAAGCATTGGCATCCAATAGCCTTTGCCATGTTCTATTAGTTAAGACAAGTCACAAGTCCTGCACACACTCAAGGGGAGGACATTATACAAGGGTCACTTTAGGGTGTGTCTGCCATAGAACTGTTAGATGTAGAAATTTCCAGTGAGGTAAGACCTGAATCTTCAGCAGTATAGGTGTTACTGAAGCTCTTTTTCTGACCAGATTCAAAGGAGTGGTGGGAGCAAAAGTTGAGTTGGGAAGAATAAGGAAAAAATGCTGGGCAGCGTAAGCTACTCTTCTAGAAAACTCAGATGAGAAAAGAAGCAAAGATACATCAGAGGCTACAGAAAAGCACAGGAACAGAGAGAAGTTTTGTTTTGCTATGGGCAAGATCTGAGTGTGGCTATAAGTGGAGCAGAATCAGTCTGCAGAGAAAGAGAGGTTATGGTATTAGAAGGGAAAACCAAAATCAAGGTTCTTAACCCTAATGGCACATCACTTCCAGAGATTCTGACTTAGTGGGCTTGGGGTGGGTTCTGGGAATTGATATTTTTTAAAACTCTCCAGTTAATCGTATTATACAGGTAACTGAGAGAACAAGTTTTATGAGGAGGCTTGGGATTAAGAGCACAGGTGGAAGATATCATGGCACTTTGGGGTTTTCTGAAGGTGTTTTTCAGATGCTTTGATATTCCTATAATTCCTTATTCTTTTTTGTTCTTGCCAGTTTTGACTAGAAAAGTGGCGGACACATGGGATGAGTATGTTTTGCTGACTCTCTCTAGTTTGGGGAGTAAGGAGAGTAGGCACATAGTTCATTCATTCATTTAATAACTATTGTGTGTCCATTTTGCTCTGTACTGGTTGCTGAGGATATAGACAGGTAATAGGAATTTATTATGGAGTCTGGTAAGTGCAGAGACAGTGGGAGCAGAGAGCTCTGAAGGGGAACAGTGTTAGACCGTGGAGGGACAGGGAAGTGATGCCTACACAGAGAACTAAAAGATAAGTAAGAATCAGCCAGTGACAGAGAAGAGGATGGAGAAGTAAGAGTTTCAGACAGAAAGAATAGCCAGGCAAAGTCCTAATGGGGAGTGCAAACACGCCATTTTGGGGAAACTGGTCTTCAACGTGAGGGCCCTGGGGAGCTGCTGAAGGGTTGGAGCTGGGAAAGTCAAGGTCTTATCTGTGCCTGAGAAAAACCACGCTGCCCACAGGCTGAGAAGGCATTGAAAGGAAACAAGGCTTGAGGATGTGAGGCCAGTTGGGAGACAGCAAGGGTAATTCAGGTGAAAGGTGGTGGTGCTTTGCCAGGGTAATGGCTGTAGAGAAGGTGTGGGGTGGCTGGGTGTGAGAGATGGTGAAGAGGACCTTGCAGACTCGGCTACTGTAGGGGCCTTTGAGGTGAGGGCCACATTTAGGAAAACGTCCATTCATTGCTGGTGGGGTTATGAGGGTAGATTATGGGCTCAGTTCTCGCATGTTGTGATGATATCCAGTAGGATGCATGATAAAAGCCTTGAATCGTGAGAAAGAGAGAACGTGGTTGAAGATGATTATTTAGGAATCAGTAACATCTTTGCTTTACTATAAGGCAAGGGAGTTGGCTGGTGCCCTCTTCCACTTCTATACATCTGCGTCACAAAATAAACAAAAGTGTGAGGAGCATTCTCTATGTTACTGAGTGGTATAAGTGCATCTCCTAGCTTATTTTTGACCATACCTGCAGAAAGCCAGAGTTGATACTCCATGCTGTTCTGGTGGCAAGGGTGGAAAGGAAGACTCATTAATCTCACCCTTCCCCACAGGCAGAGCATCTGCTGCCCTCAGGATGGGGTGGCCGGGAGCACACCTCCTAAGCCCTAGAGATATAGCAGGGCTGCACGTGGCTGAGCTGATGGCTGAAACCAAAGAAGTCCCAAACCTGTTGTCAGAGCAGCTGCGTGAGCCATAAATTGCCGGTCGAAGCAGACCCAGTGGCTTTCCAAGGGGAGGGAGGGAAACAGGAGCAGCTATAGTTGAGATAGATTTCCCTTTGGATTCTTCATCCAGCTCAGAGCTGCAAGATTCCAGTTCTTTCTTGGAGACAAAAATTCCCTTTAAATTCCATTAGTCAGTGTGGGGCAGGCAAGCTCCACCACCGTGGTGAGAGGTTCCACCACTCGGCTGACTCCCATTCCCAAGTGAACATTGAACAGCCTCCCCTTGTGAGGTCAGTAACAAAGCACACCTTCGCTAGCCTTCCAGGGCCTTCTTATGCTGTTGATCTTTATGGCACCATACATGTCTTTTTACAGATGAGGGAAAGCAACCCTGTGAATTTGTCTCTACTTCATTTTCTTCCTTTGCAGATTACAAATAAAAACTTTGGTCAGTCAAATAGGGTCTTGTGCCTGTCTCCCAGACAGGGCCATATACCATACATAAATTGTGTTTTTTACATGAGTAGTGTGTGTGTGTGTGTGTGTGTGTGTGTGTATTGTGAAGGGGTGGCTTATTAATAAATTCTAATTTTAACAAGTGCTTTAGTTTACTTCCTGTTACTGAAGAGTTTTAAAGAAAGGAGACATATGGAAACTCACACTGGTCATTAGAGCTGTGATAAGGGCAGGAATCTTACATCTTACATTTTATATAAGTCCTTGCCTCCACTTCCCTTCCTTCCTCCCTCCCTTCCATCCTTCCTTCCTTCCCTCCTTCCTTCCTTCTCTCCCTCTCTCCTTCCTTCCTTCTCTCCCTCTCTCCTTCTTTCCTCCCTTCCTCTATCCAACAAATCTTTTTTGAGTAGTAGTTCCTATGTGTCTATTATTATACTAGACGCTGTAGATATTGAAGTGAATTAGAATCACTTCCTGTCCTTGAGGAGTTGTCTATACTCGCTGTGTATTGAGAGTACCCCCTAAATCCAGAAGCAGCCTTGTTCTGTATGCTGGTCAACAACAACCAGCTACATATTACTTTGGTGCTACTTCTGACCCACCCTCTTGATGGCCTGCATTTGGAGTTCTTTCCCAGTTGAGCTGATGGATTTGAGTTGATCCATCCACACTTTCTCATTCAGTTCTCTGGTGACTAAGGACAATCTTTTCTCCAATGACTGGCCACAGCTGGAGGCACAATCTATGGTTCTGGAGGTATGAAAATCACTGGAATGCAACTTTGGGAACTTGAAATTAATTAGGACAAGGTCTGAACAGTGCAATAGGATTATACCCCTTAATGAGAATCAATTTCTTTCTCTCCTGGATCTTCTCCATTGTTGTCATGCAAGCATGCTCCAAGACCAACATGCACAACAACAACAATAAAAACCTGCCATAGCAAAACTTCTTGGAAAAGTTGTCCACTGTCTCTACATCCACGTTTTCACCTCTTATTCTCTCCTTTCCTTAACAGTTGGACTTCTTTTCCTCTCTGCAGTGAAATTACTCTTGCAAGATCACTACAGCCTTTCACATTGCCAAGTTCAACTATTGTATTTGAGTCCAGTTTTGGCATCTCAGCAGCATTCATTTGCTTACTCGCTGCATTTTCTTAGTTGCTTTTTTGGCTCTTTCTATTTTGCTTGGCCTGTAAATACTAGGTTACCCCAGCGACCCCTAACTCTTCTCTAGTGATAATCTCTCCCGGGAAGATCCTATACAGTCCCGTGGCTTTACATAACATCAATATATTCAGATCACTCCAGATGTACTTCTCCCCAGCCTTTTGCCTCAGGTGTCCAACTTCCCACTTGACTTCTCCACTGGGAAGTCTAAGAAGTGCCTCAAATTTAACATGGCCAAATTGTAGCTCTTAGTTCTCACCTCCAGTTTATGTTCTTCCCTCATTCTTCTCTACCTCAGAAAATGACATTCAATAGCTGAGGCCACAAATCCAGGTTGGCGTCATCTTTGATTGCTCTTTTTCTTCATGCTGCACATCTTGTTTCTAGAAATTCCTCCCAAATATACTCCATATCTACCTCCTCCAGCCCATCACCACCTTATTCTAAGCCACCGATATTTCTCGTCTGGGCCATGAGCACTGATCAATTTGTACCTAATTAACCATAAGATTTTTAAAAACACAAATCATATTATTTTATTTGATGGTTTAAGTCCCTCTAATAGAGTTCTATTTTATTTAAAATGAAATCTAAAAGCCTTACCATGAGAGCTCCTCCACAAATTATGAGAACCCTGCCAGCTTCTCCCACGTCAAACCCTGTCGCTTCCACCAGCGCATTGTTCTCCCTCCTGTCCTTAAACACTCCTCCTTGTGCCCACTTCAGGCCCTCTGCACTTGTTTCATTGTGTGGAATCCCCTGGCCCCAGACTTTCATGTGGCTATCTCCTTCTGGATGTTGTGTTCTCAGCTGGTACGTCATTGCCTCACAATGGCCTTCCCTCAACGTCTAAAGATGTTAGGCAACCTTATAACCCCCATTACATCATCTTGTTTATTTAGTATTTACTTGTATATTGCCTGTTTTCCTCCAATAGAATGTGGCCTTCATGGGAACACAGATTTTAACTGTCTTACTCAATGCTTAGTCCGCTGTGCCTACCGTGGTGCCCGGCACATGGTGGGTGCTCATAAGTCACTCTTCTGCTCGTGGCCCTTCACTTATTCTCATCTTAGGCTGAGTCCACGTCTTGTACTTTTGATGACCTGCAGGGTCCTATACAATCTGCAACACCTCCCTGCCCCCCGACCACCACCTCTCTAAGCTCATCTTCTTTCTTACTCACTCCTGTCACGCTGGCCTCTTCTAAGTGTTGAACATGCCCTAGGGCCTTTGCACTTGCTGTCCCTCTGCCTGAAACTCTCTCACCTAGGCTATCTGTGGACTCGCTCCTTCATTCTGCCACGTCTTTATCTGAGGTCTTCCCTCACCTCACTTCCTATCGCAAATCTTAGTCCCCATCCTGACATTTCCTCCCTTCCTTACTCTATTTTTTTCTTTGACCTGTAACACAATCTAACCTGTTGTACATTTTACCTACTTTTCTTATTTATTTTCCCCCTCTCCACTAGACTGTAGGTTCTCTGAGGGCAGGGGTTTATGTCTGTCTTCTTCTCTATTATATTTCAGTGCTTGCGCAGTGCCTGGCACAGAGTAGTTCTCATTAAACATTGATCAAGTGAATGAAAAATTAGGGAGAGTCCGGTAAGTCCCAATACAAATTCTGGGTTTTATTGGGAAGCCATTGAATGATTTTAAGGAGAAAAGTGTCAGTTTTCCATTGAAAAAAAGATTGCTTTGGAGACTTGAGACAAACGGATTGGAGGATAAAGTGTGGACATTGAGTGACGAGTCAGGAGGATCTTGCAGTGGTTTCAGGGAGAGAGAGTGAGAGCCTGGATTAGGGCTGTGACAGTGGGGATGGAGAAAGGGGGTGGATTTGAGACACTTAAGAGGTTGAATGTGTAAGTCTTGGTGATTAATTAGAAATGAGAAGCTAAGCTGTGGCAAGAACAGGTCTAAGGTTTCTAGTGTGAGTAACTGTGTGAATGGTCGTCAACTCCTGACAAACACTGGAGAGGAAGAGATTTCAGACAGAAGATCAAGGGCTCAAAGTCTTTGGACTTGGCTGAGTTTCTGGTGTCTGAGAGACAGCCTAGTGGAAATTCTGTGTTGGCAGTTGGATATTCAGGTCAGGAACTCAGAAGTTTCGAGTCATCAGCACAAAGATAGTGCAGGAAGCCATGGAAGTGGATCATAAACAAAAACTGGCCTCAGCTTGCACCTGTGAGACCAGAATTCATCAAATAGTGTATGATTCTACCATGGTTGTTTCTCTCTGGGAAGACTCGTTTGCTAAGCCACTCCTATACTGAGTGTCAGCGTACTCACAGTCTCCAGCTGGAACCTTAAACTTTCTGTAGAGTCCTACCTGCAACTCTCGCATCACAGTTACTCTGGACATCACTGCAACAATGTCTTTAGACTCAGTTCTGTTTTCGGGTTTCCCTTCTGCACCACCCAGGAGTCTCCCCCAACAACCAACCTGGCTGTGCAGAAGGCGTGAAGGGATGGTGACAGTCACCTAACTCAGCCGCAAGTGGGAGCAACTTTTTCCTGAAGCTTTTGGACCTGTGCTCAGACCACGCTCCTTCAGTGTTATATGGGAGCAGAGGGACAGACAGCATAAAAAATGAAAAGTGCAGGACTAACGGAAGTGCTTTAAATGGAACAAAGATCTTGGTTTAGTACCATGAATATTTTGATATCTTTGCATCTTTGTTTTATTCTCAGTTAATTGTTGTAGGAAATGCATTTATTTTTGCCCTTTTCCCCCTTTTTTATTTACAATAACAAAAAAATTACATATGTATTGTAAAGAGTTCGGTGTAGAAGAATATAAGTGAAAAATACAAGTCGTGTTTCCTTCTCCTTTTTTTTCTTTTTAAACAAGTTCAATTGATTATCCTGTTAAAATTTGTTTTAAATTCAAATTTGTTTGGGTTCAGCAACTTAGTATGATTCACTCTGGTCCCACTCAGGTTTCTTTGTAGCAGCTGTTTGCTGTGAATGAATATCTTGCTTGTGCTGGGGTCTTCTATGCGGCTTCTCCAGGCAGCTTTTGACTGCAAAGCACCTGGGAGTACAGTCAGATCTTTTAATTCTTGGGCAGGAGATAGCGTGCTCTGAGGACAGGCAGCTGCCTCCCTTTGGGAGGAGAGGGAGCAGGTGGGCCAAGAGGGCCACATGCCACCAAATCCCCTGCAAATTTTCCTCCTTCCTCCGCAGAGGCTGCCAATCGGGCTGAATACCACAGGGAGATTTTTTCCACTGTGAACAACTGTCCCCGGGACAGCAAGCCAGGATCACATTTCAGGAATCTCGTGTTGCCCTTGAGAAGCCGTGTGGATAGCTGTCAAATGCATGTAGGGGATAAGAAAGCCCCAAAGAGAGGTGATGAGTCACGAGGCACTGGGGTGAGAGGGGGGCCTTTTGGGTGGGTGAGGGGTGGAGGGTGGTCAGATAACTCCAGCTGTCACTTCAACTTTTCATGGAAGTGAATTATCAAAATAATAACAACTCACCCTTTAAAAAATTATTTATTTATTTCATTTAATCTTCTATTTCCTTTTCTTTGAAACTTTCTCATTTCATTTCAATTTAGTTTCCAATCCAATTTGAAATACATAAAATATATTTAAATTTAAATTATGAAATACGAAATATCTCATGAATACTATTTTGTAAATTGAAATAATTATGAAATCTACTTACATTTAACAGTTTATTAAAATCGTTTGAATACAAAATAATATTACTGTACAATTTTCTTTCTTACCATCATGTGACTCTGACACGTCATTAGTACCTTCATCCCCAGCACCATCCATCTCTATTTTTTTAATCACACACGTTATGCAGGAATACATCTTAGGAAACTATTCAAGTAACACTTATCCTTTGCGTTTGAGGGTACTTTACAGTTTATAAAGTGTATTCACAATTATTCTCTCATCTGATCTTCAAAAGAAATGGGTAAATGGCCTTCTTCATCTGGCAGAGGAAGAATCTGAAAGACAGGTTGAGGGACTTGCCTGCATTCACCCTGAAGCCAGGGTCAAAGGAGAATCTATTTTCTTCTCCACAGTAGCTTCTCCATCTCCTTCTGTACAGAGAGGACAGTAAGATCCCCAAGAGGGTCCCATGGAGTGGGACAGAGCAAAAGGAGCTCATTTACTAGAAGCGTTCTCAGCTAATGGTACATATCTGTACATCTTTGAGAGACCTGGGAAAGCAGCCCCTGCTGCCAGACTTTTCTAGAGCAAGTAGGAGGCTAGGGATTTGCAGGAAGAGGGAGACACAGCTGCCTAGAGGTAAGAGTCAGAGACAAATCTGGTTGAGTTCCTAATTTAGTTCAACGACCTTAAATCACTGCCCAGGACGCCTATGTAGCTCCTGACTGTGGCCCAAACTTCTTAGTTGCAGTCACACCCCTCGAATCAGGTGACTTTCTTAGATCCTGTACTTAGATCTTATACCCGTAGGGGGAGGGTGCATTGATTTGGGGACCAAGGAGATGGACAGGGATTCAAGGAGGCAGCCAGCTAGAGTGAAACAACAAAACACACAAACAACACACGCTGGGGAATGACATAAATATTCCTGCCCACAGCTTTTCCTCCCTCACTCCCTGCACAGCGGCCATCATCAAGGCGGACCACCCAGTGAGAGGGCTCCTCTCTGTTTCTACTCGTTCCCCTTCAGTGCTATTTTATGCGTCTTTGAGTTATCTGAGTCAGTACTTGGAACTCATTTTACCCATATTTCACCTGGGAGACTTTGGGATAATGGGGGAGAAGCTAAGAGATTGGTTTGTCCTGGGACTTGCGCTCTGTTAAAAGGGGCCACTCTCATGTGGACTCCATCCTTTGGGGTTTAGCTGGGTACGAGATGAGGGGACTTGGTTTCATTATAGTCTGCTCCCTATCCTGATACCTAAATTACTAGAATTAACTCTCACTACCCCTGAGATGGAGAACTGGGGAAAACAGCTCATCCTTAAAACATGGGGGTAAACTGAGGCTCAGGTTCATAAAAGGAGCCAAAGAGAAATCACGTTGAATGCCCAAGTTTTCATTTGCCAAGTGCCTCTGACAGAGAAGAAGGTCCATTTAAGGTCAAGGTAAGGTGTAACGGGAAAGCCTGGGCCTAGGGGCTGGACCAGGCTGTGTCCCCAACCAGCTATGTGATCTGAGGCAAGTCATTTTCTGCTCTAGGACTCAGTTTCCTCATTATTAGAATGAGAAGATTGGACCAGTGATTGATATTGATGATAATGATATTGGTTATTGATAGATTGATAAATCTAATAACCTCTGATGCAAAACGTAAGGCCTCCTAGCCCAGGAGGTCAGCAAGCACATGGAACAATGGGATGTTAGTTCTCTGCTTTTAAAGACCCTTGACTCTGCTTTGGTTTGCAAACCCCCCCCCCCCCCCCCCCCCCCTCGCCGTCTCCTTTTCCCTCCCACCCCTCAGCAGTGTAGATCTACCCAGCTGCACACTGTTCCTCTTCTAGGCCTAACCTGCTTCACTCTGATTCCCCGTCTCCTCAGGGAATGGATCCTGCTGATGGGCCATGTGGTGATGATGACTTTGCTGAGCTGCCTCAATTTCCCCCATGCACCTGAGCAGGAGCATCTGAAGAGACACATTGGAGCCAGCACACCTTCACAGGGCCCCCTCTTTGTAGAAGTGTATTTAAACACATTGGGTCCCTCCAGCTCAGAGCTCCATGAGTGGAGTCCTATTTACAAGGAACAATGGTGCCACGCCCTGCTCCCCAGAGAATCTCTAAGCTCTTTCATTGGTCCTACATGCCAGAACTTTTAAGATCAAATCTCTCTGCTCCTAGACCACCTCATAAGTTCTTTAGTGAATAAAGGATACATTAGTAGTCAAAAGGGTAAACAGCATGGACCAGGTAGCTAGTTCTTCTGGAAATGATTGAACTCTACCCAACTACAGAAAAATAAATTTCTGAAATCCCAACTGGTGTTCATGGAATGTGTTGCATCTCTCAGGTAACATACTGGACCTTTTTGAATTCAACCCTCTAAACCAGATGTGATGAAAAAACACTCTCCTGGTGGTTTACTCTCAACACTTCACTACAATACTGCTGTACGTTTGACATCAGGTGGATGGGTTTTCCACACATTAAACAATTCCACCACATCAGCTGGGTGTCCTACAAGTTAACTCAATTCTGACACTATCTACTCATGGGATCTGAGAGCGTCAGATCCCACAAGGTTCAGGGTTCAGTCCAAGACTATCCTTACATCAGATGCAGATCACAAGTCCAGGCTGTTACCTGTGCTTGTGACCAATTGGCTATAAATTGGAGGTTCCAATGATCCCCTCCTCAAGTTCAATTAATTTTTTAGGGTGGCTCATAGAACTCAGAGAAACATTTAACTTAGTAGATCACCTGTTTATTATAAAAGGTCATAACTCAGGAACAGCCAGATGGAAGAGATGCATAGAACAAGGCTGTGGGAAGGGATGTGGAGCTTCTATGCCCTCTCTGGGTGCACTACTCTCTCCCACATCTCCACTAACCCACAAGCTCTCCAAACCCAGTCCCTCTGGGTTTTTATGGAGGCTTCATTCCATGGGCATGACTGATTAAATTATTGGTCATGGGTGATGGAACTCCATCCCCAGCCCCTCTCCTCTCCCTGGAGGTCAGGAAGGTGGGGCTGAAAGTTCCAATCCTCTAATCACGTGGTTCGTTCCCTTGGCAACCAGCCCCCATCCTTAGGTCCTGTCCAAAAGTTATCTCAATAACATAAACTCAGGTGTAGTTGAAAGAGGTTCATTATCAGTATCAAAATCACGCTTACTGCTCTTATCACTTAGGAAATTCCAAGGGTTTTAGTTCTGTGTCAGAAACAGGAAGAAGATCAAATGTATATTTCCTGTTATAAATCACACTATTGCACCAGAATTTCCCAAAGAATGTTCAGAAACACTAGTTATAAGCAAAATGATGGATCTGTGATGAAGTCTTTGGGAAATACTGAACAACTGAAATAGGATTCCTTTCTGCAGGACTTCTCAGAGGCTTTAATAAACCAATATTCTTTGTAAGTCTTTAAGGAAGGGGATAGCTCTTAGCATTTTCCAAACTTACTTGACCACAGAACTTGTTTTCTCATGGATTGTCTTTTTAAATTATTGAGTTGCACAGAATATACTTTTTAAGACTCCTTCAAATGGAAGAAGCTGCTCTGTGAAGTTGATTGGTGGGAAGATATTTGGGCCAGGTGGGGCACTGAGGTGCCTGAAATTTTACATTCTGCATGGCCATCTTGTCCTAATGAGTCTTTGCTTACAGTAGTCTGGTTCTGTGTTCATCTTCAGGGGCTTAATAATGCCTCCCGGTGGGTCCAGTGAGATCCTGAATTTTTGTGCAATTGTCCTAAACTTGGGAAATGCACTTGGCTTTTTCTACAAAATAAAATTTGCTACAGTCACCAGAGAGACAGTACTGTTATCATACATGATATCACTTAAAAACCTTTATGATATAATAATATCCATGTGTTTTAGAATGAGAATATTAAGGTGAACAAAATGAAGTAAATAAAAATAACCCATAATCTTACCCTATTATGATTTTGACATGTATATCCTTTCAGTCTAAAAATTATTTTCCGGATTTTTTTTTTTTTTGGTATATTTCATTTGAACCTCAATTGAGAACCTGTTCCTTGAATATTTTTGGTCTTTTTGGAGGAGGCAGGAGGACAGAGAGGGCGAAGCACTGAAGGGGTCACTCAGGAGCTAAGCAACCCATCATGTTTTATGAATAAAATGCAGGCCATCTGCATTCCTTGGCTTGTGGCCCCTTTCCTGTATCACATCAGCCTTTGGCTTGGCTTCCATCATCACATCTCCTATTACTAACTCTGATCCTCCTGCCTCCCACTTATAAGGGCCATTGTGATTACATTAGGCCCACCTGGATAATCCAGGATAATATCCCTATCTCAGGCTCCTTAACTTAACCACATCTGCAAAGTCCCTTTTACCATTCGAGTAACATATTCGTAGGTTCTGGGGATTAGGAGGTGGATGTCTTTGGGAGGGCCACTCTTCAGTCTGCCACACTGGCTTTTTCTCTTCTTCCTCTTTTTTAAAAAGAATTTAAGGTAAGAATTAGGTATTCATTTTCTGGAAGTCATGGTCTCTAAAGGCCATGGATTAATTTAGTAAATATGAGAGTTTTTCAGATGGTGGCAGAAAGTCAAATAAAGCCCACGTGCACTGCCTGCCTTGGCTGAAAGCTGCCCCCTGGGGTTGACCTAAAGGGCTTTGGCCATCTACTGCATCACGGGGACAATTGGGCATTCTTGGCATCATGGTTTGGAGCTAGATCCCAGAAGCTGCTGTGTACCATCCTTTCCATTCTGCATTTGAGAATTCAGCACTCCACAGTGTTCCCTCCACATCTCTGGCTTGGCTATGTGCCTCCTTTGAAGTAGTGTAGCAGTTGTTGTCTATAAATAAGGCATGCCCAGTGCCATCAGAGCTCTGGGATGAAGGGCACGGCTCACTTACAAGAACATTGAAAGTGCAGGACAATGTTAGGGAGAGATCCTGGTTTCATTCTTCTTCTCTCACCTCTTCTCAATCCTCCCACCTCCAACTTCATGTAAAAAATACATGAAGGACCCAGAAAGAATAATGAAAGCTCTGTCGCACTTGGCAGACTCAGTCTTGCTTCACTTTGACAACAAGAAAGAAGGAAGACATGAGCCTTTGGTTAAGAGCCTGGTAGCCCATGTCATTTCAGACTTTCCCTGAGCAGCAGTGGCTCTTGGGGTGTCCCCGGGGTGGTCACACTAATGATAATTACGTTTACTGGGGCTTACTCTTGACTCTACTATGCTGGGTTATCTCATCTCACCCTCGTAACTACCCCCTGGAGTTGGAGTCCTATAGGAATTTCCATCTTACACATGAAGACCTGGGGCTGCTGGGAGAGTAAGCTGTGCTTTCCCAAATGTTTCACTTCTAGGCATACGTAGAAAACAGTATTTGAATTTCACCCTGAGATAATCTGATAGAGCTGCTCAAGGAGGAGGTGATGGGCCTTGGTCTCCAGCTGCCGAGGTACCATGTAGCAGTGTGCTGAAGGAGAAGAGATATCAGCACACCTACGCTTGTCCAAGACTGTAAGATTAGGAAGCCATGGATTTGATCCATGTTTGTCTGATTCTTGATTCCAGATTATTTGTTTGTTTTTTATTACTAGCTTTTCTGGAAGCATCTCAAACTGAAATCGTCACCTTGCCTCTAAACCATCTTCTCTTCTCAGTTACCTTACTGTCTGTCCTAGGTCAGGTTCTCAAGAAGCAGAGGCTGTGACAGGCATTCTTGAGTAAGGTGTTTACTGAGGAGTGACCTTGGGAGATAATTTGTAAAGGATTGGAGCCAGGGAGGAAGCCAAGCAAAAATGAGGTTGAGCTGAAGTCTAGCCTCAGTCTGATCTCTTGGGGAGCTCTGGAGTACCACAGCACCACAGTGCTGGTCCTCTTTGAGGCAAGGGGGCTGGCCTTTTGAACTCCACATCAGTCAGTCAATGGCTCCTTGGTGAAAGGGTGTAATATTCTAGGCATTCTTGAGCAAGGTGGCTCCCAGGGCTGAGGGTAATTCTTGGGAGAAGAGTGCAGCTATAAGGGAACCCACACTCACAGCAGCTGGGGGATGGGTGCACCAGCCTGGTAAAGGGGATCTGAGCTGGGCATCAACAGTCTCTACAACACATGTCAGTCATCACATGGCCATTTGTCTAGCTGCCCAAGCTGGAAACCTGAGACTCATCTTTGATATTTCTTTCTGCTATTGGACAAGTTCTCATGAATCTGTATCAGAAATTCCTTTCAAACTTGTTCTCTCTTCTTCACTCTTCTGGTTGTTGCTGGAGTTCAGGAAATCATTTTCCTATTGGTCCATTTCCTTGAACCATTCCCAAGGCCTCCTGACTTCTCTTTCTGCAGCCATTTTCCCCTCTGCTAATTCACACAGCTGTCAGTTTTCCTATGTGTCTGTTGATATCATCTGATGGCCTCAAAGCACTGACAGCTTTCCAAGGCCTACAGGATAAGAGAATTATTTCTGTAGCATGGCCCGCAGTGCTCTTCACAAATTGGCCATCCCGTCTGTCTATCAGTAGTCCTCTCTGTCAATCTCCTAGCGCATCTCAGAGTCACATGGGGTGTTCATCCTTCCTCAGACACCCACTCAGTTTTTGTTGGATGAACAAATGAGGAGCGATGGTTTTGTACAGAGGTTCATGTTTCAGGCTAATGTGGAGAAGTTGACTTTTCTAATGGACTGTCTGAAAACTAGGATACTAAGAGTGGGGGTCTGCTTTTAATTCCAGATTTGAGATATGCTACTACGGTGTAGACTCCACTTTCTTTTATGTGCCACTTATTTTAACTTAAAATAATCTGCTGAGTGCCTTACCTGTTCAAGGTTTATTTTCTTGCTTGCTTTTTAAATATCGGACGGTAGGAGATTGTTCTATAATGATCAGAATCTTGCCTATTTTGGATCTGCCCAGGTTCTGCTTCACCCTCACAATGAACCCATTTTGTTCTACTGGTTTTGGGGATCCAAACTGGCGTATCAACGTCTAACTTGAAAAGATACAGGGAAAGCATTTATTTCTTAAGGTGATGTTATAGTATTTGCAGGCAATAGCATAACAGAGAGCTCAGTATAACCATTTCCCTGCAGCTTCGGTCAGGAGTGGGTGGGCCTGGCTGAGGGATGCAAGGTGTGAAGCTGAGAACGAAGTGGAGGATGCTCCCCAGAGGGGGTGTGGATCCAGTGCCAAATGAACCATCCAAAGGCTGCATTACCCTGGAGTGGGCCAGAGGGTGAAAACCAGGTCTGAGTTAACAAGCCTGCGACCAGAGACTGATGGACAGAGAACAGATTCCTGGAGACTGAGGGGCAGACTCTGGAGAGCTTTCGCTGGGGGGGACCTGTAGCCTCGCCCTTAGGTTCTGGGGGAGCTACACAAGGCTGTCTCAAGTCAAATAGGACCTCTTTTTCTGTCTTTTTTCCTCCATATATATCAACCTACTATTTAGAAATGTGGTACATGTTAGTTTTTTTCATAAAAAAAGGTCTTTTGTTTCTTTTTGCTGCACATACAGTTGCAAGGTCCACCCACGGCAGTTCAGCTTTTGGATCTGACCACAGAAGTCTCTGACAAAGCACAGGGCTGTGGTTTGGAACTCAAGACCACACCAACAAGCTTTAATGGGCACCTTTAAACCGTGGACCTCAGCTTCTCCCCAAGGTCAGCTGACCCAGCCATAGTTCTGCAGCTTTATTTTGCTCTGTCTCTCAATATGTAGATTTCAATAGTACTCTCATATTTCCATTCTTTTTAAAAATAGTCTTTCTCCTCTTTCCATGTACAGAAATCTCACCCATCCTTCCACATCCTCCCTATCTCAGAGCGAAGTGATTTACCCCCTTCTCTGAATTTATCTCCACTTCCTCTTTTGTGGTGCTTCCTACATCTTGCCTTATGTTGCTTTGTTTGTAAATGTTCTGTTTGTTCAACTAGATTGAAAGCTTCTGGAGGGCAGAGTTTATACTGTGGCTCTCACAGCAGCTAGCATAGCATCACAGGTGCCAATCACCATTTGCTTCTTGGCTTAATTGGATCAAATTAGAATCAGAAGTTCTGATTTTCCATCTCCTAATTCAGTTCCTTCATTAAGTGATAAATCAACGAATGCAATTAATGGACACATTTTCATTGGAGGGTCAGTTCTGTGGGACAGTTGCTGAGTGTCCACCTGTGCTGGGGCTGTTCGTGGCGGCCGAGGGAGCGGTTTCTTTCTAGGTGCATCTCACATCTCTGTCAGCCCCAAGGCTCCCTTGCAGCATCAGTACCTATTCAGTCCAGACAGAAGCATGCATATACCAGCTGTGGCTGAGAAAACACATATGTGTCTGTGATCCACGGGCTTGGTGTTTAGTTCTGACTCCACATTAATTAGCTGTGACTTTAGAAGAGCTGCTTGGCATTTCTGGGTGTCACAATAAACAGGTACAATAACAATAACCCATAGGACTGTAGTAAGGATTACATGAGTTAATGTGTGAAAAAAAGAGAAAATCATGAAAAAGGAAAAAAAAATCTAAGATAAGGTATTATTTTAGGATGTTCCCTGCATGGTGTCTCAGTAGCTCATACATAGTCAACATGGCAAATGTGTTGCTATAAATCTTGTTCATGGTTTGTAATTTTATTAATTTATCTATTCATCCATCCATCCGTCTACCCATCCATCCATTATTTCCTTTGCTGAATACCTATAACGTACCGGATATGATGCACCAAGATAAAAAGCTCACTCAGCATACGGTGTCCTACTTGGGGAAGACTGGTTGGCATTCAGACAAGTCTTTGTGGGTGGCAGTACTCCTGTAGGCATATTTTCCAAGTCCAGGATGGAGCATGGTTCAGAAACCTGCTTGGCTAGCATACCAAGGGAGTTCTACCTCTCAGGTGAGTTCTGCTTCACCAGATCCTAACAGACTGCTATGCTATCTTCCAATGCTCATTGATTTGTTTGTGATCTGGGGGATCCAGGCTGGTGTAGCTCTCCCTCTACACATGTTCCTGAGAGCCAGACTGTAATCAGAGGATTGCTTGGCGGCATGGAATCAAAACCGGGGGCTGGTTGTAGGATTTGAATGTTTAAGAGCATCTGGTACATAACTGATGCAGCCTTCTCCACAAAACGTGGCTCTGGGGAATGAGATCAGATAGATCTGGTTCCCAAGGCCAGCTCCTCACTAGCTCCTCACTAGCTGGGTGACCTTGAACGCCTTTCACAACTTCTCTGTGCCTCATTTTCCCCATGTGTAGAATGGGGATAATGATAGAGCCTACCTGGTAGGGTAGTTGTGAGAACTAAACAAAGTAGTCCGAGAAAAAGTTGACGGAGAACTCAATAAAGGCTAGAAATTGGCAATTATTATTACTAAATATCTCACATGGGCACACAGTGGTCATATTCATTAACTCAGTCATTCAATAGACATTTACTATGTAGGTACTATGTACCGTTCCCTGTGAACAAGATGGACACTGTCCCTGTTCTGATGGAACCTGTAGTGTAATGGGGGAGAGGGACTTTAAACAATGAAAGAGAAATGTAACGGAACTTTGAATGAGAATATCCTTTTTGTCCAGAGTTTGGTTAACTGTGACTGAAAGCTAAGAACAAAAAAGTGTCAAATACGCAACATTTTAACGCTCCCCCCCCCCCCGCAAATGGGGTCATGCATCTCCTGAGGCTTAATTAAATATGACTGAATAGGTCTTGCTAACCTGACCACCATCAGCTCCCTGACCCTCTCTGTATAAGCAACAGACAATGGAAGGAGGAGATTCTTAGCATTATTGGTGGCCTAAGCTGTCACTGGGCTTTTTGTCTCCTCTGTGTGGGGTTAAGGAAGAAGTAGGAAGTAGGAAGAAGTCCTGGGAAGCTGGGAACAAGGGATGGGGATGGGCTGGATCAGCAGGCTGCGCAACGCCCAGGTCAGGGAACTGTGCAGTGGGCTCTCGGAGAACTCACAGGGCTCTGGAAGAACTCACAGTTTCTTCTTCCTTGTTCACATCTTGCAAAGAGATTCAAAGGCCAGTCAGTGACAGCCAGGGGAACAACCAGAGCCAGAGGAGGACTGGCTCATATGTGAGCCCCTGTCCTCAATGTCCTCCTCACCCTGACACTTTGGAGCAGAAGGCGTCTCAGATGTGGGTGAGAGGAGTGAAAGTGCAGACCACTTCTCCTCTGTGTGAAGCCCCTGGGGCCATCAGCAAAGACTGACCAGGTACAGGGCCAGATGGGAGATGGAAATTTTAAGCTGGAACACATTAGGATGGACCAGATTTTTAAAACATATACCTTTTTGAAATAGTTTAAAATGCAAGAAATTACGAAAACCGTAGTGTTTCCTTATATCCTTCATCCAGTTTCCCCTAATGATAACATCTTACATAACCATAGTACCTTAAAAAACTAGGAAACTGATGTTGATATAATACTATCAACTCAACTGCACACCTCATTTCATTTCACTGGGGCTGGATTTGTTTTAACAAATAGAAGCAAGCTGTAAGCTATGAGATTTGCCTGAGGGGTTGCTAAAAAAAAAAAAGGAGATTTGATGACCATGATTTAAGGCAGTTATCAGAGAAAAATAAATCCATTTCACCTACATCAGTAATCATGCATGCAGAGTTCAATACGTGGGTAATAATTATTTAAGTACAATTGGTTGGAGTGCTACAATGGAGAAAAAAGATTTAACAAGTGTATACAATGGGAGAATCCCATCTGGTCCAGGAGGGAAAGCTCTCTGTGGCATAGTCATTTCAACATCTCAGGATGAGTGGGAATCAACGATTAAGTAACAGGAGTGCAAGGTGGTTCTTAGTTCAGAGCTTAGAGGACCACGTAGGTGTTAGTCTCTTGTTTCCAAGATTTCAGGGCTGACTCTAGTTACTATTGCTGTATAACAAGTCACCCTAATGTTAGTGGCATTGGACAGCAACTATTTTATTTTACTCACAGTTTCTGTGGCTCCAGACTTTGAAAAGAGCATAGCAGGGAAGGCTTGTCTTTGATATGCGATGTTTGAGGCCTCGGACGGGAAGACAGAGAGGCTGGCATTGGTTGGATGCCTGGGGTTGGAATGGTGTGAAGGGCTATTCACCCGTAGATGTGGTGCCTGGGCTGGGCAGAGCAAACTGCAGGACTGCCACCCAGAGTACTCAAAGGAGGCCTCTCCATGTGGTGTGGCTCCCTTACAGCATGGTGGTAGCTGGACTTCTCACGGGGTGGCTTGGAGCTCCACGCATAGGTATTCCAACGTGCAAGGCAAAACCGCATTGCGTTTTCTGACTTAGCCTCTGAAGTCAGGTAGCATCATTTTTGACGCCTTATACTGGTTTTAAGCGAGTCATAAGCCCACCCAGGTTCAGGAGGAGGGAGACACGGACCCTCTTTCCGATGAGATAATTGACAGAGAATTTGTGACCATTTTTTAAAAACTGCCACACTATGAATCTTCACTAATAGGCCACCTGAGTGGTCTTCTTTCGGTATGTTAAGAACTTTAAGTCTTACTGAGCAATTTGATCCACTACCTGTTTCCAATGTTTGTCTCTGAAAACAATCTTATTTCTAGATTTTTGGAGTCCCGTCATTTCCCCTCATATCAGATGTTGGGCTCTCTGCTGTTTTATCAGCTGTGCAACATTTGCCAGAGAAGGGGCAAACGTTTCTTCCGTTTTTAAAACAATTTCCTCTCACATATAGAACTTGACAGTATCGTAACATTCTGCCGCTAAAGCCAGCATTCTACTGGGCTGCAGAAATGTATGACTTCAATGTCACTCATGATTTTAAAATAAAGTGTGAGATAGACTTCAGAACTCTCAGTTGGGTTCCTGGACTCAGATAGTAAGATGGCATCAAACTAGAAAAAAATTAATTGCTTTTGTGTTGTTGCTCCCTGCTGGGATGATTTATTTTAAATTCTACTGAACCCAGGGACACGGAGCTATACTGTAATTCAGAAACTGACATACGCTGTTTTGCCCACATCTCCCACAGATGGTCCAAATTCAAAGAAAAGGATGTTTCTGTGGTCTAGAAAACATTGGCTATTGCAACAGCCATTTTGTCTGACATGGCAGGAATTAAGTTCCTCCACATAAGTGAATTTTATGAGCAACAGACATCTACCCCTTTTGAGTGCCAAAGTGTTTTAGAAAATGTTAAATTTGGGAGGAATAAGATCTGTCTAAAGTGTATTAAACTCATTTCCCTATTTTCTTAGATACAGGGTAATCAAACATCCTGGCTTGCCTGGGACTCTCCCTGTTTTCACACTGAAAGTCCCATGTCCTGAGAAAGCTCCTACTCCTAGAGAAAGTGGGACAGTTGGTTACCCTACAAGCTAGATAAGAACTTGATTTCATGGCTTTCTGATTGCACTGTGTCGTCACTATGAACCTAGTTACGTTGAATGTTGTGATGCCCTCAGGCTGACGGAGATATAGAGCCCCATGGGCTCCCAGACTAGATGATGCTAGAGCAGCCAGTGAGCTCTGCTCCTCCGAGTGAGGACCCACCTGTAGTTCAATGTCACTCCCAAGTGCATAGGCTTTGTGAGTTACGTTCACCTGTGCCATATAGAGGTCTTGTTGGTTTTAGGGCTCTCATCAGGATGATGGAGGTCACCCTAGTTTGGCTTCTGGATAAGTGGGGTCATTGTTATCAAAACAAGATGAGCAAAACTGACTCAGGAAAGAGGCAATAATGACAAATTACTTTTGAGTAATTCTACTCAGTGGGGAAGAAGACTTGTCTAAAGAGACTATGAAGCAAAGTTTCACTCAGCGTGTAGACTCTTTGGTGGAACAGATTCATTTTCCCTCCAAATTTGAGTCCATGTATTCATTATCCTTGGAATCTCAACTTAATCAGGAAGATGATCGTAAACCAGAGAGCATAGAATTGTCTTAGTTTTGTTTCTCCGTGAAAAAGGGAGACTAGAAAGACTTGAGGAGAAGGAAAGAGGATGCATTGGGTCATTTCTAGACAGGTGAAGGGGGAACCCCTGGAGAGGATTCTGACAGCACAGGAAATACGCGGGGTGTAGACGGGCCGTAGCTTCGTGGTTAGTTACGCAAGAGGAGCATCTGGAGAATAAGAGAAAACCTTGCTCCAGAGCAACACTTGCTCAATGACATTCTTACTTAGATGAAAGGGCCAGGTTAGGGTCCAGCCTTCTACCAGAAATATGCCTATAATTTGAAAAGGACATAAAACAAATTTGATAAGAGAAAGCAAAAAAAACCCACAAAAAACCAAAAATGCACTGACCATCCTTAATTTCTATTTAAAATCTGGTTCTGGCTTTTGTAGCCCTCATCCTCTCCAGGGTTTTCTTTTCTCAAATGGATTCACAAGGCATTCCTATCCATTTTGTTACGTGCCTACTCTATACATATAAGGTAGAGTGTGCAATGTTTTGGGGTGCAAAGGAGTAAAGATAATTCTTTTCCTTAAGAAATACAGAATCTTAGTTTGGTAATGACAATGTATAACTCTTATGTTGCCAGGTCTTGCCAGCCTGTACCTACTCATGAGATCGCATCTACAGTAGCACCAAATTTTGATGACCTAGAACTCTATATTTGCTTACATGGGAACTTAGCTGTCTCTTAGAGCTTAAATATCAGTTAGAGTCCCAGTAGGAAACACTTGGAACATTCAGGCTGAAAAAGTAACAAAGGGACTATTTCTAAGAGGTGTGGCCAAGGTTAAAGAAAAGAAATAAAGGGTGGTGCAGTGCGTGTAAGCTAGCAGCAATAGGAGCTATTATCCTTGGGCCTGAAGCGACAAACAGAGGAAGGTTTACCAGAACCTGCAGAGAGAGCAAGAGAGTCGGAGAGCAAGAGAGCATATGATATTGAAAGAGTCCCTTGTCAGAAGCTGAGATTAGTAAGGATGGAACTGGGGGAAAAATACCCTCACCACACCTTGCCCCACTGCACCTCCCTCTGGACTCCTGGTGGGGCCCCTATTTGTGAGATGAAGCAGATGCCAATGAGCAAGGAAGCTCCACACAGGTCACCTTTCCAGGGCCCAGGACAGAGTGGAGAAGGGGAGAGAGTAGATCTGGAGGGTCATGTGGAAGATGTCAAGCACACTGATTTCAGAGAAGTCCTTAGGTGATGCTGGTCTTGTCCTTCCACTTCTCTTCTGGCTTCCTCTGTTTAAGGTCCCTGGCCTGCAAAGCTATCTAAAGGATCTTCACCATTGTCACTGCTCCTGGAGCTACTAGTAGAAAGTCCAAAGTCTTTGCCCTTGGTGTTCTCTTCCTGTGTACCTGTGTTAGTCTGAGTCTTCCGAGAAACAGATGCTAAGACAGGATTAAAATGCAAGGATTTTATTACGGGCAGTGCCTAAGAGAGAAAATGGGACGGAACTGGGAAGGCTGGGAGAGCTGTCAGACTGACCCCTAGTGAAGGAGAGAGGGGTAGAAGTATTCTAGCTTGCCATGTAGTCTAAGGAAGTTTCTGCAAGCTTGTCAGGGAGTCTTCCAGCCACAGTCACCATCAGAGGAGTCCTCTGCTTCCTCTGAAGGGATCTTCCTTACTATCCCTGCCATGTTCAGTCTTTGGTTGGAAGCAGCCTGTAGAAGAGTGGCCTTGGTTCAAATATGGCAATGAATCTCAGCACAGCAGCTAGAGCTTTGGTCAATTATGCTTCCCATAATTAGAGATCTGTGAGGTGTGCTCTCATGCCCCCCTGCCACCTAATTCCCAAAGCTGCCAGTCCCCAGGAATTCAGGGTGCTGTTGAAGTCCAAGAGAAAGGGGTCAGAGAATGACCGTCTTCCCTGACTTCCCCAAGTTTGCTATAGGCCTGAGAAACCTTTTTAGGGCCGAGAATTTCACAAGCTCTCCTAGATATAGCTTCCTGTGGAACAGTGTCTGTGCCTGGGTGTGGGCATGGCTACCTACCTTGGGGTGGCAGGGGAACTATGCTCAGGCTGCCTTCTGAGGAGCATTTATCTTTATCGCTGGGTCAGAGACCTGAGCTTAAGCCTTTACTTAGAATTTCTATATGAGAGGGACTTTGGGGTGATTGGAGGGAAGGCTGGGGAGGAGTAGGGACTTGTCTGGAGGTTGTGTTTGCATGGCAAACTGAGATCTGTGCTTATGTTTGGGGGTCTTGAGGTGGATGAGGAAGCTCACAGAAAGGAATACGTGAGACTCCCCAAGCTTCAGTGGGGCAGAGCTACGGCCTGCAGAATTCTACAACTTCTCCTTTTAGGCCTTGGAGCATGAAATGGCTCATTCTACTTCATTTCTTTAGCAGTAGAGCTTGCTTGCCCACAGGAAGTTCCTGGAGCACAAAAACCAAAGTCTTGTGTATCATTAGGATTCCTTTAGTCAAGAGTGGAGAGGTCAATCTACCCACAAGAAAATTGGGGTCCTTTTAGCATACAGTCTTGGCAGCTAGGCTGTCAAAAAGAATTATAAATGGCTATTTATTTCAAGGACATTTCCTTGAGGGATAGATGGGGTTAATTTCTGGAAACACTTATTTAAGTGGCAAGAAATAAAACACAAGTTAAGTCTTAATCAGGAGACTCAGTTACGCTAACATAGTAAACGAATCTGATCATGAGTCTGTCTCCCCTGCCAGACGGCAAGCACTTTGAGGGCAGACACTATATTACATTCTTAAATAACTTTGAATCATCTGAGTCATGAATACAATTTCCTTTACAAAGATAAAAAGTTACCAATAATTCTGAAAGCCCCTTTGACGATCTCCCCCAAACCTGGTCTGTCCCCTCCTCCCCATTACCATGTGCCAGGCACACAAATGTGGCTCAAATGATGCTTGTTGACCTGCATTGGAGGGATCTAGAGCGGGAAGTGAGGTTTGCTAGGCAGGCAGAGTGGCAGGGTAATTGACCCTCTTCAACACTACTGGCCATAGCACTAGGAAAAACATTCTGCTTGTCACTGGTTGCCAAGCTGTGATATACAGAAGGCTTGGTGTAAACTCCCATACTTTCTAGAGGATAGTTCCAATACTCTCATCAGAGTTGTGCTCTATTTCTATGGATTGAATCTGGTCTTGCTTCCCAGGTCTACTGATGGTCCTTTGAGATGGAGACTCAGGACTGTCAAATTATAATGGAAAGGCTCTTCTCCCAAAGGAATGGGTGGGAAAAGAAGGTAAGAATTTCTTCTGGTTAGCAACTGCTGGGTATGGACTGACATGATCAGGAAGCTGGTGACGTAAGTTGGAATGGATGGTGGGACAGAGACAGAGAAATTAGATGTGGACCAAGTAAGAAGGTGGTGTTCACTTTTAGACCTGCTGGTTCTCTGATGCTTTATCAAGAGAGAGTCAAACCAACGACTGAGACCTATGGCCTGGGTCCTATGAGTAGGTGATGGGTACAAGTCAAGGACTTCCTCTTGGTCAAGAAAGCAAGGTCAGAGGGGAGGGAGGAGAGTGAAAAAACAAAGAAGGCTAGTTGGCCCTTTCCTAGTAAGACTGAAAAAGTCAGCCCTTCTCTATTTCTTTAGACCACACCTGTAGAGTGAGAATGTCATCCATAGCAGGCCACTTTCAAGTTATTCTTCTTGATGAAAACCCAGAGACTGCTCACGAATGAGGGTCAGCCCTCTGGTGGTCCTTTCTCTTGGGCCCTGTGTTCAATCACTGACTTACTGGCCAATTCTTTCAATCATTGAATGCCTGTTTATCTCACTGGGTGGACTTTTACTTAAAATTCTTGTCTAGGGCACATGCAGTAAGTGGAGAAAAATGTAAGACGCTCTTTCTTTGGTAATTAATAAAAGACCCTGAGGAAAAGCCTAAGTCGTTTGTGTTAATCATTAAACTTGCCCTGTGGTCAGCTCTGAACTTTTATTTTGGCACACGTTTGGCTGGGACACAAACGGGTTAGGTGAGTTACCATCTGACGTGAGCGAGTTACCTGCACGGTAGCTGCAGGTTGGCCTTTAACCAGGTAACACGGCCATCGGTTCTTGGCAGAGAGGAACAAGATCATTTAGAAAGGAGAGATAATTCCTCCTTTGAGTCACAACGAGACAGAAACAGAGAAAGGTACTGTTTGATTTAGAACTGTCTCTGCTCTGTTTTTCCTAGGCATTGCATCTCTTACGAATGCGAGGTGAACAAAAGGAAATAGAGGGTCTGCAGAGAGGGGCGGGAGGGAGAGAGGAAGAGGAGGAAGGCGAGCAGAGAGAGGAGAGGGAAGACTTGCCCAGATGCACACAGCTGTCCTCCGGTTGAAAATTTTCTGGTTAAAAGAATAAGTGGAGGCTGAGTTTATCCTTAAGAATTAGTGGATTAATTATTTTAAGAAAAATTACATTTATTGTTGATTTGATTGTTCTATTCTAGAGGAAAAGATACAGATATGAACATAGAGTTTTAAGAAAAACCAATGTGTGAGCGTTTACTTCCATTGTTCTAAGCTTGGGAGTAGGCACTGAAATGAAATGTTGGCATCATGCAGCCAGATTGAAAGCAGACTCTCCTGTGCCGAGGATATTCTGTTGGGTGTAACAAGCAAGTCAGATCCTGTGCTTTTGGACTAAGCAGCAAATACTCCTGAGTACCTTTCTCTATGCAGCAGATTCATTTCTGAAAATTAAACGTATCTAAAATGAATTCTATTCCAAATAGATGTAAAAATTCAGGGAAATTTGCAACTTAAAGGAACACCTGCTGAATCTACTTGAAAATTTAAATTCGGGTAGCCTTCACCCCTACCCCATCCACTGTGACCTTGAGGGCAAGTACACCCATTATTTGTCTCTTTTCCCAGCTCCAGAATCCAGCATATATCAGGCATAAAAAAAATGTTTGTGGGGTTGAATTAAAAATAGATGATTTTATATATCGTGCTCTCTTAAATAGAACATGCCTATAAGTTTCTAAGTTTTTTGCAGGTATTCTTTTTCTGGGCACTTATTGTGGCTTTTAGATTTTTCTAAAACGGTGTAACTATTTTTGCTAGTCTCAATGTTTTCTTAAAAGTATGAATTAAATGCATCTTTAGTAATGTACAAGGTTTTGCATTGAATTAAAAGCTTGAAGCGGAAGAATGGCACAATGAAGCAGTGTGTAAGGAAGATGGGTCTGGCAGGCTGGGCGTTGTGGGTTGGGGTAGAGAGAGCCTGGAGTCATGGGGTCCAGTTCGGAGGTCCAGCTTTTCAGTCCTCTGTTTCTTTCCTCTCTTTCTTTTCTGCTGTAAGGATAAGACAACTTCTCAAAAATTCCCATTAGTACCATTTTTTCAAACCAATACTATACTTAGCATTTGCTTTGTTAAGCTCTTTAGTTTTTTTGTGTTGATTGGTTCCTGGAGGACTGAGACTCTTCCAGAAACAAAACAAAACAACCTCCCCACTGCCCTCCTCCACCCTGTAACCACCATTAACTAGTATTTTGATATGTAGAATTTATTTTTTTTAATTAAGCTTTTGTTTAAAAGTGAATTAATGAAAGAGGTTATTATTATTTACCCAGCTTAAACACACATAAAATAAATTGGTGGGACAAGAGGAAGGGGTGGAATAGTGATGATTTTATATAAGATTTTTAGTTTATCCTTTTCTCCTGAGTTTGGGAAGATGGTGGGTCCCTTTGAAGACCCCAGGGCCATGTTGATATCACTTCCTTAACTTCACAAGTTTTAACACAGAAAAGTAATAGTGTGTAAGCATAAAATGACAGTAATTTTTCATTTTATTTTTTATAAAGCACAAAAGCTATGCTGCTTCAATCAAAATTGAAAACACTTTTAATGTCTGAACAATTTTGAGAGGATTGATTTAAATAGACAAGATGACTACCTGGCTGATTTCTCTGATAAGTATTGAAACACTACTTTTGGCAGGTGAGTAGGATGGGTTTTGAAGGGATCATAGACAGAACACAACAGGTTACTCTGAGAACTAGTTTATTGATGTTTAAAGTACTATTTTGGGGGAAGTATTGAAGCATTTACTCTGGGTTTAAGTTTTCTCTGCTTAATAATTATTTTTTTCTGTTTAGTTGAGATTATATATTAAATAGATATGAACATATCTTCAATTTTTAATGGCCAGTGGAAGTTTCTTTTACGGTCTAGAGCTCTTGCTAATAACCTATAACCTTCTTTTTATAATTCCTTTTTGAGCTTTATGATTTAGTTCTTTTTAGATTTTATTGCTTTATCTTCTCAAAAGGAGTACCTTATCTTGCCTTAACGATTAACGACTGCTTATATTAATTCTCCTTTTCTCAAGCCAGGTCTCTGACTTTCTCTGTGAATTTGGCTATCCTCTGTATCTTTCGATGGCATTTGTTTTGGTTTTCTTTAGGTAGAAGTCTCTAATACACCTTTGAGGGGTAAGCATGGGCTGGTCTGGCCGGGGCTGCCATGAGTAATTGTGTTGATGTGAATGATTCCCCCCCACCTTTGCTTGTGCACTGTGCCACCTGCGTAAATGTATATGGTGGCCCTAGGCCAGCCAGTGTTAGTCTGGATTATACTTTAAATTTTCTGATATAGAAACTGAAAAGTGTTTGTAGATAACACTTTTCCTGTCTATGACCTCATCGAGGAGCTGACTGAGTTTTGCTGGCTTCCTTGAATTAGCTTTACCTTGGCCAAGGCATGTCCAGGAGCATCTTCAAAGATGAGAGATTGATTAAGGTTAAGCTCAGCCGATGGTCTCTATAGGAAAACCCAATCTAGCTAGTAGGTAAAGTCTATAGTTGCTTTTTTTTTTTTTTTTAAGGAAATTACAGCACTGATCCATGCTTCAGCCCCTCTCTGAGCAGGCAAGGCAAAAATCTAGAGAATTTTGTATCTATTTTGGGAGTCATTCTGATCACGTGTTCAAAAGAGGGAAACTAGAGGATGGTGTAGTGAGCAGGAGGATTGAAATAGGGACAGCTTCTAGAAGTTTCTCCTCCTCTCTGGGAAGTGAAAATATAAGAAATAAGTGGTGACTTTACAATTCAATATGACCACCTGATTAAAGATTGGGAACGAGAGAAGAGATATCATAGGTTCGATTAGGAACAAAATGTGTCCTTGAGGCCAAAGGACGTAGAAATCCAGGATTGTCCTGGTGAACACTGGGTTTTTGGGGGTCGGAGATGAGATGATGAGAGAATCATTTCATTAAAATGGGAGCTTTGAAGGTGTAGTCTCCAGACCAGTAGCACCAGCAGCATCTGAATTTACACCAAATGTAAATTCTTGGGCCCCACCCCATACCTACTGAACAGGAAACTCTAGCAGTGGGGCCCGGGATCTGTACTTTACCAAGCCCTCTGGTGATTCTGAGGAATGCTAGCTAAATTTTGCTTCATAACGTTGGGGAAGCTGGTGGATTGAATCTGAACTTCAAAACCCGTGTTTTTCTTGCTTATTCACAGTGCCTTACCTGAGTTTTCACATTGAACCTGAAGAAGGTAGCCTTGCAGGCGGAACGTGGATCACAGTTATTTTTGATGGTAGGTTGGGGTCTTACCAAGTGCAAGTTTCTTATTTATTGATTTAAAGAATATTAAAGAATATGAATCTTTGGTTTTCTTCCCTGTCTAAGGACACATGTAAAAGAGGGCCTGAAGGGAGATGGACCAACTGACCAGCTTCTGTGTTTCCAGATGCTCACTTGCTAATGTCACAGAAGCAGAGCACATCATACCATCATATGTCTGGGTCCGCTTTTGTATCCCAAGCCGTGGGCTGGGCCTCCAGGAGCCCTAAATGAGATGATATGGAAGTGCATAGCATAGTACCTGGCAATGTGTTCGCCAGAATCTTGGTTATCTTCCTGTAGATAATTCTATATATGGGAGCCTCTAAACTATGGCTTGATGTCTCTGTCTGCACCACAGTAAAGAGTAGTTTAGAGGGTTTGGATTTAAGTGGACGGACCAGAGGAGAGAAAACTTTTTTTAATAAACTCATAAACGAGAACACTCATTTACATAGCAGTCATAAATGCCTTTGGAAATGAGTATTAACTTAATCCTAGGCAAACTCAGTGTCTCACATTGCCCCCGTGTGGCCAAGTTTTCACATTCTCGGGTGTGAATTACAGCTCTGCTCAGCCTGAGATTCCCCTTTCCCTTTCGTTTAGGTTCAGACTCCAGTCTCCTTTATCCGGCCAACGGCTCTCAGCTGGAGATACATCTGATGAGTGCGGCTGTGCCTGCGCTGCCAAGCATCCCCTGTGACGTCGTTCCCGTGTTCCTGGATTTGCCGGTGGTGATGTGCAGGACCAGGTACACCTGTCCAGGAATAAGATCAGACAAGACCAGCGCTTTGCTTATCTCAGTCATTTTTGGTAGCAAATTAGAGCAACTCTTACTGTGACTGCAATTATCAACTATAGTTTTTAAAAAAATGTACATGTGAATATACTTCTTAAAAGGTCCCTATCAGGGCTCTAGGGCTTTAGGAAGGATGAGAATATGGGGCAGAACTTTGAGAATTTTGAGATATTTATAAAGAGGGGCTGGGTTGTGTTTCTAGATTTTTTTTTCCACAAGGAGCTCTGTGGCTATTAAGATTTCAATAAATGGTGCCATTTTGCCATCTAAAGAACTCATCTTTTAGAATAGGCATAATTGTAATGATTATGCACAAACCCAAACGAGTTAGAAAGGAAATTTGCTATAGTCCTCAATGTGTTTTCTGAGTTTGGTACAATTTGTACACGATTCCAGGTAATCTACTGTCCTACTCAAGTTTTTGTTGGCCTATAAAGTTTACACTGGTTCGTTCTTTCTCTACTCATGTCTTAGAGATGCTGCATGAAAATGGGTCTTGGTTAAGAGGACAAACATTGTCCTTGCCTTTTATTTCTCTTCCCTCTTTCAGGAAGCCTCCCCCTCTTCCATCTCTGCCTATTGAAATCCTAGCCAACCAGGCTGCAAATGGCAGCTCTTCTCTGAACATCCAACTGAGTGGATTTTTCTCTTCTTCGAAAAGGAGACAAGTAGGGGCCGAAATCCAGGCTGTGGTTGCAATAGCTTTGAGGAAGGAGCACTTTTTAGTAATTCATCCACAAGGCATGTGTGTATGTGAACACAAACACACACATCACACACACATACTTTTTTGTGCCATTTATCCTTAAGGGGGTCCTTTTTATAATTTACACAAAGGCATACCATAGCTTTAGTGGCTGTCTTTCTTGCAGCCTGTGTTTCTCAGGACACTTACGTCAGTTGCTCACTTGCCAGATTCATCCCTATGGAATTAAGTGCTTTGGGGATAGGGGATGTGTTTAACTCCACCCTTATAGTCCTTGTGGTGCTGAGTCAATAGCTCGCAAGTAGAAGATGTTGCTCAATAGATGTCTGTTGAATTGAATTTCCTTATAGCCTTGCTATTGGTTTTAAAACTGAGTTAAATGTTTTCCTTAGGTTTTATGGTATATTTGGGCATAGAGTTCCTGCAAGAACTTGCCCTGAAACAGGTCAAAGCTCTAAAGATTTATATGTTCTATCTCCTTAATCCCAACATACTACCGATTTTAAGATGCATCATTGATTTTTATAGCATCTTTCTAGAGAAAAAGAAGTACTAGCCTCTCAACCGTACTCATTGATTGGAAGATGAATATCAAGCTCAATTAACCTTCAAATGTGAAAAAAGTGTACATTTTATCATCAATGAAATACTGTCACATTCGTTATCATAAAAAGACTTACCTGCTTTCACCAAAACAGGTATTGCAGCATCTAAATCAGCACTACCAAGTCAAAATATAATGAAAGCCACATACCTAATTTAAAATTTTCTAGTAGCCACATTAAAACATCAAAAGAAACATGTGAAATTAATTTTAATAATATATTTTACTTAACCCAACATAGCCAAAGTATTGTCATTTCATATGTAATCGATATATAAATTATTAACAAGACATTTTATATTCTCTTTTTCATATCAAGTCTTCAAAATCCAGTGTGTATGTTACACTTATAGTGTATCTTATTTGGGAATAGCCACATTTTAAGTGCTCAGTTACCACATATAACTAGTGGCTAACACATTGGACTGAGCAGATTTAAGTATTTAAGGTCACGCTAAAGATTTTGGTGAGAAGGTTTGGAGGGGAGGCACTTCTTAAATCCAGCTTCTTATTCCCCATATTTCCCCTTTCACAAAAATCAACAGAATGGCAGCCTTGAAGAGGCAAAGAAATCACTGATATTCGGGAAAAGAGGAGAGAAGGGCTAGGCCTCTCTTAATGCACATGTGAAGTGTTTGTGGGCTGCTTGGATGATCACGAAGTCAAGAATTTTTTTTGGCAACATATAAAATCAACGCCTTTTATCAGAAAGAGGCTGGGATTGAAGGCCCACTTTGCCCTTAACCTGTGATATTTACACACATAAGCCTCTCAATCTATCTGGAACTGTCACTTTTTAAAAAATGGATTAGATTAGATTATCTATCAATGTCCCTTCCAACACTTAAAGTCCTGTGAACTTATGATTTTCAGAAACAGAACAGATTTTTTTTTTAAATTTTATGGACTTTCAGTAAAAAAATTCATAATTTCCTTTGCTGAAGGACACAATCTTTAAAGTCTAGTGGATGAGCGGATCTAGGAGGTAACACGTGAAATAGAGGAAGCCAGGGTTAGCTCTGTTTTAAGGTACAGGGAGGAGGTGTGAAGCGCTCAAGTAGGGCTGCCAGCTTTGGCAACTCACGGTTTTTGATTCACAAGGATTTTCACTTTCTGCCCTCAGATCTCTGCCGTCTGAAGCCCACGAGGGTCTGTACTACCTGGAAGCACACTCTCAGGGACAGGCGGCCAGCAGCTCAACACCAGGGCCACAAGACAGCCGTACTTTCAAGGTGGGTTCTAAGGATAGAGGAATGTGCGTTTGCCTGGTCTGAGGGTGGGCTTGTGCAATTGATAAGCAAGGTACATATCAGCCACAGTCTGCTTTGCCGTGGAGAGAGGAAAGGGGCTGGTAGTTATGGGGTTTCTGAGACTACACTAAAGAAGGATAAGTATTGAGCACTTGTATGTCAGGCTCTGTGCTTTATTCACATTCATTAAATGCTCACAACAATTTTATGGGGTAGCTATTTATTTTTCTGTTTTTACAGATGAGCAACCTGACACTCAGGGAGATTGAATAATTTGCCCATGTTATAAATGATCTGTCCAGGTAGTAAATGGCAGAACTCAGATATGAACCTGCCTCTGATTCTGAATCTTCACCTAAACTGAAGCCTGTGGAGAAGCCACAAGGATTACCCTTGTGCGTCAGTGTTTCATTTTGCAGCTGTGATCTTCCTGAGTCTCAGCACGATGAAGGGACTCAGGGACCCAGCTTCCACTCTCCTCCCCGCTTCACCGTTGATTTCTGCTACTCTTTCCAAGCCTAGACTGACAGAGCATTTGCTGGTGGAATTCTCCTTCAAGCTCAGAGCTAAAAAGAAGCAGACGGAGAGAGAGAGAGAGAGAGTTTATCAGCCAATGCCTAACTTATTTTAGAGATGTAATATGCAAACTGGGGCTTAATTTTATGTTTGGTTCAGTCTGCTATCCATTTCAGATTAGTTTTACACCAAAACCGTCTCTGGAAGGGTAGGTCTCAGACTTTTCATAAAAGGCAGAGGTTTGGCAGGGTTCCTTGGATGTATGTGTACCTCCATAGGGTGCCTCTGTTTAAGAGCTGCTCAGAAAAGTGCAACTGAGTCATTAATTAATGCTCCTTTAGAACAAGACTTTATCCTCTAAATTCATCTCTAGTATAATCTACATTTTATATAGGCAATTCATTCTTCAAATTTTGAAATTGCTGTCAATTCGCATTTAACAACTTGTTTCTCACTCCCAGAGAACCTTGTTTTCTGGAATTTTGCTTCTGCACATATGCAGCAGACAGAAAAAAACATTCTTTCTTATTAAGACCAGCACTCTACACTGGCTCAGTGAATGTAACAGAAAAGCAGTGGCCGGGTGTGCTCCTTCATCACCATGCTTCTCTTGGTTTTGATGTTTCTTTCACCCCAGACACTAGTTTTCCTACTTATTAAAGATCGGAAAGGAGAGAGAGAGGAAAGAAGAGAAATGCTTCCTAAAATTGCACATTAAAGAAAGCAAGTCCTTTAGTGGTTCAACTAGCTTGGCAAGTTGATGAAAAATCACCAGGGGATGCAGTTAATGAGAGGCATTCCACACTAAATAAAACACGGCATGTCTCTTTGTTTTGGGACCGAGACTGGGGGAACCGTGAGTATTAAAAATTAATTCCATCTCTCCAGTCCACTCTAAAGAGCCTGCTGCAGGCACTGACAAGTTTGAACAAGTCACAGAAGGTTTATCAAGCAGCTGGTGGCTGTGGCTTTGTCTTTCTAATCCGCTGCTTTTCCTCGCCTCCATCTTGCTGCTGTTGACCTCACTTCAGCTCAAGGATCAGCACGCGGACACTTGATTTGGAAGCTCATTAATTTTTCACTTTGCCATGTCTCTAGCTTGGTGGGTGACCAGGGGCCTGTTTCTCTTAGAAATGTACCATTGTCTGTCATGTCAGCTCCGAGAGAATCACAAGTGAAGGCCTTTTTGAGATTTAACTCTGAGTTTGCCCCACCGTTCTCTGAGGAATTGAGGGGAGTGACGAAGGCGTCGCTCTATTCCCTCACACGTCTGGTGGAAGGCTTATAGACTGAGTGGTAGGTCTTATATTTCAAGTTGGCAGTCGAGAGGTATGTTCCTTACTTGGTCTCTGCTCGGTTGTTCCATCTCCCTCAGTTTCTAACATCTGTGAGAGAGGGCCATAACAACCGCTGTACTTCATGACACTCTTACGATCGAGTTCCAGTGGAAATGACAATGGTGCAAAGGGCATTACGGTGGGTGGTGAAGGCCTGCGTGCTGTAGGAGGTTGGGAAGCCCGGTGGTGATTGTGTGTTTGGCAGGTGCCTGTGGAATTGCATTAATCTTTATCTTGTGAGATCAGAGCCAGCTCCCAATTGGTGAGGTCACAGCATTCTTATTTTGACCCCGTGACTGCACATATTTTCTGTGAGCTATTTTCTAACCCTTGAGGGCAGGCTGTACAGCATGTGGATAAATACTTAAAACCCACACTTGCCAAGCCGCTATCAGCTTTGTGGAAATGTCTGTGGATTCTCCATGTCTGATTAGGGCTGTTGATTAACAACGGAGTTATTCTTTGGTGACATTCTCCCTGGGAAAGTGGACTCCTGGGGTGCTGGAAGCAGACCAAGCAAAACAATTTGCTGTCTTTTGTTTTGCAGACAGGAAGCACTGCAGGTTGTGGGGAAGGAAGGCGGTCTAGGCATCTAGAGGAGGTTGGGGGGAGGGGAGCAAGAGGGGGAGACTAGGTCTCTTCCTGGGTGAGTCATTAGCTCATGGGTCAAACCTTGGCCTGTTTAGTCCATCCTTATGCTTCTTTGTTTCTTCACGCTGCCCTTGACTTTCAAATGCATTAATCTTGGACTAACCCAGATGCCTATAGGTGAGATGGAATTCTTGAAATTGTCTTTTTCTCCCCTCTGCTTCTAGGCAGCATATCAGCCATCTCAGATGGGGCCACTCACACAAACACTTGAATGACTTCTACATAACAGGCTATGCACAGGCATCTACAACGACTGAGTCAGGCATTGTCCCTGCCTTTCTAGAGCTTATGGTTAGTAGACGATGTACTTCTGGGGGAGGGGGCATCACAAGAAGATTTGGAGTGCCACGACCAGGCCTTCACAGGCTCCCATGTCTCCCATCAATGCTGTTTTTCTCCTTCTCAGAGTGTTGTTGCTTCCCATTCCCTGAATCGTTCTCCTCCCAGCAGGCACCTTCCATTTTCCCAGCAAACACCTCACTTCTGTGCCTATCCAGCTTCCATTATTTGTAGTTTGCTAATCCATACCAAGGTGCTGGTTGATCATAATTTAAGTTGCAACGCTTTCAATTTAAATAAATAAATTCTTTTTATTTTTCTTAGTAGTTCTTTCTTTTTATTGTGGTAACATTGGTTTATAATACTATATAAATTTCAGGTGTAGACCATTATATTTCAATTTCTGTATAGATTACATCGTGTTCACCACCCAAAGACTAATTACAGTCCATTACCACACATGTGTGCCTAATCCCTGTTTCACCCTTCCCCCTCCCCCCTTCCTCTCTGGTGACCACCAATCCAATCTCTGTCTCTGTGTGTTGTTTGTTGTTGTTTTTATCTGTTACTTATGAGTGAGGTCATATAGTATGTGACTTTCTCCCTCTGAAATACTTCCCTTACCATAATTCCCTTAAGGTCATTTGTTGTCAGAAATGGCCAAATTTCACCATTTCTTATGGCTGAGTAATATTCCATTATATATACACACCACAACTTCTTTATCCTTTCATTGATTTATGGACAACTTGGTTGCTTCAAAGTCTTAGCTTTTGTGAACGATGCTGTGATGAACATAGGGGAGCATGTATCTTTATGCATTTGTGTTTTCAAGTTCTTTGGATAAATACTCAGCAGTGGAATAGCTGGATCATATGGTAGTTCTATTCTTAATTTTTCGAGGAATCTCCATACTGTTTTCCATAGTGGCTGCACCAGTTTGAATGCTCACCAGCAGTGTATGAGGGTTCCCTCCTCCCCACATCCTCTCCAACATTTGTTTCCTATCTTGTTAATTATAGCCATTCTGACCAGAGTGAGGTGATATCTCATTGTAGCTTTGATTTGCATTTCCCTGATAGTTAATGATGTTGAACATCTTTTCATGTGCCTGTCAGCCATCTGTACATGTTCTTTGGAGAAATGTCTGTTCAGATCTTTTGCCCATTTTTTAATTGTGTTTTTAGTTTTCTTGTTGTTGAGATGTATGAGTTCTTTATATATTTTGGATATTAACCCCTTATCAGATACATGGTTTGCAAATACCTTCTCCCAATTGTTAGGTTGTCTTTCCATTTTGTTGATGGTTTCCTTTGCTGGGCAGAAGCTTTTTAGGTTGGTGTAGTACCATTTGTAAATAAACAAATTCTTGTTTAGAAAAAGTTTACAAACGTCAAGACCCCAAGATGAGCTGCAATAATGGAATTAAAGGTTGGTATGCTAAAGCAGGGCCTGTCTACCTTTCCTTCTGATGAAAGCTGTCCCTGGATGTGGCAGAAACAGACTTGCCACCGTTTGAGTGATACAGTATGGTGCAGGAGAGAGAGCTATAGGACCTTGATCAAATTCCCTTTACCTCATCTACAGAAGAGCTGTAATAATATCTGTCATTTCTGCTTCACGGAAATATTATGAAGATGAAAAGAAATCGATGTAAGGTGACTTGAGGAAATGTAACCATTTACTACCTTAGATGAATGTTCCACAAGGAATGACTTGTGCTTCCAGTGTTTGTGGTTGCGACGTTCTACTGAAATGCTCACTTGTGATAACATTTTCTAAACAGTTTTCCAGGGCACAGACACCCTTTGTTTACCAAGTCAATCCACCAAGTGGAGTTCCAGGTAAGAAATCTCCTCTTAACATAGGATTAACTATGAATCCCTTAGCCAAAGCTTATAGCAAACTCTTCTACCCGGGTGAGTGGTGTCTATAAATGAGAACATTTAGCTTCTTCTCTGGTGCTGTTTTGAAAATGTGTCAAGTTCTGGTTCATTTTTAACCTGGTTTGGTTTCACCTCTGGGTACTTTTGCTCTGTGGCTTCTCTGACAATAAAAGGAAACCAAACATGAAAAGAAGCGGCAAGCAAAATCAAACCAGGCGGCACCAGAGAATGGAGGAAATAGAAATCGTCATCGCTCTTGACTTTGTCATCATCCATGCAACAGCAAACCTTTATTGAACCTCACTGTGAGCCGGGTTCTGTTGTAAGCTTTCGGCTTATCTTATCGTATTAGATCCTCACAAAAACCTCATGATAGAGGAACTATTATTATTCCCATTTTTCAGATGAGGAAATAAGATACCAAAATATTAAGTAACTTGCTTAAAGTCATACTGCTAATAAATGTGCAGCTGAGACATGAACCCAGACGGTCAGATCCAGAGTGGGCCCATATATGCAACATTTTGTCCAACACTTTCTTGAGCAGTGTTGGGTACCACTTGGAAGGACATTAACCCTGATCCTTATCCTGGGGGGTTAGGAAGCCACACATATGCAAAGGCATGAGGATAAAAGAGAAGAAGAGACAGAAAGTGGGATTGCCACTAAGAAATAGATTCAGGAACTGCTAAACCTGCCTTAAAACTAAGTCGTAAACACAGCTAAGATTATATATAAATTACTCTCTGATTCTTGGCAAATTCCTACATCTACTTCAGGTTTTTCATGTTTTCAGGATTTCTAGACAGTATAAGTATAGGAAAACAAGTTGCTAAATTTTTATATGTGGTTGTGTCTAAATGCTAACCTGACCTAGCTGTTCGAATGGCTTGACTGCTCAGGAATGTCAAAATAAATACCTGAATTACTAAAAGGTGTTTGTAGATTTCTGTCCGTATGTGCAGATCCAGATTATGTATGTGTGTATTTAAATTATAACTGGAAGAATATGAATTCAGCTTTATCTTATTAGTGCAGGTTATTCATAGAGCTATTCCTTTCCATTTGTCTGAATAATCAAGATATGATAAGGTTTCATTAGAAAGAGATATGGTCTGTGAAAATCACATGCAGATGTTTGGGTCCCTGCTGCTCTGGTGTTAGAAAGCTCCTGTTTACATGACAGAAGTCTCATTAGGGTGAGGAAGGAGGAAGAGCCAGCCTTTAGAGAGGTGAAATGGGATGTCACCTGGCACCCAGATCTGTCAAACCCGTTTCTCCCACTGAGTTTGAATTCTGCACACTGTCTCCTCCACCTTCCGGGGGAACGATTGGTCGCTGGACTGGTTGGAGTGGTCCCTCCAGGCAGGATCCACATGGCTGCATCTTTGAAATCACTTTCCAGATGATTACTCTCATTTCATTTGGGAAGCCTGCCCATGGTAGCAACCAGGAAGATGGGAGAGGTGGTGGGGACAGGAGAGATGATGTTTTACGAACAGTTGAATTTCTATATGTGGTTAACAGTCCTTCACTGCGACGCAGAATCCCCTGGCACCACTATGATCTGGTTTAGCCATTTTTCAGCCTCTGTTGGGCTTCTTTGAAAAGAAAAAAAAAACCCTCACAGGAGTTCCTAATTTCTATAATCTGTTAATAATTTTAAAAATTGTGCCCATCAAAGCAAGAAATCATGTCCTCCAAAGCCAGGAAGTCAATGATTTAGGCCTACTAAAATGAAGCGGAATTGCTTTGCCAGTTGTTAATAGTAGCAGAGAACTTCAGACTCTGGGCTTTTGTTCATCCTCTGACCTTGGTCAAGGTCGCTAGGTTTCCTCTCTTTCTGCCCATTCACCTGCAAGAGGCTCTGCTACTTCCTGGAAGGTTCCCACTGTTTCAGTGCCAGTTATTCAACGATCGTGGTAGAAGTCACCTCATATTGAAAAAAAAAGCAGCAATGTGAAGGGAACAACTTTTTGGTAATATCTTTTTGTGGCCCTAGATGTGGCCATGAAGGGACTCGAAGTCCTCTGAATTCAGTGACCTCATAAGCCCCAAACGTGCTTTTTATCTTCCATTTGGGGATTTGCCTCATTAACTGACCCCTCTGTCACCTCTCAACATTGTGATGCTGGAAGACTACAGCATAGATGATTAAATTATCTAATTATCTGGAAGGCACACATTTCCAGGTTGAGAGGTTGTGTGGTGAACTTGAACCACATCGCCTTGCTCTGGGGTGTTTGCTCAAAACTTTGCCTACTGAAGTTACACAGAACTGAGTTTAGGTATGTTTCAACTATGGAAGAAATCAGCTCACGTAGCATCCAATAGGGGCCCCCAAACTCTTTCTGAGAAAGAGTTACTTTGGCTTTCTTTCCCAACTCCTATGAGCAGAGGGGGTGGCGGTGGCACTGAGAATGCACATTGTGGAAAGGGGATTGCTGATGCCTGCACCCCCATTCTTGTGTACTCAAAAGAGGGGTGTATTAAGGGAAAATTTGTTACCCAATGGAAATCCCTGCAAGTCACATAGAGGAGACCCAGCAGTAGAAGTCATCCATTTATCAGTAGGCAAGGCAGACACCTACTGTCTGCAGATCCCCAAATTGTCCTATCTTTGAAAATGAGCATATTTGTTGAATGAATGAGATGTGCAATTGCCCATCCTTTAAGCCATAACCCTGTTGTTATCTTGTGCCCTTCTTCCTTAGTTCCTGCCTGTTTGGGTCACCCATGATATTTATCTTTTGTACTCTGAGATATGGAAAAAAGTTTAATATCCCTTAATACCCATCCAGATTGTATGATATGAGCCTCTTCATGTGTCCACATTAGCAAGTGTCCAGAGGAAAGTCTCATGAAATGTGGAGCCCTCCAAGCCACATGGTTCTTAAATCCCATTGTGGGTGGATGGTCTACACCAGCCAAGAGAGCGGAACAGGGCAGCATGTGGAAGGCAGCCCCTTCCTTTAGAAAGCCTCCCACTTCGTGGGACTATGAGGAGGACCCATAATTCCTTCTGCGCTCCATACATGGATGATTAACTCTATGATTGCAAGAATTGATTATTTTAGACTTTCTAATGTTTAATATCAATCACTGGATCATACTTGGTGATCCTTTTCCGTTGTACAGTTTATCAAACAGCATTGATATTCTGACTCATGACTGGCTTGGCCATATTGAATAGATGGAACTGAAAAGAAATACAGTTTATGTCATACATTTACAGTTTGAACTGAACTAAGTATATTATATTTTTAAAACTCTTCTTAAAACAGGAGAATTAATACAAGTGTATGGCTGGATTATCACTGGAAGATCAGAAACCTTTGATTTTGATGCCGAGTACATTGACAGGTAAGTGTGTGTTTGTTTCTGCGTTCAACTAGTGACAAATGTGCTGGATGGCTTCCTGGGAGCAGCTTCCCCGATGGCAATAAATTGTAAGCAGTTGGCACAGAATTGCTATTTTCCTCTTTGCAGTTTATGGTCCCTGGTGAGTCGAGCTTCAGCAAACTTTGTTAATGTAATTGCGACTGGTCGATTAAGTTGGTCCATTTATTTACTGCCAACTAGTCACTCTGGGCTCAGTGTGAATTGTGCTGTGATTGCATCTGTGGATTTTGTTTTTCAAACCTTACCCTTCTCCCACTTATTTCTTAGTCTGAAATAAATTCTTTATAAAATGATGCGTGAACCCAAAGGGCTGTTATAATGTCCTCGCTTGGTTCTTATCTGTTTGTGCATTTAGAAATTCTAGTTGTGCAATCAGAGGAAAATGTGGAAGAAGATATGAAAGCCATTGAGTTTTTAATATTCTCTGGGAATGATTAGGATGTCAACATGACTTTCTTCACTGGAGGCTTTTTAAATGGAAAGTGGTACTATGAAGTCATCCCTGGTAGAGAGAGAGGAGAACACATGGGAAAGTGATGGAGTTGTGTTTGTGGGAAGCTCTAAGCAACTGGGATTATTCCACATAGGAAGCAATTATGTGAGGATTTATAAGGTAGAAGGAGCAGAATCTTGCTGTATGCTCAGCTGAGTAGAGTCTATATACTGTGTCTAATTTTTCCTTTACTCCTAGACAGCTTGGAGGTATCCTCCTCTGTTCTGTTCCATCTCTGATTCTGCCCTAGTTGAAGAGAACATGATTTGACTACTCTCAGGATCTACATTTCTGGCATTGAGTAATTGTCAACTTGGCTTGAAAGGAAATTACTTTTCCTGTGGCGGATAGAAGTCCCAAGTACATCCTTGACAATATGCTGTATTCACTACTTGGGCCCATCTCAGCCTTGGTCTGGGATACAGCCTTTGAAGGGGGAGGAAAGGCAGGAACTCCACAATAGCTCTGTGTAGACCCAATATAGCCAAGATGGAGATGATGAAGACTTTTCAGGAAAGAGGAAATGCTCCCTCCGCAGTGTGAAAGGGTAGGCTGTGAAACAGTGTTGTGTACCCTTGCCTTCGGGCTGAGAATTTGATTCAACATCTCCTCAGGGGACAACCTTAAGCCACCTGCAATGATGCCCCACAGATGCAGAGGAGAATGTTCATGACAATGTTTCCTTTGAGTTTTGCAAGGAATGTTTTCTGGGAGCATTGCGCTACTGTCTCATTTCTTTTGTTTCCATTTTTCATCCAGCCCATTGATCTTGGAAGCTCAAGGAGACAGATGGGTCACTCCTTGCTCTCTTGTAAACAGACAGACAGGAAGCCGGTGAGTGTGTTTCTTGCCAACATATATGCTTTTAGATTCTTCCACATGAATATAATACACACACATATACACACACAAATGCACATCTATTTTTTAATATTTCACCTATAACTGTTGACTGCCTTATCTTTAGACTTGCTGGAAAAGGCATAGTACTTGATTCAAAATGCAAATTGTAGTGGATTCCGAAACCTTTCTTGAAAACAAATAGCTGATGCTTACTAACTGCTTACTATGGGCCAAACCCTGCTCTGACGCTTTACATTTAAGGCAGCCAATAACCTTGTGAGTATACACAGTTATTAGTCTCACTTTACAGATGAGGAAACTGAGGCACAGAGCCATTAAGTAGTTTGCCCAAGGTCTCATACAGAGCAAGTGGCAGAGTTGAGATTTGAACCCGGGCCAAATAACCAGTCCAGAATCAATGCTCTTAAATGCTATTATACTATAAAGACTAACCAAAGAAAAAAACAACTATTTTTTTTTAAATGAGTATCTACATGCTCACAGTTCAGATAACCAACGTTTTCCTGGATTTTCCTGGACTGACTGGATTCACCCTCCTTTGAAGCCATCACAGAACTGTACTATATGGCTTAGCTTTTTGGGACTAGCATTTAGTATGGCCAAATTCTATCATGTGGTTTCTTCCTGATGTTTTCAGTTTGTTGCTCAGGATTATCATTTTTGGGGTTCACACTTGATAGATTTTTTTTTTTTTCTTTTTTGGTAAGGGTTTTGCTATACTTGTCATATAACAGATTTTGGAAAGAAAGGACTGAATGGAGGTTAGGAGTAAGTTAAATTTTGCCTCTCACTGTGTTCAACTAGTAGCATATATTGGTGATAACTCTAGTAGGTACTACTCTAAGCATTGCTCCAGTGAACCTACAGATTTTCTTTGGCTAATTTGCCTCTTATTTAATTTTCTACTTTCCCGGCTAAAAAGTCAGAACTTCTGAACGACGTTGTCTGGTAATTCTCACCTTCGTTTTTGGGTTGTTTCCCTAGCTATCCTGTTCAGGAACACCACGGTCTTGGGACTCTGCAGTGCCGCGTGGAAGGCCACTACATCGGTCGGTGTGAAAAGTCTTATTTTAAAGTCTAATTAGAGAAGTCAATTTTAAAGTCTTATCCATTTCTTTCTCTGTATCTGGAAAAAAACTTTTTCAAGAATTGGCTGTCGTGAGGATGACAATAACAGCTTGCGTTTGTTGAGAACTCCCTGAAAAACACTATATGAAGTGGCTTAAATATAAACTAGTTTAATCCTCACAATAAACCTATGAGGCTGGTGGAATTATTTTTGCTTTACACATGAGAAAATCAAAACTAATACCAGTGGAGCAGGATTTCTCGTGCTTAGTCTAAGTCTGGGCTCTTACCCGCTATGCACTGCTAATTTACCCTTTTATTGTTGGATGTCAACATTGCTGATGGTGCTTGGTCTGCGAGGTGTTTATTTTGGGCACTGTTAAAGAAATTACAGGTTTGGGTGATGACTTGGTGATATCTAGAGTCCTTGGGTTTATGGTAGCAAGAGCCTGGGCCAGGCAATTCTTGCCAACTCCTGTATTAATGTGTTTCTTTTTGTTACAGGCTCCCAGAATGTTAGTTTCTCAGTATTTAATAAAGGAAAGTAAGTAACTGAGAGTAAGCAAATGTATCTTCATCCTGTATTCTCTCTCTCTCTCATCTTGCTTACTTTGTCTAACCTTTTATAATGGAAAATGTCAAATGTATATGAACAGAATAGAATAACGAAACCCCATGTACTTGTTTTATTTCTTTTTCTTGGGTGAATATAATTGTGTCCTACGCACTCATCTTGAGGCAATGTAAATCTTTTAAAGTAGTGATGGTACACAATTTTGGGAATTGCCTCTTAAGTACTCTCATGATACTGTCAATTTAAAAGAGTACACAGTGCCATGAAACACACTGTACCACTCCAGGAAATGCTTTCTTCAAGATAGAAAGGGTCAAAATTTTCTAGAGCCTTGGAGAGAGAAATTAGGATTCTGAATTTCTGTATGACCTACCTCATGTTCTGCCACTATATAATTTGTCAGGTGTTTTCCTTAAAAGTGCGTTTTCCGGCTAATATGAATTTCACGGTGATGCCAGTGACACATTACCTACAGCTACACGGTCCAAAGTATGGAGAGTCTCTCTCTCTCTCTTTAATTTACAAAAGACCAAAATGAACATCTATTGAGTGTCTACTGTAAGCCAGCTCCATATCAGGCTCTTCCACATCCATCATTCCATTTAATGAGTGTGATACCCTGTGAAGCCGGTATTATTATTTCAATATGATAATTTTCTAAGTCAGAAAGCAAACTTTGCCCATTGGTATCATTCCCTAGTCATCAAAGGGAGCTGATATCCAAACTGTCCTAAAGGTCATCATAGGTTAGTCCATGATCTTCCTTTCAGGAAATCAATTTTAAAAACGCAATCCCAGATGCTCTTTTCATCCAAAACACAACTTTGTCTTTTTTGAAGGTCAATGGTGCACAAGAACGCCTGGCTGATCAGTGCTAATCAGGACCTTTTCCTGTACCAGACCTACTCAGGTACTATTTCCTTTCACCCGTACTCCTCATCCCTTCTCTCATGCCTTCACTGAACCTCGGACCTCCTTCCTTTTATTCTTGCCATTTCTCTATGGCCTTTTAACATCTGAAGGTGTCCCTACAATCGTGGGTGACCCTTTGGTTTTGGGTGAGAATAAGTTGCTTGTATGAATGTCAGCTTTAGTTGCTGTAATAAAAGATACTCGATCAAAGATGTCTATACAAAGTCCATGGATAGAGACTGAATGAATGAAAGGGGAGTCATCTTTGTTCTACGTTCAGAGAAATGACAGAAAAGAGGTGGCACTGAAAAACCTAAAAGCACACCTTTCCGCTGACTTTAACACCTCACCTCTGAGCATTGAATAAACAACTTATGACTTGCTGGTACTGACGCTACCCTATTGCGTTGCTGTCTGATGAGTAAATCTTCATACCAAAAAAAGAATGCTGAAAATCGAAAACTTGCATGAAATTGTGAACTCGATTCAGTAGTAGAAAGTTGACTACTATAGAAGAGCACTTAGAGTCTAGGCTTGAATATGATCACAGAGCCTCTGAAGAAATATCTGTGAGGTTGCGTCGGATTCCAGAGGCAGCAGAATCTACCTTTGCCAAAAGTGCAAGAAATTTCATAGGTCATGGGGCGAGCGCCATTCACTCTCTAGATAGCCTAATTCTGCAAATTCTGAATTAATACCCTTGCCTAGTAACTAGTCCGTTTTAGAGTAAGTTTGAAGAAGCACCTGGGGTGATGGCGGTAGTGACAGCAGCAATAAGAATGGCTGGTCCCTGTTGAATGTTTTGCATACAGGCTTGATATTTATTTCATTCAGCTGTGAGAGAGGTAATGCTAGCCTCATTTTCTGGGTGAAGAAATAGACTCAGAGAGGGACAGTAATTTGTCCAAAGGTCCTGGTTCTAGAAAGCGTAGATCTAGTTCCAAATCTTTGCATGAAACCAATATCTTATGGGAAGTACACTCTCCTTGCCCCTCACCCCCCAAGCTTCTTTGTGAGTCCGCCATCAATATGGAACCCTGAATGCCAGAGAGGCTCACAGCTACCTCTGATCACGCAGCTGTCTCATATTTCCAGCACCGGTGGCTTCTCGGGATGAGGACTCTCAGGCCAGAACTTTTCATAGCAGAGGAGGCTGTGGGGAGAGGGGATGTGGACAACAGCAAAGAGCCCTGGGCTGAGTTCCTTGAGCGCTGGCATTCAATCCTAGTTGAGCGTGGCTAAGTCATTTAGCCTTTCAGAGCCATGAACATCTATAAACTGGACAAAATGGTGTTTGTCCTAACTCCAAAATTTGTCAAAAGAAGTAGATGAGCAAGAGTCTTGGGACTCATCCAAGATTTTCCTCTCCTTTCATCTCCACATCAACTCGGTCACCAATTTCTGCCAATTTTACCCCCATATATATCTTGAAGATGTATCCACTCTGTCTCTACAACCACTGCCTTAATTCATGACCCCATATCTCAGCCTGGCATGGTGCAATGATTTCTCAGGGGCCCTCGCCCTGCCATTTTCCCCCTGATGATCCATGCTTGGCGTAGCCACCACCACTCTCGACATCCAGGACGCATTTGATGCCTCTCCCTCGCTTACTATCCTCCAGTGGCTTCCCATCCCCTACAGGAAATGGTACAAGCTTTTAATCTTCTTTGCTTCTCCAGCTCCATGTCTTATAATCCAACAACACTTAAATGCACTGCACAATTCCTTCTCTCCACACTCAGGCTATTATTTGCTTTAAATGCCCTTTCTCTTCTTTCTCCCCTTCACTTGGTTAGTTCTAGTTCATCCTTTAAGATTCAGCTTGGGGGTTGGCCCAGTGGCACATGGTTAAGTTTGCACGTTCTGCTTTGGTGGCCTGGGTTTTGCTGGTTCAGATCCTGGGTGTGGATCTACGGCACTCCTTATCAAGCCACGTGTGGCAGGCGTCCACATATAAAATAGAGGAAGATGGGCAGAAATGTTAGCTCAGGGCCGATCTTCCTCAGCAAAAAGAGGAGGATTGGTGATGGATGTTAGCTCAGGGCTAATATTCCTCAAAAGAAAAAAATAAATGAAAGAAAAAGATTCAGCTCGGATGTTATTTCAGAAATTTCTTTCTACTCCACCATACCCCCATCCCACTCCTAAACCTCCCCTCTGCACTTTCATATACTCTCTCTAATTTCACTAGCCCAGTGATAATTGTACCTTCGTGTACCTGTCCTTCCTTATCATTCTGCTCTCCTTCAGGACAAGACCTATTTTGTATTCGTCTTTATATCCCTACTGCCACACAGCAGGTGTTCTGTGAATGTTAGAAAGGGTTACAAAATAGTAGGTTAAAAGAAGGAGGTTATTATATTAGTGTTGAATCTTGATATTTGAGTGTAAGGGATCAATTTTTGCCTCCATATATCTCCTCTGCTTTGTCTCATGGGCGAAGCATTATATAAGAAATGCCTTGATAAAATTCATATTTTGAAGTGGTAACTGTTCATGTTTAGATTCTTCATATCTTCATTTTATCAGAGAACACAAGTCCTCTTTCCCCTTGAGAGAATGAAATTTAAAACTGTCAAAAGTTTGATCACAGGAGAGGAAAGGATCAGAAAAAGTTCAATTCTTGGGGATATGTGGCATTTTACTATAGAGTTTTGAAGCCATCAGGAGGCAGCATGAAAGACCTGGGTATGTGGTGGTGTGTGCACACAGTGGGAAGGAGCACGCAGGATGGGGACGAGTGGAGGGGCACTGAGGCCGTGTAATTCGTTCTTTGGCTTAGAGCAAATTGCAGGCTCACATGGGTGAATTGAAGCCTTGCCTGGTGCATCCCAAGTTGATTCCTCTGTAAAGTGTAACCTACTGTTCTGTGGCTTGTAAATAGACTACTTGAGCTCAGGAGACAGATTTCCTAAGAAAGCATCAAGGTATGTCGAGGTTTTTGCAGATACCATGAGTGACTGCATTTCTTCTTTCTTTTCAGATATTGATCTTGTATAATATGTATTACTATATGTATTATTATATACGAATCCTTTCCTTATTATGTGTATGTTTTAAATGACTATTATTAGAAAAAATTCCAACTGTTGCTGGCCTTAGAAAGTTAAAGTAAGAAATAAATTATTAATAGCTTCTATTATTATATTGTTATCTGGGTCACGTCCTGGTCTGTATTCAGAAGCTTACCTTTTTTTCGTTCTCTTGCAGAAATACTATCTGTGTTTCCAGAAACCGGGAGCCTTGGGGGAAGAACAGACATCACGATTACAGGAGCCTTCTTTGACAATCCCGCCCAGGTTACCATTGCAGGTAACTAGGTTGAATGGCTGAAAATAGTTCATGGTGTTAAATGCTGTAAGAGGTTATGTATCTCTACGGCATGGAGAGAGTGAGGGGGAAGCAGTCTGTCCTTTTCTGACTCCTCATGCTCCCCTGCTCTCAGGTCTTTTACCTGTGTTTGGTGGGGACCATGCAGAATCACAGCCCTGCAGCTCTGCAAACGTACAACAGGAATCCGACATCCTGCAGGCACACCAATAATTCATGGGCAATTCCCTCAAGTGTCCACATCTTGGGAGTGAAGAGAAGGGAAAAGTACAGCTGCCTCTTCACAAAGACCTGCTCTTACTAAAAAGCAATAACCGTCTCCCCACTGTCCATGCTTAGCCCTCTCTATAAGGACAAGCAGGAGAGGGCAGGCATCTGTTATGCAGATTCTTCTGGAATGCCCCTTTGGCAAACCCTTTTGTGGTACCTGTGTAGAATCTTTTCTGCCAGGTGGGATGTTCCTCTAGTTGGTGACACCAAGGATGCAGGAAAATGCCCTCACACTGTCACATCACACTTACCCTCCCAAGCTCAGCTGAGTGATTCAGTACCTCTTTAGTAAATGGTGTTACATGACGTTGCTTTCTTTCTGATTACTATAAGCTGCGCTGTGCTCCACTGCTCTGCACTCTTCCTTTTCTGGTCTCCTTCCATTAAGGTGACAACTTTTGCTCTACTATCCACTTCCAGCCTTTTGGCCTTGAATAGGAGCCTGCGGGCTTCAGTGTGGTCCTGTGGTCCTGCCATCGCATCTACATATCTATACCCATATCAATATCGATATTGATATCTACGTTATCGCACAAAGGCCATGATCTGCTCGCAAGACAAAAGCCAATCATCAAGAGGCAAGATGGTGGCAGAGAAAGGGCATTTTACTACAGTATGCTAGTAAGAGAGAACATGGCCGACTAATGTCCAAAAGAACCATCTTAAGGGGGGCACAGAATCTTGAAGCAGTTATATAAGTCAGTGGGTTATAAGGGCGGGGGTTAGGAACGTTAACTCAGGAGTCGCCACACCAGATCTTTCAGTTGTCGTTGATGATGGCTATCAGCATAGACTCTCGGTGTGGGGGTCATCACATTCCTAAGGAACTCAAAAGAATGAAGTTATCGTCTTATCGCAGCTGGAAGGTACATGCACAACCAAGGGTCATAAAATCTACAGAGCAGGTAGATCTCCTGGAGGGTGCATGTCCAGCTGGGTTCGTTAGTCAGAGGTTATTCAAAGTTACAATATGGTTTTTTTTCTACAATATGGCTTCCCTTATGCCAGTCTTGCGTTGAGCCGGTATCATCTATACCTAATTTTTAACATTCTCCCCAGGCATTCCATGTGACATTAGACACGTGTCTCCCAGGAAGATTGCGTGTACCACTAGGGCTCCAGGAAAAGGCACAAGGCTCACTGCTCCTCAGGCAGGTAAGGAAGTCACAGCAGCTGTGCAACGAGCTCCGGTTACATGTTTAGCCACGAGGGGCTGGGAAGCAGAAATGAAAGTGTTTGACTTCTGTCTCAGCTGTTTGACTGGTTAGCTCAGCGAGCCCCACTGTCAGGGCTTTCATTTCAGAGAGGCTCTGAGCTTTATTCAGATGCTTGTTGCCACTCTGCTCATCTGCCCCAGCCAGATGAACGGCCAATGGGGTTCAGTGGAGACTCTGATCCAAGAAGCATAACTGCCATCAAGGCATTGTTATAGCTACTGGAGGAAACCGTTAAGCCGCCTTCCTCCATACTATGGGTCAGATGCATGCCCATTGTCTAAGAAGACGGGAGCATTGGAGCATGCTCTTCTCTGGTCATATGGACAGCATTGGACAAGGCCAGAGAGTGGGGCACAATGGGTGCATGTAAATGTTGTTTCTTCTTCCCTGTGGTCATCTGTTCTCTACACTGAAAAGTTGGAATGTATTGTGATATTGCCACTAGTTTACGCCTGAGTGGGCAGAAATGGAGCAAGCAAGGTGGTTGGTTCTACCTGTCCTCTGTCTAAAGCTTCCACGTCATGCCTGCATATTCAAAGTACGCCACTGGAGCACTTTTCCCATAAGCATTAGAACCGGAGGCTCAAGTGTTGTTACAGTTTAAGGGTGTTTGGAGTGTTACCCAGCTGGGAGCCACAGGCTGCATGTCCGTATTCCTTACCTGCCACACAAGGGCTGACTACAGGAGCTCACCTCCAGAGGCTCAGCGCTTACTAGGAAAGTTTCCCAGCAGGGGGAGAAATCTTTCTAAAGAAAGGCCATTCGGGTGTGAAAAGGCATGCAAAGCTTTGGTGTGAGCATCCTCCGGGTCCCAGGTCCCAGCAGTTTTTGCACAGGGAAAGGTCCCATCCTAGGAAACAAAACTACTGAAGAAGGTGATGGAGAGAATGCGTCTCTAGTGTCAGGAATGACGCAGAACCTTTGAATGGTTCCTACCTTAGCTACGCAGGTAGTGGTAGGATAATTTCCTGAAGATGGCTGTTCTTGAGAGTTAATAATGTCCTTTATGAAGAGATTTGAAATTTCTTCCATGGAAATGGGGCAAATTGTTATGTAAAGCAGCATTTCTCAGTGGTCCCCAGGGGATATGTGGCCCCATCTGGTTGTTACAACTGGGATGGTGGTGGTGGTGCTACTGGCCTCTAGTGGGGAGAGGACCCAGGTGCTGCTAAACATCCTTCAGTGCACAGCACAGCCCTTGGAACAGGGTTATCCAGCCCAAAATGTCAATAGTGCTGAGACTGAGAGACCCTGGTTTAAAGTAATATTGTTAAAATATGGTCTTATTTTTCTGCTTCTTCCTTATCTATTTTCCCTTTTTAGGACTTAATGAGGAACAACAGTAGTAGTTTAAAATAACGTTAATTGCCCTAGCTATCACACTGGGTACTTTACTATATTCCAGGCTCTTTGTGTATATATTTCAAGCTCCTTTAGTCTTCTTTTTTGCCAGATTTGTCAAATTGATTTTATTTTTTCCCCCCAGCTTTACTGAGATATAATAGACACATAACTCAAGCTCTCTTAGTCTTTAGTGCATTATCTCTATAATTGGCCCAATTTTGATGCACAAGAAAATAAAAGCATTAAGCAATTTGCTTAAAACTACACATCCAGTAAGTGGCAGAGCTGGAATTTGAACCCACAAATGTGTGTTCCTAGAGCTTTTACCCACAACCCAAGTTAGTATCCACTATTGATTGCACATGTGCCCTTAGTCTCAGAGTTTGCTTAATATAAAACACAAATTAATTAGTGCAGCATCATTTAAAATGTCAAATAATGACCGTATGCTATGTAATTTGCTCTGCGTGCAGGTCCAGAAATTGAGGACATGACATGAAAAATTTAAAGATTGCCCATTTTTTTTGGAGAACAGGCTGAACTGAACCTTAAAAGATCCTGAAGTCCACTCTGGGTTCCATGAGCATGCGTTTGTCTTTCACATTTTCTCTAGGACTTGGTTCTCTTCTCCAGACTTTCCCATGAAAAGCAGCTCCCTAGTCTTCTCTGCTCCTCTGAGAATCTTTTCCTTGTCAAGTCTCTCTTTCCAAGAGGCTAAATCCTACACTAAGCAGCATTTTCTGCTTTCCAGAACATTTGTATTATCTATAGACCCTCCGTCTGGGTCTCAGTTGACTCACCTTTCGAGATAGTACCTGGCTTATCTTCACTCTCTAATGTGCAGTAAAGTAGTTCCCAATCTGGGGAGGAATGCTCCCTGATGTTGATGACATATACTTGTCTTACAGGCAATCGAGGACTTCTTTTTGAAGTTGGAGATGCTGCTGAGGGCTTGGACCTGACTGAAGCCACCCCTGGGTACAGGTGGCAGATTGTCCCTAATGCCAGTTCTCCATTTGGATTTTGGTCAAAGGAAGGGCAACCATTCAGGTATGTTGTAGGAAAAGTGGGAGTCCATATCAAAAGCATCTTTCCTAGCCTAGGTTGAGGCCAGGAGACAGAGAAGTAAGCAATGAGATTTCCAGGGGGAAATTGATAACATCCAGCAATTCAATAACAGCAGAATGTGATCACTGTCCTCAACTGGTGTTGGTCACACCAGTGTACCACAGGTCCATTATAGGTGCATGTTGAATTTTGATCAATAGGTAAAATTTGTATTTTCTGCAGTTTAGTTTATAATCTGCTTTGGAGATGACTATCAATCAGAACATTGAGCTAGGTAGGCCAGGAGATTTGATAGAGGGCAGGGCAAAACTTGCTGCAGGTACGCTAAAAGGAGAAACTAATATCTGGCTGATGCCAAAGAAAGATGTAAGCATTTTTCTCCCCAGACGTATGAGGGAGCATAGGCTGGGCAGCAAACAGTACTGTTGGAACGACCACTCAGTGCTGAAGGTCAACACAATGGCTGGTGTATAGCAGGGGAGGCTCCAATGGGCTCTAGGAGACATGGTTTTCTGTAGTAGTGACTGCAGTGTGGTTATGGTTTTCCTGTTTAGTGTTGTTATGAGTCTTTTTAATCCCTTCAAGGATGTGGCCAAAAATTCTAGTATTCTAACATGGGCTTAAAAATATAAAAAGTTAGAGAATTGCTTTTGTTTCCTTGGTGTGCTCTCAGGGTATGTATATGTGTATATAAATATAAGGATGAATCCTTTACTGTGTGTTGGATCTCTTCTCCTTTCAAAACTGTTCTCAAAGAGGCTGGCCATGAGTCCTGAGTGAACTCCAGTCATTCTGTAACTAACCCCAAGGATTTAAACTTCAATTCTGTTATGGAATGAAAGGCTTTGTTTCCTGTTCAGGGAATTTCAGACATTGAAGAAGCCAAGTAGGGAAGGAAGTCTGTGAGCAGAATGGAGTTTCTATTGTTCTGGAAGTCTTACTAATGAGATATTTAACTATCAATATATGGTTTTAAAGTGGCAATAATTTGTGGTCCCTTGTGGTACGTAATAATGCATCTTTAGCATAGTTTTTGAGGGCTGGTAATCATGTCAAAAGGAAAACCTTTCAGCTATACTCAGTGTGTGTGGGAACACTAAGGAGAGAGTCAGGCCACCTCAAAAGACGAAAGAACATTCTGACTGTATGGTATGACCTATAGGGTATGTCTCTTTAACTTCCATTCTCAGAGGCCACAAACCAAATAGCAATTCTTTCCATTCTTTCTGTCATTCATTTATTTAATATTCAACATTTTTAAAATAAAAAACAAATATTTATTGATTGATAAATTATTATAATGATGGATCTTTAAATAGTTATTTTAAAAACTATTTTCAGAAAATATTCTTGGTATTTATTGAGGTAGTTTAATCATTTTCTTAGTCATATCTGTCTCTAAAAGAAGGTCACTAGAATTTATCTTAAGCATTTAAAAAAATGTGGTCTTATTTTAAAAATGTTTCATTAAATTGCCTGCCATCTTCTTAAAAGTTGCAGGTCATGTCTTGTGATTAGAAATTGTCAACACATTCAATTGATTTTTCTCTGTGAATTATAATATTTTTAATTGGAAAAATACTCTGCAGGTGTTGAGGTGTTTGGTAAGCTCAGAGTAAATTATTTTTTTGGTGAAATATCACTTACTTAGCAAACCCCAAAATGAGTAAAAATGATTTGCTGACCACCTGTGTTAAACTCAACATTATGTCCAGCATTGTGAGAGTCAGAAGGTGTAGAGCAAGGTCATTATCCTCGAGGAGTGACCAGCCTTGTGACACACATGTACAGCCACACAGCAAGGCAAGGCATCCCTCAGTGCATCCGAGCGTGTCTCCTGATTTTGTTCGGTTCAGCTCTTACGTATTGACTTATTACCGTGTCCCACGCCTTCTAAGATAAATTGCTTCATGAGATACAGCAACTGAGGAAATATTTATAATCTAGTTTTCAGATGAGGAACCGTAGTCTTCAATGGGTAAGGTGGTTTTTCCAATCTTGTAAGGTTATATGTGGCAGGACCAAGCTCTGAATTGTTCTGATTTCAAGTCTCATGACTTCTCCATAAGTCCACCAATGCTGCATGATGGCACACGTTCTTCTTTACCTGTAGGAATGTGGTATTGTAAAGAGGACACACCAGTATTGTGGAAACTCACATAGACACACATCTGTTTCTATGAAGTTAATGTCTGCCACGAGGGAGAGAAAAGAGAGAAGCCTCTCTTAATATCATTTGGAGCCATTTCAAGTCTCTCACTTTGTTTATTTCCTTCATCAAGAACTGCATGTGTTGTCCAGAAGTCAAGCAGGATTATTTGGCAGGATACATATTTGCTAATTTATGATTATCTGCATATACTTACATTTACACACATGCACACATGTGAAATGGCTGTCTGACATCAGTCGGAGGGGTGAGTCAGTATACCTCACGATGGACGAATGTGTTGGAGTCGGAGACAGGTAACAAGAGTTCTTGACCAAGTCACATCAGTTCTGATGGGTGATCTCTCTTTATTTCTAATGAGAGGAATAGTACTCAGTATTGACTGAGCTCCTCCCATGGGCCAGGCCCCACGCTCTGAGTGAGGAAGGTTCTCAGCTAAGCCTCCAGACAGCCCTGTGATGCGGCTACAACCTTGCTGAAGATGATATCCCTGCAGGGGATTTGTGGCGAGTGTGAGGAGATGGGCTGAGATACTGAGACAGGCAGGGGCCACGGGATAGCTGTTTCCAGAGTGCTCTGGCCAATCACGTGGCACAAGAGTCAAGTGTTTCTTCCTCATGACCATAAAGAAAACCAAAGGCCAAGGGCAGCCATTTGTAGGGTCAGTGATTCAGGCCTTGGCTGCCCTCACTTCTCTGTGTTCTTCTGCTTTACAGAGCTCGGCTCAGTGGGTTCTTTGTGGCCCCCGAGACAAATAATTACACTTTCTGGATCCAGGCAGACAGCCAAGCGACCCTGTATTTCAGTCGGTCAGAGGACCCAAGGACCAAGGTATTCCCATCATTTTCCTTTTTCTTGTCCCCAGTCCTCCAATCCTGAAAAAAACCCAAAAGGATGAAAACTAAAGCTCTCGTGTTCTATTAATAGTTGTAACATGCCATTAAGAGACAGGGATTTTAATCTATCTTGAAGGGTGGGGGATGGGGGAAGGGGTTTGTTTTTTCATTAAAATTTTTTAAACATTGAGATATAATTGACATGATTTTAGTTGTTGGAAAAGAATTTGGCTGAATGTGTTGGCACATTGATTGAGCACTTACTGTCAGCCGGGCATTATGCCACGTCTTTTATATACCTTGTCTCTAATTTTCACAGCCTCTCTGTGAGCTATGTACATTTATCTCCATTTTCCAGATGAGGAAACAGAGGTTTACAAGGATTGTATGGCCAATACAGGGTCACATGGATAAGAAGAGGAATATTTAGGATTCAAATCCAGATTTGTCTGACTCCAAAACTTGTGATTATTCCACTAATTTTGGGTAGGGATATAAGCTGGTCTTATGTAGGAATTTCCTGATCAGCTTTGAAGGATAAGAAAAGGTGCTTTTAGCAAACAGCCAAAATTCACTAGCGCCATTGACAAAGAACCACAATATTTTTTTCTCAAATTATTAACATGCTTCTGTGAAATTGCTTTGCTAGTTGGCTGGAGAAACATCACAGATTTTGAAGTGGTCAAGTCCTTCTAGGTATCTTAAAGGGCTTAATAATACTTTATCCACAGCACCACAGAAACCTAGGGTTTCAGGTTGGCTGTTCTGCTCTAAACCGGCCCATCCAGCTTGATCTGAATACTATTTAAATGAGAAAGAGAGAGAGAGAGAGAGAGAAAAGGAGAGGTGGAGAAGCATAAACAGCCACAGGCCCTAGTGTGACTGGGCTGACCTGTTGGAAAAGGCAGACCAATCCAAAAATCCCTTGTTCGTAGCTGTCCAGACCCTTGCTGTTTGAGAATGAGATGCCTAGAAACTTCAGTGCTGATTGTGATCTTTTCTTGGGCACAGGTGAAAGTGGCTTCCATCAGGGTGGGCACTGACGACTGGTTTGACTCTTGGGAGCAGAAGGGGAATGAAGGGACCTGGCAACAGAAGACCCCTAAGTTGGAGCTGTTCGGTGGAGCCAGGTACTACCTGGAAGCAGAGCATCATGGCAGAGCCCCCAGCAGGGGGATGAGAATTGGGGTCCAGATCCACAACACCTGGCTGAATCCCGATGTGGTCAGCACTTACCTCCGGGAGAAGCATCAGATCCGAATTCGTGCCCAGAGACTTCCAGAAATCCAGGTCTGTGTCTTTTCCCCATCCCATGGGGCTAGGTTCATGGGCTGGACTCTGGAAGGAATATAGTCTTGTCCAGTGGAAGTATCTCTAGGTGGGAGCCAGGAGATTTGAGTTGTAATGATAACTCTGCTGCCAAAGAAATAGGGTATTTCTCCAATAGTATTGTGAGGACATTTAAAACAAATGCAAAGTCTTACGATGGAGATGACCTTACTCATGGACTTAGTTTTAGGAATTTAAGTTCCAGGTAAACCTTCTTTTGGAAACTGATTCCCCAGAGTGGGAATAAGGTCCTCCAGACACCCACCCCCACCTATGTGTGCATGTGTGTGTACATGCACGCGAGATTCCATAGCTTTTTGACTGATTCAGGTTCTATTTCCCATATGCTGTGTTTTCTAAGTCTACTTTGTAAAGGCCAAGACCTTTGGGTCTCTCAGTTGTGCCCCATATATATATATATATTTTTGTGTGTGTGTGTGGAAAGAGTCACCCTGAGTTAACATCTGTTGCCAATCTTGCCAATCTTCCTCTTTTTTTCTTTTTTCCCCTCCCCAAGGCCCCAGTACATGGTTGTACATTCTAGTTGTAGGTTGTTCTAGTTCTTCTATGCGAGCAGCTGCCACAGCATGACTACTGACAGATGGGTGGTGTGGTTTCGCAACCGGAAAGCAAAGCTGGGCTGCTGGAGCACCAAACTTTAACCGTTAGGCCATCAGGGCTGGCTCAGTACCCCATATTTTTGTTGAACAATTTTGGTGTACTTTTTGTTGTTCCCTTTTTGGTGTACGAGGATGACCAATATGGACTCTACCTTTTTAAAACTTATAGCCTAATTGTAAAACATGTACACAAATAACCATGGAACAAAGTAGAAAATGACAAGCAATGTAAGAGATTAAAAATAACAAATGATATAAGATGATAGATCTTACTCCATAACAGAAGTATCATGTGCCTGGCGGGGAATGTATTGGAAGCAAAGCAGAGATTGAATAGGCCTCTGAGAGAGTGTGGCATGTCATGTGGCTGCTTCTGTCTACCTGGCCACCCCTGGGGGAGAGTCCTCAGTGAAAGGGGCTAAAAGTGGGTCAGTCAATGGCAATGTTTCAGTCTCACACTCTGTGGAGAAGGGAGGAGGTGGCATGGATAAATAGGGACATGGACATGTATATTATTCCAAGCAAAGTTTTCATTAGGTGATGACACTTGTGTTCTCCAGAAATTTCTATATGATAGTGAGTTTAAAAAATTGAAATTATAATAAAAAGAAAATAGCAAGCTGAGGAAGTATGTCCTGTGTTCCTCGATTGTCTCTGTGGCTTAATCCACACACATCAATTCGTCCTGTCACTCTTGACTTTTTAGATGCTGACTGTTTCTGGCAGAGGGAACTTCCTCCTTACTTGGGACAATGTCTCTAGCCAGCCAATCCCTGCAAATGCCACAGCCCATCAGGTGGGAACTTTCTTCAAATAATGAGAGGTGGGGGACCGAGAGGGGCGGTCTTTACACCTATGGTATGAACTCCTGGTAATTTTCCTTTTTAACAGATTCAAACAGCCCTTGAGGAGTTACTGGCAGTCAAATGCAAACTGGAACCCCTTTCTGCTAACATTCTATTCCGGCTTGGATTCGAAGAAGGTATTGTCCCTGGTTTGACAGCTTCTGACTCTTTTCTCCATCATTGTCTTCTCTCTCTCTCTTTTTTTTTTTTTTCCTGTAAAATGGGAACAGTCTTCATTTCCTTTCCAAGGGGCTAACAGAGTCAAATGAAGATATGAAAACTGGATTTGGACACTGAGTGTCCAAGAGAGTGGCTACATGCTTGGGAGGGAGCTGCTTGGTGTGGGTATCAGAGAAAGAAAAGGCATCCCTCCTGAGCTGTCAGGTGGAGCAAAGTTAGACATGAGGATGCTGAGAGTTAGAGTTAAGGAACTGTGTCACGTGCCGCATGGTGGGAAAAGGGCAAATGGTGTAGATGGGAAACAGCAAAACAGTGCAAATCTTGTTTAATTCAAATTGCATCTCAAATAAAGGGATTATTACATAAGATAGGAGTCTTAACAAATTCTAAAAATCTGAAGGTATGTTTTAGAATACTGAGGTGTACTAAGTTACAGGTGACACTCCTTGTTTCTTTGCTTCTCAACAGTTTTTCATGTCATGGTACACATAAAAAATGAAAACATATTTTTGATGCTCTAGGGCAGACAAGATGGGTTTCTCATACTTGGAGCCTTCACGCTTAGGGGTGCTGGCCACACTAAACCTGCCCAGCTTGCCCAAGGGCTGAGGGGCCAATATCACGGGAACCCATAACCAATTCCCTGCACACATGTTAGGAAGCTCTGTTTTTTTAACATCTGCCCTTGTCTTCCAATTTTATCTGAACTGCATCCAGGCCCAGAAGGTTCTAGCTCGGATGGGGACCTCACCAGTGGGACAGAGCCCTTCTGTGGGAGGTTCAGCCTCTATCAGCCTCGACACCTTGTCCTAACACCCCCAGCTGCCCAGAGGGGCTACCGGCTAGATCAGTACACACATGTAAGTAGCAGGCCTCAGGCTTCCAGGCGAGGCGGGTGGGGAGGGGTCATTCTCTGGGGTTGCAACTGAAGAAACCGGAGCAAGAGGAGTGATGGCTATGATTTGCCCAAGGCATTTCAGGCTGGAGTCCTAGGTTTCCTAACTGCTGCTTAGATGTGAACAGACACCCTCGTCCTCCATTAGTTAGTTGTCATGTGGAAATGCCTCTGTATTAGCTGTGGGACCTATGGAACTTTTATATGCTCCAGTGTTTTGTTTGCTTTCTAGGTGGGAGTGCAGACTCTATGGTCAGACCATCTGGGTTTGAATTCTGACTCTATATCCTGCATGCCCTCAGTGTCTTACTTTAGTTTACTCATCTGTAAAATGGGTAATAATGTGGTCTACCTCTCAGGATTTGGGTGAAGATTAAATGAGATAATCTGGTAAAGTGCTTATGCAGTGGTTAGGACTCAGTTAAGGCTAATTATTGTTGTTTACTATAGTTATTATTATTGATGGCTTGACTGACACATTTCTTGAATACCTCTTATATCCTTTGCATCAATAGCTCTGCCATCCTTCAGAAAAGAGGGCAGCTCATTTGCTCTTTGGGAACCAGAGTGAGCCTTACTGGGGTGGCTGACCTCATGGCGTTGGTTTCAAGTCCTTTTCTGGTTCAACGACAGTGGGAGCTGGGACTAAATGGTTCAGGTTGGCGCACACCCTTCTCCCAGCCTTTCCTCTGCAGCAAAGGCTCCCAACGGGGGTGATTTTTCCTGCTAGGGGAGAGTTGGCAACGTTTGGAGACATTTCAGCTTGTCACAACTCGGGGAGTGCTATGGGCATCCAGTGAGTGGGTTCGAGGGATGTTGCTAAATGTCCTACAAGGCACAGGATAACCCCCCAGAGAAAAGAATCATCCAGTCCAAAATGTCAGTAGTGCCGAAGATGAAAAATTCTTCTCTAACGTCTACTCATGCCAAACAATTTAACTTAACTCAGAGTTAGAAGCCAAGGATGCCAGGGAGTTAAGAGTTAATGGGCTGAGGCTCAGAGAGGTTAAGTGACTTGCTCAAGGTGGCACAGGTAACTGGGTCAGAACAGCGGTTTTCTAATTGAAATATTTGAAAATCCTCACTGGCAAGCACAATGCTAGGCATTGAATAACTCTCTGTTGGGTGAATAATTTACTCTAAACTCTTTGTCTCTACAGCTAGACTGGTAAGCTCCAGGAGGTGGGAACTGGGCTGGCTCTCTCACAGCCTGAGGCGGGGCTCTGGGGGGTGGCCTCTCCTCATTGCACCTTGTGTGAAAGGCTGCTTTCTGCACAAATAGAGCTGAAGCACTTATTTGGTGTCCACAGTTGTGCATGGCCTACAAAGGTCACATGAATACGATCCTGAAGGTGACCGTGTCCTTCACAGTCGACTTTCAAAATGTCGCTAAGAACATTACCTGCGACTGGAGACTCGAGGGGACCAGTCCCAACAGGTAGCTAGCCTTGGGGAGGTGTGGTGGGAATGCTGCCAGCCAGGAGGATTGGCTCTCTTGGGGATAGCGGCTCACATAAGGCACTAACTCTTTCCTATATTTGGGCCTCGGACTCTAACTTGGGGCTCTGAACACGTTTTATTCGACAAAGAAGTTTGATTTAAGAGCAGGTAGTTGTTAGGAATATAACACTTCCTAGAAGGAGCCTAATATTCTCATAGGGATAGAATCATGGAACGTCATATTTGGAAGAGATTTTAGAGAACATTCCTTGACATTACAGATGAGAGAAAGCGGGGCCCAGAGAACTTACGATTCACCAACGTTCATTCAGCAAGTGAACGAAGACCAGAATAAAATTCAGGCATCTTGACTCCTTGGTTCGGTGCTCTTTCCATATCTCTCTTATGGGTTTTGTAAGCGGTTTTAAAACCTCAATGAGTTCAGTAATGTCCAGGGTATTAATCTCTGTGGTTAGAGACTAACATATGATCTGCTAAAGACAAACAATTATATTGTAATTTGAAAATACTACTGACGTGGAGTGTCACGAATGAATGATGGACTTAAATGTTACTCATTAGTGTGCCTTCACAAGCTGAGCTGAGCCTGTCTTGGATGGACGTTTGTACCTGTGGCACACAGGACTGTCTGGGTGCAGGGGTTCTTGGGGTCTGTCTCTTGGTTGTGCAGTCCTCAGGCAAGCCCCCAGGTTCGAGAACTGGGGCTCTAACGGGAGAGGCCCATTTCTTCTCTGCACATGTTTTCCAGCTGGCAGTTCACTTGCACTGACCTCTGGAACACTTGTGTGCATCGCTCCACGGATCTGCAGCCGCCTCTGGCAAGCTCCCCCGCGCTGGTTCACCTGATTGACCTCCTCCCTCTGTCTCAGGAGCCAGGCGTGTTCTACGTGGATGAAATTGTTATTGCAGACACAAACCTAACAGGTGATCATCAAATCCCCCCTCTTCCGTGGGACTGTCCATCAAATGGCAACCTCAAACTTCTCTGTCAGGGGCTGCTTTTCTTTTAATGAAGAGGGAACAGGCGGTTCTCCATCTCGCCTGCCTGGGTCCTAGAAAGAAGATGGAGTTGGGGTGGTGCACCTTTGGCCCCTGTATCTCCCTAGTTAGTCTCCTTTCTTTTCCTGTTTACCCCGATGCTTGCTCTTGTTTCTGGTGCTTGTGCTCTTACGCCGATTCACCACTTTCTTGCTGAGAAGTTTTGGTTTTCTCATCCATGAAATGGGCATAATGAGGGCCCTATCTCATTGGATTATTGTCAAGACCAACTGAAGTATAATGAACTGAAGTATAATGAGTTAACTGAGCACTCACCATAGGTCCTGCCTCTAGTAAGTGCTCAGTAAATATAAGCAATTATTGCTACTATTATCATCATTATTGTTAGGCCAGCAGGATTTCTCCACCTCTCCATCAGTTAATATCTGTCATACAGAGTGCTGGACAGAACACAGCAATATCTGGCCCTGTAAATGGGCTAAAGTTCTGATTTATGACCGTTAGGACAGACTCAGTGAGAGTTAGAGGGTAGCCACATCCTCCGGAGAATGGGCTTGTCCTGCTTTCTGCCCCTCCAGACTCCTGCCCCTCATCATTCAGAGCTCAGGCCTGGCCCCCTTCTCCCTTGAGAAAGCTTGGGCTTGGGCACAGTCATCCCCCCTGGCTTTGCTTGTCTAAAAGCCTAGGGACAAAGTGCTCATCAGGGTCCTCCTGAGGCTGGCCACATATGATGCCCACCCGGGGGAAGAGAGGCCCACGGCCTGGAGAGAATGAGGTAGTTTGCTTCTGGGGCTGCCAGGCTTCCAAATTCTGTTCACTTTCTCTTTTCCCTCAAATCCCTTATGACTTTGGGGCTCAGCTTTCCTGCTTTTCACAGCTTTTCTTTCTTTCTCTCTCCAAGGAGAAAAGGATTTGCTTTCCAAATGTGCAACTTTTTAAGCTTTTGCCTGAAAATCACAGAGCTGAGGGCAGGGGAACTGAGGGGTGGGTGGCAAGGGGACTCTCTTTCAGCCCTGAATTACCTTGTCTTTGATACTCATCAAAATTCCATCTCTTGTATGTTTCAGTGGTTTAAGTGTTTTGGGGGCATCTGAGTCAGGATGGGTCATTGCTTATTTCAAACTCTGCTTTATTCTGGCACACTTAGAAAACAGTATTCAAATGGTGTCCTGGGGTGACTGTCTGAATTTCTTGGTGCCTAAGACAGCTGGCGGGATCCTTTGGTGACCCCCAAGTGCTGCCCAGATTCCCAAAGGGCTGAGGGCATCAGTACTGCATACGCTGAACCCACTGATTGGGAACGCAGGACTAGATAGCAGGTGCTATTTCCCTTTCTCCTCTCCAGCATCACAGCCCAGCATCCAGAGCCCTTTCTCACTCCCCCCCCCCCACCCCCCCGCCACCAAATGCTGCAGGATCTGGAACCATCTAGGGGTGAGGTGGGCATGGGGGGTGGGTGGGGGAAGCAGGGAGGGAGAAGGCAGAGACAAGAAAGAGCTGGAGCTGGCTTGGGTAGACTATCTGTTTCCCTCTTTGTCTAGTTACCCTGCTGGCAGTGACTTTCCTTTGGGGATCCTTTCATGGCAACATAAACTCTGCACACTTTGGCTCAATATTCATAGCTAATTGTCTGACATTTATCTGATCAATTTAGCACTTGATTATATGCTCCCACCTAATGTCCTCTCAGAAAGTTCTTTATCTAGTGGGAGCTACCATTTATTTCTCACTTAGTTCTCAGAACCCATAAGATGGTCCTATTATCCCTACTTAATAGACGAGGAAACCAAAGCTAAGAGGGGCTGAGCATCTTGCCCCAGATCAGCTGGGATGTGGGGAGATTGGAACCTAGAGATTGTTGACCCCAGAGTCAAACCTTCAATGACTCTGTACCCAGCTGAGCAAATAAACGCTTGCCGAGCATCTACTCTGTGCCTGGTGTTGTGCAAAGCACTGGGTGTGCAAAGACACTGCCTTTGAACTATTCACTGTCTTCATTGTACAGTCTTGGGGAAGAAGTTATCATAGTGCCTAGCAGGGGAGAAGAAGATATTGAAATGTATTGTGCTAGTCATTTAAATCTGCCATCTCACTAAACTCTCTCTGCCATTTAGATCGATATCTGTCTTGATTTCCACCTTACAAATCAGAAGTGGAGTCTGAGAGAGCTTATGTCAATTAGCCAATGGTAACCCAATAGAAGTGGAAAATCATGATTTGAGCAGGGATCTCTTTCAAAGCTTGCACTCTTTCTGCACACATGCTGACTCCACGCTGTGAATAAACACTCAAGTACTCCCCGTATGTGCCTAATGTGTTCAGTGGGGGATCAGCTGTACATCCTGGAGCTGTCAGGGAACTTGGGAAGGAAAAGAAGAAAGGGGGGCAGTTCACATTGCAGCAGATTATCTGTGGGGGGGCTTCCAACAGTGTGGAGAGTGATATTTGACCAGCTTGGGGCTTATTGAACTTTGCTGTGGAGTTAGCTCTCATCTCCTTACACCATGACCTTGTATTATCCTTTTGGTACTAAACTCCTGCTTCCCCTTCCTCTGCTCTTCATGGCAGCAGTTATATAGGCGTCCTTTCAGCGTATGCTGAGATCTAAGTAACTCAGCATCTCCTGGTGGGACTTTCCACACAGCTGGTCTTCCATCTTGATTTACTTGATAATAATTGGATCATTGGCCTCTAGTTTCTCAAGCTGACTCTGGAACAGCTCGCCCTGGCGGGAATCTGGTGGAATCGCTCTCTGTGGTGGGATCCCCTCCAGTCTACAATGTAACCTGCTGGTTGGCAGGGTGTGGCCCAGAGCTCCCGCTCATCAGCGCAAGGTAGGGAGCCGTCTTTGCTCACCTATCCCTCCTTGGGATTGCTAGTTGGCCTTGCAAAACAGAGGTGGGACTTTTATCAGGAAAAGCTACCTGTCTTGTTGCTTAAAACAACGATTCTCAATCTTAAGAATGCAGCATCAGACTCACCTGGAGGTATTGTTAAAACACAAATTGCTGGGCCTTCACCTCACAGGCTCTAATTCAGTAGGTTTGGGGCAGGGCCTGAGAATTTGCATTTCTAATGAGCTCCCAGGTAATACGGATTCTATTGGTTTGGGGACTATACTTTGAGAACTAGTTTCTAGTGAATTTGTTTAAAAATAGTTGTATTTTTATGCTTTTCAGAGGTTCACATTACCACTGTTTTCTGTTTGCTCCCCTCATTCCACTCCCTATATATTAATCTTTTTGGAATTTGAGGCTAAATGAAACAAGGAACAGAAACAGCTGTTTCTAAGAACTCACCACCAGGTGGCACTAGCACCCCATAAGCGTTTCTTCTTACTAGTCAAACGTTCCCCGTCACAGTTTACAAAGCGGTAACTAAGGATCAGGCTCCTCCAAGCTCGTGGAATGCTTGTATGCTCTAATTCATTCTTTAAATTTTTTACTAAAGCCCCAGTAGCAGGAGAAGAATTGAGATGCTCTGCCTTTAAAATTTCCCCCCCCCCCCCCCCCCCATCTCTTTCTAACACACCACGCTTGGGAGGGTGTATTAAAGACAGGTACAGAAAGCCTGAATCTGTGCTCCACTTTCCTTGACTTAGTGTCCCATGGTCCTCTGTGCAGCAAAGATGCAAAACCATCAACAGAATGACGGAGGGATAGAGCTTCCGTGGCGGCGACGGAGCCGCCATATTAGCCAGCCTGCGGTCGAGCTCCAGAGGCCAAAGTTATGAACTCGGAAACGATCGAGGCTAATTCAGGTTACTCTGAACAGGTCCATACTTAGAGTGGTCCTCATAACCTTCCTTTCTGAGTTTTCCTCAAGTCGCTTAGCCTCTTAGGCAAGGCAAGATGATCTTCAGACTGACCTCTCCTAGATTCCTCCCCAACACTCGTAGTTTCACTCTGGCTGTTTCTGTATGGTTGTATGTATGCACATCCGTATGTGGTACTTAAATAATATTATTGGTAGAGATCATAAATGTTCGTGTTGAAAATTTGGAAAATACAGAAAAACACTTCAAAGAAGATACAAATCACTCATAAATCCCTCTGCTCAGAGATAACTTGTATTAACACGTTGCATCTCTACTTTAACTGCCTTTTTGTATACATATATACATGTACATATCTACTTTTTAAACCTCAAATTGGGACCATACATTATATACTTTATTTTCAACATGCCCTTTTCACCCTGGTGGTATAAATTGAATATTTCCCAGTATCATTAAACATTCCTCTAAAATATGGTTTTTAATGGCTGAGCAGTGTTCCCTCTAATGGCGTGTTATGATGTATTTGACCCATTTTTCGTATTAAAAGCAAGATTAGGCGGGCAGTCATAAGATAAGAACTCAGCTAGATGGAGTGGCCTGGGTGTCAGCTGGGGCTCCTGACTGGGGAGGTGTCTGTGGAACAGGGCACTGCCTTCTCACCTGACCTTTGCAAATGGAGTTAGAGAATACCACGTTCTCCTTCCACTCTGTGCTTCGGGACCAGAGCGGTGGAGGCCAGAGCCATCGCTCTTCACCTGGGTCCCTGTGCTCCCAGGATCAGTGAAGGGGAAGGCTGGACCATTCTTAAAGAAGCCTAACATTTATGCTACATGTTTCCTGCTGTGATGGGAGAGGGGCACCCATATCTGGGAGCTTGAGTTCAATGTCTGGAAACATGGGGGACTACCTGGTCTTTGAGACAGAGCTGTGTTCTGTCTGGATTGGCACCTCTGCATGATTTCTGTGGTTAATGCTTTGCTTTTGACATGCCACAGCTCTGTGCCCACTGAAGGAGCAGAAGAACGATCCGGGCTAGTCCACGTGACAACACAGAGACTACAGAGGACAAGTCTGCCTTTAGGAGGACACTTTCGCATCCAACTTTCTAATACAGTGATTCCTGGTAAAGGGGTAATTGGGGGTGCAAGATTTCTCACTTGTATTTTCAGGGGCATTCCCAGGCAGACACCATCCTGTGAGATTGTCAGGCAGGGTGCCAGTCTTACAACTATTTTGTTTATTTTCCAGTGTCTGAAAATGACCTTCTTAAAATCAAAGATCTGGACAATAACAATAACATATCATTGTTGGTATGATCCAACCCTTTTAGTTTTATAAATGCAGAAACCAGTGCATTAGCTTCCTGGGGCTATCCTAACAGGTTACCGCAAACTTGGCAGCTTAAAACAATAGAAATTTATTCTCTCACACTTCTGGAAGCTGGAAGTCCAAAATCAAGTTGTTGGCAGGGCTGCGCTCCCTTCAAAGGCTCTAGAGGAGAATTCGTTTCCCACCTCTTCCATTTTCTGGTGGCTGCCAGCATTCCCTGCCTCTGGCTGCATCACTCCAGCCCTTGCCTCCTCGGTCGCATTGCCTTTTTCTCTTCTGTTTCAAAATTCTCTCTGTCTCAGTCCTATAAGATTGCATTTAGGGCCTACCTGGATAATCCAGGATGAACTCCTCTTCTCAAGATGCTTAACCACATCTTTTGCATTATAACATAATATTCACTCTTTTGCCTTATAAGGTAATAGTCATAGGTTCCAGGGAGTAGGACATGGACATATCTTTTTGAGGGCCACCATTTAGCCCGCTATACTGAGGTTTGCCCAAAGGTCATCCAAATAGTCGATAGCAGGGTCTGGCTGTGAACTTGTGTCTTTGATTCTCAGGTTGGTCTTCTTCTCTCTAAAGTTTCTTAGGCCGAGATCCATGGCAGCTGTGGTCCTTCCGAATTAAATTCCATGGTGATACCATGTTCTATTGAGGATTTCTGTGGTCATAACAAACATAGAAAGAGCTTTCAGACACCAGGAGAGTACAACAGCTTCTGAATCTTCAAGAACAGACACATTTCACAAAGGACAAGGATTAGAAGTGATTATATATTATTTATTTGGTGAGAACATAAGGGAAGCAGAAAGGAGGCTCAGGAGACCTCAAGAGCGGCTGGATAAAAATTGGCACATGGTCCAAAAGTCTTCTGTCCTCCCAAGCAGAGAGATGCTGGGCTTGCAAGGAATCTTCTTGGGTGGGAGGAATGGAGTGGCGTTTTTTACTCTAACAGGGTAACTTGGGAAAAGTTGCTGGCCCCTGGGCTGCTGGAATCTGATGAATGAGTGAAGAAGTGCCGACAATGCCCTGCTTCTCTGAAGTCCATCACTGTGCTGTGTTTCCCTTCTCATGAATGAGAGAGCTGCAGCCTGTCTGTACAGACTTTTCCTGCCACTATGTTCTGTTGCTGATGCTCCCCACAGCACTGCCTGCAAGAAAACCGGGGGAAAGCCAGCCTTAACCTGGCCTTTTGAAATTATGATGACCCTCAAATTATGTATTCATGTAGATCAGTCTTTTTTCAAAGGATGAGAATTTTGTTTGCATTTAGAAATACAGTGATATTTTGTTAACACTCCAGGACAGTGTGGGATTCAAGCTCTTGAGTAGGTAGAGGCAACCTGAGTTTTAATCTAAACCTGTTTCACTTGGTTGGCAAACTTCTGAATCTCGTTGGGTTTCCTTTTCTTCATCTCTAAAGGAGGCATTAGGATCCCCAAGCGACCCACCTCACAGGGCTGTTGGGAGTAGCTAATGAAATGGAAACTTTTGGTAAAGCATGAGACAGGGTTCAAACACAAGCAAGGCTTAAGTACAGAGTGTTTTTATTTCTCTGTGGGAAAGCGGAATGGGGAAGCAGGTGGTTGGGCTTAAAGGAAATTCTAATAGAGAAACCAAAGTTAAATGCCAACATTCCTCAGCTGGGTTGGCGAAGTTTTTATGGGTGTCAGCTGCTGTGTGCCTCCGCCACTGCCTGTGAAAGGTGGCCAACTTTTCTCTGTTCACAGGGCCCACTAAGTTTTTCCAAGGAAAACCCAATATCTAATTAGACTTTCAGGCATTATTGGGGTGTCTGGAGTTTACATTTTGAGTTGACATTTGAGATAGTTTTGTCTGATATGACTGTGCTCTCTGTTTGCAGATGTGATACTGATGAAAGATAGTGTGATATAAGACATGGGCAACTACTTGTACTGGCCTTAGGAAAAAATGGTTTAATTGCACTGGGGATTCTCTTGAAGCTGTATTTTGAACTTGAGGGTCTTTTGCATATTTAGTAGGCATCCTGACATTTATTCTCTGTTACCTGGATGATGAGACCCTGTGAGGTAGAGTAATTAGTGTCTGTATTTTCTGTATCAAAACCTTCTCCCACAGATGTCCCTGTGCATATTTCAGCTAGTCACCTTTACAAGCTGTTACGGAACAATGCTGACGACTTCACAGCCAGGTACCTCAATGTCAGTGACTTCAGTGTGATGGAGGATCTAAAGTCTTGCTATGAACGTGTATGGACTCTCTCCTGGTCCACCCAAGTTGGGGACTTGCCCAATTTCCTCAGGGTATGTATGATGTGCCTTTGAGTGGTATAGATTTGATGCCCCGCAACAATTTTGTGAAAAAAAAAAAAAAGCATCAGGATTATATGAATGAAAACTGTCATGAATTATTAATTTTGTTGGAATATTCAAGTAAAAGGCTTCAATGAGCTTTCTTTCTAGAAGTTTTCAAGATGTTTTTTGTGTCTCATATCCCTGATAAAGCAATTTAAACCCAACCTCTCCTTTCCTAACTCAGTCTGGGTGGAGAAGGTGTTGGCCAGCGTCCACCATTCGATAATTCTACGTCTGTTATTGGATGATTTAAACAGATGTGATTGACTCAGATTATCATGCAGGCAGACGGCACAGCAGAAGGAAGTTTAGAAAAGGATTTGCTGTCTTTGGATAATGACAAAACCAGATGCTCTTGCATATTTAGGGTTTTAAAAAATAATCTAATGATCATCTAGCATTTGGTTATTATAAAACGAAACTCAGGATAAAATTTTATCCCTGTTATGTGGTATTGTGGGTCATCTGGTTTTCAAACAAAATCCTTGGGTGGAGATGAAGGGAGGTTGGGAGTCATCTCATGGCACTGTTTCCTTACGTTTTATTTCAATATTTTGGATTGCAAACATATAAAATAGAAAAGCACGTAGAAACACAATATCTCAAGACTTAGAGAGAGGATGGTTTTTTGTGCCTTTTGGGGCAACTTTACTTGCAAATAAATATTCTTCTAGTCGACTGGAGCTTTCATTAGCCATTACTTACTGTTGAGTTTCTAGATATCAATCTACTGTCACTGCATTTCCACTTTCTAGCTATCTGATTATCTTAAACAGAATGTGAAAAGACCCTTTATAATTTGTTTTAATCAAGATTAGACTTCTATTCCATGACAGAATTCACCAGAAATGTAACCATCTCAGGTCTCTGATGAAAATCTAACTGGAGTGAACCCTGTTGCGACCACTCGTGTGGTGTATGATGGCGGAGTTTTTCTTGGACCCATATTTGGAGACATGTTGGTTACTGCCAACCGGTGCCCTCAGGTGAGAGAGGATGGGCCCTCACAGAGTAAGTACTAGTTTCCAGTCTATCTCGGCCCCTCCCTGATTTGTAATTTGGACTAATCCCAAAGATCAGTTTTCTAATCCATAAAACAGAGACAATTGTGGCTGTCCTCTTTCTACTTCCACAGGGAATGGAAAGTACTCAGAAAATATAAGTGCCTTGTACACAAAACCATCCATTAACACTCTATTATTGTACTTATTGATGCTATTATTGTGAAACATAAAAATAGAGATCCTCTGTAGCTACATATGATTTATACCTCCCACAGTGGCAGTAGAAAGTAAGTGATCTAGGTACACTCCTTTTCTCCTTCAAATGTCTTTTTCTCATTCCCATCTGCCCATACTCCTGTTACAAGTCATTTGCTTTTAATTTGAAAAAATTTTAAAATACAAAACCTATAAAGAATAGTACAATCAACACCTGGGTACTCACACAATTGCCAACATTTTTTTGTGTGTGTGTGAGGAAGATTGGCCCAGGCTAACAGCCGTTGCCAGTCTTCCTCTTTTTGCTTGAGGAAGATTATCACTGACCTAACATCTGTGCCAATCTTCCTCTATTTTTGTATGTGGGACACCGCCACAGCGTGGGTTAATGAATAGTGGGTAGGTCTGCACCCAAGATCTGAACCCACAAACCCCAGGCTGCCAAAGTGGACTTAACCACTATGCCACTGGGCCAGCCCCAATTTCCAAAATTTTGATGTATTTATTTTATCTTTTTTGTCTTTATGAATAAAGTAAAACATTATAGATAAAATCAAAGGGTTCTTTATCACCTATGCCTTCATGCCATCCCGATACTCTTCCCTCCATGAGCAAACACTATCGTAGAGCTTTTAATCCTTATTTTATTTGTAGAGAATTACATGAGTCATATCTTTTTCACCTCCCTCATCTCCAAGTATTGTAGAGTTCTTTGGATTAACATTAGCCCCAGGGAGAGGGAAGGACATATAGTCTCTTCTTGGGGACCTACCATTCTAGGACAAAAAACACCCAAAGCTGATTGTCCAAATACACCCTAATCTAGTTATACACCCATGTAGTGATTGTGGAAGGAAGGTGCCCTCTTTGCTGGCATTTACCTGCAAAGACAAGGCTTTTCACAGGAAGTAGGTACCCAGTTGAAAATATAGAGTGATAAAGAGTCCTTGCACAGCTTGAATTTATTAAATTTTCTTCTATATGACAGAGAGGGAATTTACTCAAGATTTAGCATACTTAATTGCAGAAACATTAGGTTTCAGCATATCTATAATCATTTTAATAAAGCCTAACATGTTTGAGTTATTCATTACTATTTAGGGCTTATTACTGGGAAATACAAGAAAGAAAAAGAGAATAAGTGGATCATTAACACCTTTAAATTTCGGCAGAGTTCACAAGTACTTGATGAATACTCTTGAGCGTATGAAATGCGTACATTTCCTTTTAATTCTTTTGCCTCATTTCAGGTGGTTGTGCGAGTGAATGACATCCCCGCTCACTGCTCAGGTTCCTGCTCTTTCCGATACCTTGAAGTGTCAACTCCCCGGGTCCATTCGGTGTGCTATTCTCCTGGTATGGTTTGACTTGGCATTGAGATGGGCAGGAACTGTAGACTCAGAGTGACTTGTTAGAGGCCATGTACCTACTGATGGGCGGATAGAAGGTGTGTCAGTTCATGGGGTGGGTGTTAGTGACGCAGTAGAAAGTATATTTTTTGGCCAATCAAAATGATATGGGCATGATCTAAAATGGAGATAAGTGGGTTTTGATGAGTTAAAATGTTTTATTCTCTTTGTCTCTTGTTTTGAAATATTCTTTATTTTGATTTTTTTCCACAAATTTTATTGACTAGTGATCTCTCAGCACTAGTTTGAGAAAATTTAACATGGGGCCTGTGTGCTACAATAATAAATGCAGATGTCCAATAGTGGAGGCAGCATTCAACAGCCTGAATTTTGAGAGGGGAAGGTGAGAGGGAGTGAACCTTTGATGTGAGGGAGAATTCTCTTAAATCAAGTGGTATCGCTGAAAGATGATTTTGTTCTTTCAATTTCTTTCCTCCTTTAAGATGGTGACACGGACCTACTGGTTTATATTACTGGAACTAGCTTCTCTGGTGACTACAAGGCCTTGCAGGTTACAGTGAACAAAACAAGTTGCAAAGTTATTTTCTCAAACCAGACAAATGTGGTCTGTCAGGCAGACCTGCTACCTGTTGGAGTGCATCAGATCTCGATGTTGGTGAGACCCTCTGGTCGTGCCATCAATGCCAGCGGAGGAGGCCTCTTCCTAAACGTGGAACCCAGACTGGATGCCGTGGAGCCTTCCAGAGCTGCAGAGATTGGTAATCTGGGGAGGACCCCACATTGCATCTGACCTTCTGAAGCTGGTGTTCTTGTCAATATGCAGGAATCTAGTCCTGCCATGTAATAAATTCCATATCCACTATGATTCACAGCTTTTTGTTTTCTGCCATCAGCACTTCTTCTAATGAGTAACAGAAGTTTGAGCCCTTAAATGAACTCACTTGACACGTAAAGGATCATAGTTTGGCTGATGGTGTCAGGCATAATTGGGTCTGTCACTGAGTCACCAGGACAATGTGGTCTAGTAAAAACAACACTAGATTGGGAATTAGGACATGTGCCTGGGTTTTCTTCCCACCAAAGTCAGATGTGTGACCTTAAAATTTCAGTTCTGTGGGACTTAGTTTCCCGATGGTGATGACAATAGGCACAGGAACATTTATTGAGTACCCCTTCTAGGCAATCACACACCTAAATGTTTACAACTGCCTGAAGGATGGAATTACTATCCACATTTTTCAGATGAGGTAGTGGTGGCTTTAAGGGAAGAATGACTTGCCCAAGGCTTTCCAGGGGAAAGAGGAGCTAGAATGCCACCCGGGCTGCTGCTTCTACCTTGCCATGCAATCTTAGCAATACAATGGGCCCAATGATGCTTAACTTACAGGCCTCCTAGCTTTGTGTGAGATTAAAATGAGCCAACAGGTGGGAAAGGCCCTTGAAAAGTAAAAATATTTGGAAATGTGAAGTACAAGACTTACTCACTAGGAGCTTTGCATGTAAAGGCTGTTTCACAGATGTTTGTAAACTGACATACACTTGATACTTGGCTAGCATGCAGAGCCAACTACCAATGGTGCAGTGGGGTATACAGAGGGCACGGGGCTTGGCAACGTCAGCTCTGTACATTGGATCGTAGTGCTGTGGAAACCAAGGATCTCTCCATGCTTTTTGGAGGGACATGACCAGTTAAAAACAACCTGGCCAGATTGCATGAATCTTGGGAACACTGATGCTCCTGTGGGTTAACATATCATTTTTAGAGTATGAAATTCCTTTCCTTAATGCCCTGGATTTTGTCTTTCTTTCTTGTGTTGGCCAAAGAACTGTGATTTAGAACATTTTTTAAAGTAGCGTTTGCTGGCCACAGACTCATTGTTCAAAGGAACAGCTCGTTTCTGACTTGACTTTGCCTAGAAGAGCGAGTTACGAGGCCCACCCTTCCTCATCTCTGCACAAAAACCAGATCAAGCTTGCTCTTATTTCTCGGTGATTCCCGGAAGGGACCAGATGATATGTGGTGTTCAGGATAAAAGGTAGTATTCTGTATCAACCTAATAACTATTGGTTTGAGTTTAGGGCCTATAATAGTCTTCTCATTAGGTTTTTAAGGGGCTCCGATCTTCTCATAAGTTACCTTTGCAGTTCAGGCTACACAAGCCTTCTTTAGCTCCCCACTAGATTGCAGACCCCTCAAGGGCAGACATGGGACTCAGTCATCTTTGTTTCCCCATACAGAGTGCCTTGCACAGGCACAGCGTCCAACTGTCCCGGTTTTCCTGGGACTGAGGGGTTCCCCAGGACACGAGACTTTTCGTTTTAAAACTAGGATATGGAACTCTTGGTGCTAAAGCTTGGAAAGTCCCAGGCAAACCAGGATGAGTTGGTCACCCTATCATGGCATGCTGTACCAACGGTACGCAGTGAAGGGATTTGTCTGGGAGGATTGCACATCATCCTTCTATATTTTAGTAAAAGATGGAAAACTCAGAGAGGATAATGTCGGGTGGGTGCAAATAAACTTTTAGTAAGAGCAAGGGGAAGGGGAGACGCTCTAGCTGCTACTTTCCTTATTGCTGGATTTCAAGTTTCCCTATTAACCTTTCCTCTGGCCTGCCACCTACTTAGTATCAACAGGTATCAGTCAATCAACCCTGATTGAGCCACCCGGCGCAAAACCCTGTGCTAGATGCTGAAGAGTTTGGTACTCAGAGTGTGGTTTGAGACCAGCAGTATGTGCATCATCTGGGAGCTTGTTAGGAATGCGGAGCCTCAGGCTCCATCCCAGACCTCCTGAATCAATCTACATTTTAACAGAATCCTCAGGTGATTTCTAGGAATAGTACAGTTTGAGAAATGCTGCTGTTGGGGATTTTTTTTTTTTTTTTTGAGGAAGATTAGCCTCGTTTTGCTGAGGAAGACTGGCCCTGAGCTCATATCCGTGCCCATCTTCCTCTACTTTATATGTGGGATGCCTACCACAGCATGGCCTGCCAAGTGGTGCCATGTCCGCACCCGGGATCCGAACCGATGAACCCTGGGCCGCTGAAGCGGAATGTGTGCACTTAACCACTGTGCCAACAGGCGGGCCCCTGCTGTTGGGGATTTAAAGAGAACCAGACCAAAGCCTATCAGGAAAGAATTTACAGAATAGCTTTATATGTGATGTGATGTGATCAATAATATTCTAAAGCACCATTTGCCCAAATACAGGAGCACCCTTGAAAGGGTTTTTGAGGAAAATCTTGGCTTTGCCTTACGTGCTTCCTTGGCCCGTTTCTGTGCTAAGATAGAGCTGTCTTCTGGCTAGGTATGGACTCTTGTGAGGGAGCTCAACTTTCAAATGGGAATGGCACAGTGTCACCACCCCTGCAACTTTTATTATTAACTAACATCAACAATAATAAAGATAACAGCAGTTTGTTTAGCTCTTATTGTGTGCCTGGCACTATTAATGCTGGGGATACAGTAAATTAAAACGAAGTCCCTGCTCTCATGGAGGTGACGATTATGTGTGTAAGAGAAAAATTAAGCAGGGGGAGAGGGCCAGAGAGGGTGGTGGTTGTGATGGGATGGTCACTGACATTGGAGGAATGACACGATGACATTGGAGAACAGAGACACGAATGAAGCACAAGCATGACTGCTGGGGAAATCTTGGAGAAGAGCTCTAGGCAGAGGGAACATCAAATGATAAAGTCATAGGTCAGAGTGAGCCCAGCTTATTGCAAAAACACCAAGGAGGTCACCGTGGCTGGAATAGATTGAGCGAGAGGACAGTGGTATGAGAAGATTGGGAGCAGATCATCTGGCTTCAGAGACGATGAAAGGATATTGAGTTTTATTCTGAGTGAGATGGGGGCATTGGAGGATTTTAAGTGAAAAAGCAACACGATCAGACTTAAGCTGCCGTGTGAGGATATACTGTAGGGAGGCAAAGATGGAACCAGGGAGACCAATTAGGCAGCTGCTGCAGTCGTCCAGGGGAGAGAGAATGTTGGGCTGGACCAGGGCAATAGATCTTAGAAATATAGAGAGCTGCCCTAGGGCAAATCCTTTTTTGCCTCAGGTATTATTTTTTTTTAACCTAAAAAAAATTGATATATAATTTCCACACCATATAATTCACTTTTTAAAAGTATACAATTCAGTGATTTTTGGTATATCTACAAAGTTGTGTAACATTACCACTATCTAATCCCAGAACATTTTTATCACCCCCCCAAAGATACCTTCTATCCGTTAGTAGTCACTCCCTATTTCTTCTTTCCTCCAATCCCTGGAAAGCACTCATCTATTTTCTCAGTGAATTTGTCTATTCTGGGCATTTCATATAAATGGAATCGTACACTATGTGACCTTTTGTGTCTAGCTTCTCTACTTAGCATAACGTTTTCCAGGTTCATCTATGTTGTAGCATGTTTCAGTACTTCATTCCATTTTATGGATAAATAATATTCCATTGGATAGATATACCACATTTTGTTTATCTGTTCATCTCATGATGGACATTTGAATTGTTTCCGTCTTTTGACTATTATGAATAATGCTGCTATGAACATTTGTGTACAAAGTTTTGTGTGGATATATGTTTTATATATACCTACAAGTTCTCTTGGGTATATACCTAGAAGTGGAATTACTGGGTCATTTAGTGACTCTGTGTTTAACTACTTGAGGACCTGCCAAACCGTTTCCACTGTGGCTACATGATTTTGCATTCCCACCAGCAATATATGAGGTTTCCAGCTTCTCCACATCCTTATCCACAGTTGTTATTTTTTGTGATAATAGCTATTTTGATGGGTGTGAGATGATATCTCATTGTGTTTTTAATCTGCATTTTCCTAATGACTGATGATCTTTGAGCATCTTTTCACGTGCTTATTGGTCACTTGCATATCTTCTTTGGAGAAATGCCTATCCACATCCTTTGCCCATTAAAAAAATTGGGTTATTTGTCTTTTTATTGTTGAGTTGTAAGAGTTCTTTATATATTCTGGATAAGAGTCCCTCATCAGATATGTGATTTGGAAATGTTTTCCCCTATTCAGTGGATTGTCTTCTTAATTTCTTAATAGTATTCTTTGAAGCACAAAATTTTTTAGTTTTGGCAAAGTACAGTTTATCTTTTTTATGGTTGTTATTGCTTGTGCTTTGGTGTCATGTCTTAGAAACAACTGCCTAATCCAATGTCACGAAGTTTTATGCATATGTTTTTTCCTAAGAGTTTCATAGTTTTAGCTCTTGCATTTAGGTATCTCACTTATTTTGAGTTAATTTTTGCATATGGTGTGAGGTAGGGGTCTATATGAGCTTTCTAGGGCTGCTTACCCAGATACCACAAACTAAACAGCTTAAACAACAGAAAGCTAGTGTCTCACAATTCTGGAGGCTAAAAGCCAAGGGTTAAGGTATTGGCAGAATTGATTCCATCTGAAGCAACCTGTGAAGAAGAATCTGTTTTATACCTCTCCCCTCACTTCTGGTGGTTTGCTGGCAGTCTTTGGCATTCTTTGGCATGTGGAAGCGTCAACCTGATCTCTGCCTTCATCTTCACATGGTGTTCTCCCTGTGTCTTTTCTCTGTCCAAATTTTCTCTTTTTATAAGGATACCAGTCATATTGAGTTAGGCACCCACCTTACTCCAGTGTAACCTCATCTTATCTTAATTTAACTAATTATGTCTGCAATGACTCTATTCCCAAATAAGGTCATATTCTGAGGTACTGGCAGATAAAATTCCAACATATGAATTTTGGGGGGACACAATTCAACCCAAAACAGGATCCAACTTCATTCTTTTGTATGTGGATATGCAGTTGTTCCATTTTGCATATGCCTGAAATTATTAGTAGTATAATTTCTTAGATGTGGAATTGCTAGGTCAAGAGGCTATGCACATTTAAAATTTTGACAATGTCAAAATAGTCTCTGTAGAGGCTGTGTAATTTATTCTCTGTGTAGCAATGTATTTGAGTATGTATTTACCACATCTTGGTAACAGTCCTACCAAACTTTTTGATATTTGCCAATCTTGTAGAAGGAAACTAACATTTCATTGTAGTTTTACTTTGCATTTACTTTATTAAGAAAGAAATTTAGTATCTTTTCACGTGTTTAAGAGGCATTGTATTTTTCAGTGAACTGTCTGTTCTTCTCCTTAGCCCCCTTTTTTCAACTGAGTTATTATTCTTCCTTATTAATTTTCAGAGCTTTTATATATAAAGGATATTAGCCCTTTATATGTTTGTTTGTCTTTTCATTTACGATTTTTGTAATTCATAAATATTTTAATTTTTTGTGCAATAAATGTATCAGTCTTTCTTTTAGGGCTTCAGGGTTTGTAAAATACTTAGAATGGCTTTCCAACTAAATTATATATCAAGAAAAATTCTATTTCCTTCTAATTCTTTGATGCTTTCTTTTTCATGTTTAAATATTTGATCAATTTGGAATTTATTTTGGTGAGGATGTGAGGTAGGAATTCAGATTTAATTTTTCAATACTATTTACTTAATTTATTTACGAAATAAATAATCTGTCTATTTTGCACTTATGTGAAACATCATATTTATCATTTCCTATACGCCATACTTCCCTGGGTTTATTTTTGCACTTTCTATTCTGTTCCATTGACCTGTCTGTCTGTGCATGCTTTATTATTGGATTTTAACCATAGTTGTTTTATAAGACATTTTAATGTCTGGTAGAAGACCCCTTTACTCTTATTTTTGAAATTTTGTATTCTGGTTATTGTTTATTTTTCATTGAATTTTAAAATCACCTTGTTTAATTTAAATAAAAAAATCCTGTTTGTATTTTTATTGGGATTGCATTGATGCTTTAGTTTAATTTAGAAGATATGCCACCTTTACGATGTTCATTCTTTCTACCCATTTACTTTATTTGTTTATTTTTTAGTGAGGAAGATTGGCCCTGAGCTAATGTCTGTTGCCAATTTTCCTCTTTTTTCTTGAGGAAGATTGACGCTGAGCCAGCATCTGTGCCAATCTTCCTCTATTTGGTATGTGGGATGCTGCCATGGTGTGGCTTGATGATTGCTTTGTAGGTCCATGCCTGGAATCTGAACCAGTGAACCCTGGGCCACCGAAGCAGAGTGTGCAAACTTAATCACTATACCACCGGGCAGGCCCTTATTTTAGTTTTCTTATTTAAGTTTTAATCCATCGATTAAATTCCTCAATAGTATTTCAACATTTTCTTCAAATTTCTTCGTGTTCTTGAATTTTTCTTGTCAAGATCACTTCCAGATGTTGTATCTTTCATGTTGCTGTTGTAAATTGACTCTTTTCTTCAATTGTACTCTCTAACTTTGTAGTCTATGGTAGCCTTGCCCTGAATTTTCAGGGCAAGTTTATATGTTTAACTTCAAGGTCTTATTCCACTTAGTCACATGCTCCTGAAAGGTTTTCATTAGGTTCGTTAGGTTCCCCTTTCTCACCCTGATGCGCTTGGGGAAGATAACCTTGCTCCTGCACCCCCTTCCCCCTCTCTAGGGGTATGTGTCTCTATTTGGTGGCCTTACTACCTTGTTTGTATCCCGTTCTGGGGAGATGGCACACCAGAATCATTGCCCTCATCTATAACGGGCAGGCTTTCTGTCCATCAGCTGATCAAGGGCTGCTCCTCCCGAAGGAAAAGAATGCCAGAACATCAGCATGACTGGTGCCACGCCTCTTCTTATTGACGTCTGCAGGGAGGAGAGAGGTTTCTGTGGTTGCTCTTCAGGAGCCTGGAGAAAAATCCTGAGGGCAGTGGGTGGTGATTTCAGTCACTTCTACACCATCTTGGAGATTAGAACCTAGTATGTGTGGTATAATCACAAAGCTGGAAGGGCTAAAGCTGTGAATTCAAGATGAGGGAAGTGAGAATCAGTGAACTCAGAGACAATACTACAAATGATCTTCTTTAAGTGGCGGAGCCGTCTGCGGCCCTGACTCTGGGTCCGCTGTTCTTTCTACCATGACGCTCTCTTATACTTGTTTTCTCAGGAAAAGAATAAGCTCTATAGGATTGGCAGGGATGATATTTCAAAGTCTAGGGCAGGAAGAGTTCTCAGAGACCATCTCCTTTACTTCTCTGACTCGTGGACATATTGTGTCTCTTTGTTTTATTCTTAAATATCTCCAGGATGCATTACGACTTCTTTCTGCCCTCTGATCACCAGTTCTTCCTGTTTATATGGTAGTTTGTATATTTAACTTCAGTCTTTTTCTGCAGTTTGAGCATGCCTTGTGTTTTGACTAAGAAGCCTCTTATTTTAACTTCATTTTTTCTCTCTTGTGGATAGTTAAATTTTGTCTGCTTGTGTGGCTTTTTGTCCTATCTAAAAATGCTATTTTTGTTACAGGAGGGCTCTGGGCCACCATCCGAGGCTCTAGTTTGGAAGATGTTAGCCTGGTGCTATTTGGCTCTCAGTCTTGTGTCATTAACGTCACCACAAGCAATTCACGAAGAATTCAATGCAAAGTTCCACCCAGAGTAAGTGGAATCCTTTGGCATCTTTTTCCCTCCGGGTAGGTGACCATTATTAACTTGTAGTGTAAGGTTTTCAGTGGATCATTGCTTAGAACTAAATTAACTGACATGACCTTTTCATCATGAGAGTATGCTTATATTTATATGTTTATATTGCCTGTTCTGCTATGAAATGGGAAGCTGACTCCACCAATGGGGTTATCATTAATGTCAGTTGATTTCTTTTAGAAGAAGACAACAGGACAGTCCTAGGCCACACTCTCAATGAATATTAGTGCCCCAGAATAAATATGTTTATGTCCTGCACATTGTGGGTGTTGATTTGTAAAACTTATATGTGTTGTAATCTTACCTCTCTCTTAAGAAAACAACAAATAATAGTTTTCGCCAGCAATTTTGTTTTCTGGCATGGATGTGAATGGTAGTTCTTAGAAACTTCTAGAATGTCTGATTCCTATGAGATATCTTCCTAGTTATTCTCTACTGCTTCCTTTTTCCCTTAAAAACAAGTCCCTTAGCTTTCTCTTTCTTCTTCAGTTAGTGCAATCTCATAGCCTATTAATTTTTATATTATATTATATTTTCTATTTTAATTAGATTTGAGTTCAGGTCCTTCCCTGGTGCTGTTGGTGAGGCTCCTGCTCACAGTTGAGGCTGAACTTTTAATTCAGAGTTGACTTCAGTGTCATCAACATTCCCAGCACCTCCGTGACCCCATAAGATGGCTCTTTACTGAACAAATAAAGATCTCTGAAAGAAAGGGTTCAGAATAATCTTTGATCTCTGGTCCTACATTTTTATCTCATCCAGTTACTCAAATATTATGAAATGTTAGCTTTTATATATAAACTGCATGCAATTCCAAGGTGTGATCGTACTGTAATTTGTTTAACTTTTCTCTTTTATTGGACATTAAGATAATTTCTAAAATTTCCTATTTTAAACAATGGAGCTTTGATCATCCCAGTAACTATATTTCTGGGCATATTTGTTTTTCTCAGGATAAGTTAACCTAAATTCTAAAGCTTTTGATGTGTAGTATGCAGTTGTCTGAAATTCCCTTTTAATTTATCCTTCCGCTATCACTGTGTGAGTGTCTGATTTCTGACACTTTGACCAACACTGGGTATTATCACCTTAATCTGTATTTACCATTTTAATGGGTAATATTTGTATTGTTTGGATTTCTTTTACTAGAAAGAAGAAACATTAAAGAACAAACTTTTTATTTTGTTCAAAGCAATACAGGTAAAGGTTAAAAGGAAAATAGTAGAACAAATCATGCTCTCCAGCCGTCCTCCTCTTCCCCCTTCTTCAAGTCCTCCTTTCTGAAACAACCACTTTTAATTCTTTTGATAGAGTCACAGTACGATTATTGTATAAAATCAATAAGCCATGTTTACATTATTATGACGATTTAAATGATGCAGGTAGAATCAGGTAATACGTGTTTTTCTTTCATAATTCATTTTTTTCTTAGTTTCTAATTTTTTTCTTAACACAACTTCCTATAATAATAATTCTCTATCTTAAAAAAGAATTCCACCCTATCAGTTACTCTTTTTCCTTGAAGCTCTGTTCTGCATCAATCTAACTGGGGTGTTTTCTGGGTTTATTCTACAGATTTCATTCTCTCACTTCTCTTGATTGCTCTCCTGGGTAGATTCACTGTTTCTTGGAGTTCATATCTTTCTCTTTTTTGGCTATTGTTTATTTTGTGAATCATAGCCTTAAGAAACATCCTAGGAAAGATATGTGGGAAGGAAGTTTTCTGAGTACTTACATGTCTGAAAATATTCACACACTTGATGGATAGTTTAGCTAGGTATAGATGTTTACTTGAAATTGCCATTCTTTGCAGAGCCCATTGGTGTGTTAATTACAAATCATTCTTACTCTCCCTTTAATCTGTTGGATGCCACACTTGCCTCTTCTAAGCACTTGTCACTGTGTGTGTGTGTGAGAGAGAGAGACTTGAAAGTAGCAAATATATTCTTTAAAAACAATTTTCTTGAAATTAACCTTTTAAACTAATTCTGTATGAACTTCTCTCAAGTTAGTCTTATTTACAGAAGTTTAATTTTAAAAAAATGGTTTTTCAGGGAAAAGATGGACACGTTGTAAATGTGACTGTGATCAGAGAGGACCATTCTACAGTTCTCCCCATGGCATTTACATATGAATCCTCTTTAAATCCAGTGATCACATCTCTGAGCAGAAACTGGAGCAGCATAGCAGGTAAAATACATGATACTGTAGCATCTTTGTATCTTTAGACCATTGATCCTATAAAAAAGGCAAATGATGACCTATTAATTTTATTCAAGACAGTGTTATATTTTGAATGGGAGTTATTTTTCTGAAAACTAAGAGGCTAGTATTATCATCTTAGCTATTATTGAATAAATCTCCTTATATCTATTTTTCCTTCTGTAAAATTGAGACCATTTCCGTCAAGAAAATAACATGGGAATTCAAAGGTAACAATTGTTAAGTATTTTTGGAGAACCTACTATGTGCCAATAATAGCACAGACATATTATAGACTTTAATCCTTGCCACTAATTTATAGTATTGTTAGCCTCAGTTTACAGGTAAGAAAACTAAGAAACAGATAGAATACATAACTCGTCTAAAATGCTATCTTTAGTAACAGAGCTTCGATTTGAACCCAAGCAGTCTAGGTGCATGTTACAAGCAGTTAGCCACTTACAGTTTACTGTAAATTACCGTTTCAGGCATCAGATTCTACTGTAGCAGTTATTTGATATGATTAGAGAATAGAGTGTTCTGATTAACCAAGAATTCTTGTTCCTTGAGACATACTATGTATAAAAAGAATGAATTCTTTAGCACCCAAATATGGGAAACAATTTAATCTTTCTTTGATAGTTCAGATGATGTGACCGGATGGAATTGTAACAACTTATTAACATGTTATATTATATAGATTTGGAAAAATACCATACCAGGTAGATTTGGAAACATGTCTTTCTGGTTAATTGAATGCCAGATAACAGAGAGTTTATGGTGGCCATATCTAAGGGATTATTATTATAAAAGACCATCAAATTTCCCAAAGAAAAGGCCTAGACTCAATTTTTCTGGTACTGTTTTCATTTTCGTTGCTCAAGAGTACATAAATAAAGGGAAGTGTCCTTTAGCTTCTCAATATTATTCAGCTCAGATAGTGCAGAAGAAGAATTTGCTGCCTCAGGCGACCAAAGTGTGTAAAATTCCTTAGTGGTATAGATTCTTCCCAACAAAGTAGAAAAGGGAGGAGGGAGCTCCGTGTTCTATTCAGATTTCAGTGATTTTGGCTTTTAATAAAATTTCCTACCTATAATGAAAAGAATAAATACATTGCATCAGTGCCTTAAAGGCATCTAGGATTAGCTTGACAATTGACCAAGAGCCCAAGGAGTGATGTTATTGATATATACAACATGATGCATTATTTGCAGAATTTACACTTGCACTTAAATCTTTCTACAGGCAGAATAAAGAACATGTTAGAAAATCCACAAAGAGTGGTAGCCTGTTGGGAAAGTCTCTTTTGAAAGTTGGAGTGTTACACAACTCCATCCAGGAAATGATGATGTTGATGATGACAATGAAGCCAAAATGAAATCAAAGAAATAGAAGGGGACGGGCAGGGGAAGGGGGAGGAAGAATTTGATATGCAGGACCATTAGTGTGGTTTTTGCAGTCAGTCTGAATGAATCCCAGCTCACCCACTCCTTGAACAAGACATTTAACTTCATTTATCTTTAGTTTCCCCAATTGCTAGGTGGGAATAATTATTTCAAGGCTATTGTAAAAATTGGAGATAACGTAGGTAAAAGTACCTAGCCCGGGGATTAACATGGAGTAAGCACTCAATAAATCCTTCGTTGGAGTGAGTGTTGTAATTCTGTGAGTAACTGAGTGTTATATGAATGAGCCAGAGATGACCTCTGCATATTGGCCCTATGTTGTTTACTTCCTCACAGCAAGTTGGGATCCATGAACTCAAAAGCCTGCCAAGGCCAACCTCAAATTTTTACACACTCAGTTGTTTTAAATATAGCCAAAATAAGCAGATTTTTAACCTTTTAGAGTCTGCCTTCTTTACATACCCTGCAAAACTGCACCCAGCATCTGCTAGCCACAGATAAGATAATCCTGGGGGCTGTAAAGACTAAGCTACTGATGCCTCAAAGTTCTCTGACCCAGAGGCTACCCACTGGGCTGCTCAGTGACATCATCTGGTCACGTAACTCCCCAAACCCTTTCTCCCCCAGGAGTTCCCTAACCTCCCTCCTTTTCTGGGGGTGGTCTCCTGTTGTCGCCCCTGGAAAGTCTTGTGCTGCGAGATTTCTGCACCTATGTGAACCTGTCAGGCACCACCCATATAAAGCTCTTTTTTGTGCTACTGCCACCTAGTGGTCATGTCTTTTCCTTACTCAACTCTGAAATCCTTCAAAGTCACTACACTGAGGCTTCAGACTTCACAGTAGAAAAGAGGCTGGGAAGACATGAAGAGGTAAAGAGAATGTGGAACAAGGAAGAATATGAAGCTAATTGAGGGCTTTTGAATGCTGTACTATACCAGAGGCTGTCCTAGGATAGCTAACTTAATCCTTACAACAAACCACATGGGTAGGCTTTGTTACTATCTTACGGATGAAAAATCCAGGGCTTGGAGAGCCCAAAGTGAACCACCCAAAGTCATGCAGGTACTTAAATGGCAGAGCAAAGATTTGCACGTAGATTTTCTTTTCTCAGCACGCCACAATCTCTCTTTGAGTTTTCTCTTTCAAGTAAACTCTTCTCATCCTCTAATTGGTTGAGGTGTTCTATAGATGCCAGCTCCGTAGTAGTTCTCAAACATTAGAGGCTAAAGGAGCTTTAGAGATGCTCCAGCTCAGGCTGCTTCTCTCTGGGCACAGTCAGACACAGGAAAGGTAAGGATATTTATTTCCACCCTGCCACTGCCCGCTTGATTTCTGGCTCTCGTTAAGACTCTAGTAGTCTGCAGACTGGATTTCCCTTCCCCTATCTCTCTAATTGATCTTGTAGTCTGGAAGAAAGCTTCAATCATATCCTTTGCTTTCTTAGAGACCTTTGGAAGTCTCCACTGTCCACTGAATTAAGTAGCAATCCCTCAGGATTGGCTTTCTTGGTATTTAGCCATAGAACCACCATCAACTTGGCCTATTCCCATTGAGTCTCTAACTGTACGTACACGAATCTAGTCTTCCAGAAAGTCACTGAATTCTCTTTCCTTCTCTCCAAGCCACAGGATGATTAAATGAGAAAGTGCTACCATAGACTTTGGGTAAAACCATGAAGTTTTCAGAATTGAATTGTAAATCCCCTATTCTCGATCATTTCCTCTTGAGCTTTATCTTTCAAATTGAATTTCAAGCACCATCTTGCCCACAAGGCCTTTTTGATATTCAGAATGTTGCTCTGATCTGAACAGCCCCACTGCTCACTTTTCACCTCTCTTCCAGCAGGGCTTGTGCTGAAGCTATTTTGGCACCTATTTTTCCTACCTTTGAGGGCAGGGTCTGTGTTTAACTTATTTTTGTACCCCTTGTGGCATCTTCCTCTTGGTACTCAATAAATATTTGAGGTAAACGGAATTGAATTAAAGTGTCCGTAGTACACATGGCATTTTAGTAGAGTTGCTATTAAACTAAAAATGTATTGAAATACAAGAGAAGACTGGGCTGAGGCCTTGACATTTCCATCAATTGGTTATGAGACCTTGCCTGCTGAACCTGAATTTCCTCAGAAGCTAAATGTCGGTCCTACTAACTGTCTGGATATGGCATCGGGATAGTGTGAGGATCAAATGGGCTAACATACGTGAGAGTGCTCTGTAAACTGTCAAGCACTGTTCTCCTACACAGCGCTTTTATGGCATTCGGTGCACACTGACGACATAGCTTTAGACTTTTATCAGTAGAAAAGTGGAAGTTAAAAAAAGGACGTGGGGTGCTATTTGCTGGTTATAGAGACCACCAGCGCTCCAGACTACTTCTTGATTTGCCTTTGCTTGGAGATAAGTTAGTGCCTCTTGAGTACAGTTGTCCTGACAATTTTGCTTTTTGTGCCCTTGAGCTTACAGGCTGTAGCTCTATTAAAAAAATTTGTTGAAAGTTTCATGCAAAAAATCAGATTAGCGTTCAAACTCTTAGAGTATTATGCACAGGGCTGACCATGTATTTAATCCTAAAAGACAGTTTTAGAATTGAATACCTAGGTGGTTGAGGCCACAAACCCACATCACAGAAGCTAATGGATTCTTTTCAACACAGGAGGTGAGACCCTTTTCATTGGAATGGCGCTGCTGGTGAACGACACGGATTTGGATGTGCAAGTCCACATTCAGGAGACCTTGGCTCTAGTTCATGCACAAGTGGCTCAGGGTCTGGAGGTGGTGCTGCCCTTGCTGCCAGCTGGTCTCCACAGAATCTCGGTCTCCATCAATGGGGTCAACATTAGCTCACAAGGGTGAGCTGGACACTTGCCATTAATTTTCGGTCTGTTTGATTGTCTAGCAATTCAGTTGAGGAATTCCAGTTTTGAGTTAGGTCTTGTTTTTCCTTCTTCTTCTGAAGTTAGAGGATAAACACATGAGAATCATAAAATTTGAACAAATCTTGAGACCTTACAGGACAGTTTACTCTCAAGACCAACGCAGGGGAAATTTTTGGCTTACTGGTTGGAGAATGGAGAATTTTCTGGAATTAAGATGTCATGGCTTGTCGTTGGGGTGGGGTGGGGTAGGCATCTGTATGTGAAGGAGGAACAGTCTGTGCTTTAATAAGAGTCTGTGATTAAATAAAACCTTTAATAAGATTGGGTATTGGGCTTTGAATAAATGGCTTGCAATTATTGCACAAGCCATGCTCACATCCTCTTTGCCCTAAAGCCCTTCTGCCCAGTTTTTCTCCAGAAGTTCCCGCTCCTCCTTCCAGAAAGTTATCTAAATTGTATGGGACCCATGTCACCCATGGTACTGGCCCAGGAAAATGTCCCACCCAACATCTTTTCCTCACCATTTCCTTTGTTCTCTGTTGGGCAGTATCCTTCACACTTGCTCTCCATCACTGCTCCCTTTCTCTCCTTTTCTCCCTCAAATACATACCTCTCTTCTGTCTTACTCCTTCCTTTCTCTTTTTCTAACTCTCTTGGTTGTTTCATGACAATCTCCCCCTATTCTGCAGGGTTGATCTTCACATCCACTGCATCACAGAAGTTTTCAGCATTGAGCCTTGCTGTGGGTCCCTTCTGGGTGAGTGGCTCTGACATGACTGGTATCATTTATCCAGTAAGTCTACTCCCTGGATATCCAGATTTTGTTCCTGGGTTAATTAACGGGCGAGACCAGAGACGGGCAGCAGGGAGAAGAGCTTTCCTGATGCTCTGGAAACTGAGTGGTGTACTTTGAAGGGTGTGAAAACTCAGTGGTTCCTTAGCCCAGTAAGCTCAGGAAATTAAAAAATTTTTATGAAAACGAGATGTGCCTATTTTCTTTTTCTAATGGAAAGAGGCTGAAACATCTAATGGGCAGCACCTCTCGAGTGAATATTAGAAAAACAAGGGAAGAGCTCCCTGCTTCAGCCGTTTAGATGCTACATGTGCAAAGAGAGGAGGAATGAGTCTTTGGTGTCTTCACTTTCCTCTAGGGATGCAGATGAAGGACCAGAAGTAGTCAGAAACGCAGATGCCAATATGGGAGATGTAAGGACAAGACAAATAGAGAAATCTAGAAAACTATTCATTTTCAGAAAACAATTGACAGCTGTATATTTGCATGTGAATAATCACTCTGATAGGGTTTGAAATAGCACATTATCCTTTTTGAGTATAACCTTTTTAAGGCTGCTTGGCTGTACTACAGATTTGGTAATGATATGAGGTACGTTGCTCCAATCCTTGTCCTGAAGATGGTGTTTGATTGTCCCTCAGTTACAGGTGAGACAAAGTCTATGAGTATAACAGCAAAATCATAAGCATGTTTCAATGTTTCAATGGCTCTTCATATGTCATATATATATATATATATATATACACATATACACACATATGACTATATAAATATGGAATACTGGAATATTATATAGAATAATATACAAGATAAGTAGAAGACTGACCAATCTGATTTTTCATTATTGTGTCAGTTGAATATATTTAGAATAATATACATATACCCTACATAATAACATATAAACTAATATGGCAGATAATATGGCAGATGACAAGAAGACTAAAGAATTTGATTTTTCATTAGTGTATATATTGTATGTATATAATATACATAAAATTTCTCTACATAATAATATATAGAATAATATAGACTAGTATGTCAGATAATACAGCCGATGACAAGAACACGTCAAGAAATTTGTTTTTTCTTAGTGTATAAGATGATAGAAGTGGTGGCTTCTAGGCTCTATAAATATCCTTAAAAATTTTGTCTTACATATTACAAACATCCTTCCTTATAATAATTTATATTGTTTTACAGTTATGTCAATTTCACCCCATCTGACTCCTGCCAAAATGATCACAAATTTAACATCGAGGGGGTGAGGTGAAATAATCGGGGTTTCACCTATACTTACCCCACCTTCCGCTTAATTGCACTGATACTTACACAGGTGCTGTGAGATCTCAGTTCTGAATACCAGCTTTTATGTTTCGTTTTCATTATTCGCGCTTTAGGTGGAACCATCCTCAGCATCTCAGGAATAGGGTTCAGCAGGGACCCCGCTTTGGTTTGGGTGCTTGTGGGCAATCAGTCCTGCGACATCGTGAACTCGACAGAGAGGAACATCTGGTGTGAGACTTCGCCTGCGTCCCTGCTGCCTGATGCGGATGGTCTCTCTGTCCCAGCCCCCGTGGAGGTCTGGGCTGGCAGCACGTCCATCCCCCAAGGACCTTCCCCAAGCCTGGTAGGGAAGGGCTTTATCTTCATGTATGAAGTGGCAGCAACACCAGTGGTCACTGCCGTACGAGGAGAAATCACGGACAGCAGCCTGCGGTTCGACGTGGAAGGAAGTAACCTCTCCAACTCGGTTATCCTTCTGGGGGGCTTGGCCTGCGGTCTGGAGACACAGTCTTTCAGGAGCAACGTGAGCCTGTCTGGGTGCTCCTTTCCTCTTCACAGCTTGGAAGCAGGCATCTATCCTCTCCAAGTACGTCAGAAGCAGATGGGGTTTGCTAACATGTCTGCGGTGCCCCAGCAATTTGTGGTCACACCTCGGATAACGGCCATCTTCCCAGCACACGGGTCTGCTTGTGGTGGGACAGTGCTCACGGTGCGGGGGCTGGCTCTCAGCTCTAGGAGGGGGTCAGTTCAGGTGGACCTTTCGGGTCCTTTTACCTGTGTAATTTTGAGCTTAGGGGACCAGACAGTCCTCTGTCAGATTCACCTGGTGGGTGACCCCTTGCCTGGTGCTTCCTTCACCCTGAACGTCACCGTCTTGGTCAATGAGCTCCCCAGTGAGTGTCAGGGGGATTGCACACTTTTCTTGCGGGAAGAGACAACTCCCGTCGTGGACGCCTTGACCACTAACATCAGTGGGTCTCTGACCACAGTGCTGATTAGGGGTCGGAGGTTAGGCACCACTGCTGATGAGCCAGTGGTGTCTGTGGATGATCATCTTCTTTGCAACGTAACTTTCTTTAATGCAAGCCATGTGACATGCTGGATAAGTGGCTTGACCCCAGGACCTCACTACTTATCAGTTTTTCATAGAAGAAATGGGTATGCTTGTTCTGGTAACGTTTCCAGACACTTCGACATTTTGCCTCAAGTGTTTCGTTATTTCCCCAAGAATTTCAGCATACATGGTGGAGGCCTCTTGACTGTGGAGGGCACGGCCCTGAGAGGACAGAACGCCACGTTAGTCTACGTTGGTTGGCAGGGCTGCCTGACAGTGAACGTCAGCTCTGACCTCATCCAGTGCATCGTTCCCTCGGGGAATGGCTCTGTGGCCCTGAACATAGAGGTGGACAGACTTTCACACCAAATGGGAGTCATCAGTTACAGCAACACCTTCACCCCAGAGTTGCTCTCTCTTTCTCAGACGGATGACGTCTTAACCTTTGCGGTGGCCCAGATCTCAGGAGCTATGAATGTTGACATTTTAATCGGGATGTCACCCTGTATGAATGTCTCTGGCAACCGCACTGTTCTCCAGTGTGTGGTCCCCTCCCTTCCTGCTGGCGAGTACCAAGTCAGAGGTTACGACCGCACGAGAGGGTGGGCCTCATCCGCGCTGGTGTTCACGTCCAGAGTCAGTGTCACGGCCGTGACTCAGAACTTTGGTAAGTCAAGCAAAGGAGACAAGGCTTTCTTTATGTAAGTGCATTATAACTACTCTCACTTCTCTAAGAGGAAGGGAAGCAACATGGATCTGATGGCTGAGGGAGAGGGAAGCCCGACTGGCCTCTTACAGTTCAATTTCCTCCTGACACTTGTCATTGTAATACTCCTGTGTGTGAGGCTTTGTTTTTCTTGTTTTTTCTTGGTGAGGAACATTGGCCCAGAGCTAACATCTATTGCCAATCTTCCTCTTTCGCTTGAGGAAGATTGTCCCTCAGCTAACATCCATGCCAATCTTCCTCTATTTTGTATGTGGGATGCCACCACAGCATGGCTGATGAGCAGTGTGTAGGTCCACACCTGGGATCTGAACCCACAAACCCCAGGCCACCGAAGGCAAGTGCGTGAATTTAACCACTATACCACCAGGCCAGCCCTGAGGCTTATTTTTTATCAAGGAAATTGTGCATATTCTCTAAGTGTGTGATTGCATTTTAATTTGATGTATTAACCCAATTTAATTTGTTTTAAACTAAATAATACCATTTGTAAGAGCTCATAATTTGATCATTTTAGTAGAATTTAAATGCTTTCACCTATTTTTAGACCTGTATGCCAATTTGAATTATTTAGAACTTATTAAATATGATTAATTTTTATCATTTTGTAATATTTCACAGATGAATTCATACTCCACCAATAATAGGTCACTTGCATATTACCACTGCATTTTTCTCCTTTCAGAGGTACTGAATTTTGCCTTGCCTTTTCTTCCAATAATCGTTTCAGTTTCTGGTCACTTAAAGGCTTGCTGCACTTGAGATAGGTCAAATCTGATTGTGATTCAGAAAGTATAGAAGAAATTATGGGAGCAGAATCTTAGTTGGATGAAGTGCTAGCCAAGCCATTACTTGGAACAAATTTGCCTGGCCTCAACTGGGTGGAATGCTGTGGGGATGGGGATTTTGGTCCTGAGTCCATCACTAGTTTCTCTGGGTAACTTTTCTAAGCCTCAGCTTCCTTATTTGATAAAGGGATCTGGGCTGGATGCTCCCTAGTTCTGCTTTCTACTCTCTGAGATTCCATGATTCTGATGGTAGGAGAGCAAGGGTATGAAATGCAACCTGAAGCCAGTTGTGTGGATTCTGAAGAGCATCAAAAGAAAGATGGTCAGCAAGAAAGCACGGATTTGAATTTCAGGTTAAGTAGAAAAAGAGATTTGCCTCTGTGATCATGAACTTGTAGTTTTGCTTTAAAGGCTGCCTGGGTGGAAGGCTTGTGCACGTGTCTGGAGCAGGATTTCCTCCAGAGAACATCTCAGCTGCTGTGTGTGGTGCTCCCTGCCAGGTCTTGGCGAATGCTACAGTGTCTGCCTTCAGCTGCTTGGTTCTGCCCCTGGATGGTCAGTAAATTAGCTGTGTTTTTTTTTTGAAAGAGCCTATATGAAAATGATATTCTTTGGTTAACTCTAGTTTTGTAATTAATGATGTACTGACCCCTAATTTTTCTATGAGTTCCTGGGAAAAGAATTTCTCTACTCCTCCGTGACTGCCTGTTAAAATGGTTCATAGTAACCTCTGTCATATTAATGGCAACAAAAAATGTATCACCTATGTTCTTGTTTGCAGTTGCATGATGGAGAAAGTAATTCTGAGTTCTGAATGTTTCAGCGACAGCCTTAGGCATCATGGGGAAAACAATCTCTTGGTCTTCTTCTGTGGTGGGGCTGCTGAAAACATCTGTTTTCTGGAGGAAGTGGTGAAGGGATTAGATCGCAGGCTGGGTATCTCTTGCATATTTGCCTAGGTACTCAGTTCCTAATTCTTATTACAGGCAAAAGGGCCAAAATTCACATTATCCTCTTACTCTGTGATGTCCAGGTCATTCCCTGAGCCCTTGCTCAGTAAAACGCCACCATCTCTCCCTGCGCTAAGCCTCACAGCCGTCATGTAAATTGTGGGATGGGAAGCCAGGTCTTTGTTAGAATGGAAGATAACACATGATGGGGCTTTACAACACATGATAATTACCCACTGAGCTTCAGGAAAAAAAGTCAAAGGGGAGAATTTGCCATTGCCGTTCCAGGAGCAGCTAAGGCAGGTGATTGTCTTGTTTGCATACCTTCAGATCTTGTACCCGAACACTTAAAAACCATTTGCACGCAGGCTTTCTGTATGGTGCTTTAAGTGATATTCCTAGTTTATGTGTCCGCAACTTAAATGTGGGTGGAAGGATTTGCAAAGTGATAAAAGCATCACTTCATCTGAGCTTGGTCAAACATTCCATGATGGATAATGCCATTGTGATGGCAGTTTATGCTGGATTGCCTTGGACGTGGAGGAGGAGGAAGGAAAGGAGGAAGAGGGGGAGGGGAAACAATCCTTGCTTAAATTACTAGAAATTGAGTTTCCTATTATCATCATGTATATAAGCAGACCATTACGGAAGACAGAGCTATTCCACTTAAGATTCCACAATAGGAGACTTAAGATCAGCAGAAGATTTAAGGTTGGGATGTCTGTTTCATTCTCTGCCAGAAGAGTGCTGGCACAGGGTATGTGTGAAATTAATGTTCGACGAAGGAATAAATGAAGGAATCGGGAAATGGTGGAAACAGAAAACCAAGACTCCACATTTCTAGGTTCTGATATTTAACTACAGTTATTTTTTAAGTCTTTCACATAGGTACTGTTTAAATTAATCAACTTTTTAAAGCCTCGGTATTTTTCTAAGACGTTTAATTTCATCTGGAAGTACAAAATAAAAGTCAATGAGGTTTCAGGGTCAGGTGATTGTCATACTGAAAGTTTTATCACTCTTAGGGGAGGAATGATAGAAATTCTTATATTTTAAAAGATTTGATTAAGTTTAGGAAAGGACTCCTCAGAATTTCTTGATTTTTAAGAGGTAAACACGAGTTGGAAGCTGTAACTCTCACTATTGCCACTAGGTGTCACCAAACACTTATTGATTGTGCAAGGGCCACGTTCACGCCAGGGAAATGGATAATTTGACTTATTTTCCTCTTTACTAAAAAAAGTCTTTCTAAAAACTTTTAATTACAGTGTCTAAATCTGGAGAGGAACTACTGAAATCCACCTCCACGGGTTTCTTACTTAAGAGCCAGGATGGGATTTGGGGGGGTTCTATCCACGCACTAAAACTGAATAAAACATTTTGAATACATGATTGTGTTATTTATTTATTTTTTTGAGAAGTAGGTCTCCGACGGACATCAAATGGTCAAAGGGAATGTGTCTTAGAAATTATTAGAAACGACTAATAATTCCTCTACTTTTGGATAGGATTGCAAATAACCAGTTTAGATAAGAATCTGTTACATTTTAAAAGATTTTTTAGAGGGTGATTTCATAGCAGCATCTCTTACACATGTTTCACAGTTGTCATCTTCAGAGGTCTCCATCCTTTTACCTAACTGACACTCGCCTGCTCTCCCTTTTTCAACTTTCGTCGGCTGGCGGCCCTTCAGAAAGCTGAATAATCTCAGTCCTTCTAATGCAGTAGTTCTCTATGAGATTAGTATTGAGAATTATATTATTATGGAGAATATAATATCATTATGGTTGTTGCTGGAGCAGCAACAACAGCCCCTCTTGGGAGTTTGTTAGAAATGCAAATTTGGGGGACCCTCTGAATCTCAAACTTTCCAACAAGTAAACATTTTGGTATTTCTCTTCGGAGCCCTCTCTGAATTCTGACATTCCTTCCTAATTTGAGACCCCGAAGTAGGCAGCTCCTCTGTGTAAGCCACTTCTGGCCAGATTGGGTAACATCCTAAGATGCCTACATATAATCTGGTCCCACATTTGTTTTTAAAATTACACTGCTGTCTTGTGGGTTTATAATCTTTCTGTTACCTGTTATTATTCCAAAGTGTTTTTTTGTTTTTTTCTTTCTTTCTATTGTGGCTGTGCACAGCTGGGCTTTCCTCATATTTGTGTGACTTCTTTTTTTCTTCTGTGGTTCACTGCCTTACTATTTTCATTGGGTCTTTTGTTTATTTCTGTTAACTTCTCTAATTGACCAAGGTCACTGAATTCAGACGCTTGCTTTGAGTTTCTTCCTTGGTTTGACTTTGCACAATAAAGAGAGCGGTGTCTCACATTCTGGGTTGTGGATGATGGCCTGCAACTCAAACTTCTCTAATTATTGTTTTGCTTGTTCCGATGCCACAGTCCTAATGTGTTTTCTTTTCATCAGTAGGGCAGGGCTGGTAAAGGTGGAGCTCTAAAAATAGTGCTTGTGCAGCTTTGGTGTCATCTATCTTTACCTTCTCCCAAACTGTACTTCTAACAAAAGAAGAATTTTACTTTTTCATATGATGGGTTGATAAAACCTCTTGTTAGGTGAAATGAATGTTCTGTAAAGTCAGCAAGATTTTCGATCTTTGGATTTCTTGCATTTATATCTTAAATTATACCACATAACTTCTTCATGGAAACTTTAACTTTTCCATGAGGCATGAAAAGCTGAAGTGATGACGGTCACACAGCTATTTGGTGGCAGAACCTTGAGTAAAATTCGTGGATTCCGACCCCTGGCCCTGAGTGCTTCCCGTAATCCGCCTTGTCAGTTTGCATCCACCTCATCACTCATAATGAGTTTATTATTTTATAGGTGTTGAGCCTGTTTTTATTTGCTCTAGGCCTTACAGACTGGAAAGTTCTCATGTTTTGTCTATCCTTATGAGAGTCCTACTGTCAGCTATTTAACTGCTATGATTCATTTGGAACATATTCACAGGGAACCTACTATGTGTCAAGTGCTTTGGAATGTTTTAGCAACAATAATATTTGTGTGTGATTGAGTAACTGCAAACCCTCCCACCCGGACTTCCCTCAGTTACCCCTCGCTGCACGTGGCGCTGCAGTGCAGGCAGGCGGCGTCGTTTCAAGCCCCCAGTCCTTGATAGCGTTTGTCGTGTACCTGCATGGGAGGCTGGCTGCAGAGGTAGAAGGCTAGAGAGATTTTTCTTCTTCTTCTTCTTTGCTTTGTTAAGGTTTTCAGACAGAGCTGCTCCAAAACCATCTCACGTAGAGACTAGAGACTTGTTTATCCTCCTGTTAAAGGTTATTGCCAATCTGTCTTGTTGATGCTTTTTACATTTGTGTCTCATGACCCAGAAAGAAATGGCCTAATGGTCAAAGAGTTTCAAATAATTACTTTTATTCTTTATAAAATGTTAGCAGTCAAAATTATATGAAAACCAAGAACTTCTGTTAATCAAGAGATCCCATAAAGAGGATAAAAAGTCTAGCCACAAACTCAGAGAAAGTATAAGCAGCTATATAAGCTCCAAAGGATTAGTGCCCAGAATTGATAAAGAGCACAAATCAATAAGAAAAAGACAAACGTTCCAATAGAAAAAAGGGCAAATGGCAGAAATAGGAATTTCATAGAAAAGGAAATGTGAGTTATTACTAAACATATAAAAAGTTGTTTGACCTAAAAAGTAATGATGAAAATGCAAATTAAGGTCACAATGATATCCCATTATATATGCACTGGACTGGCCAAAATCAAGAGTCTGATAATCCCAAGTGCTCACAATTGTGTGAAGTAATGGGAACTCGTAAATATCACTAGTAGGAATATAAAATGGCACAACCACTTTGAAAACGATATGGCACTATCTTGTAAAGTTGAACTTGTACCTGCCCTATGTACTGGCAATTCTCTTTAAGGAATATCCCCAAGAGGAAATTTTGAAGTAGCAAAAACTGGAAGATATCCAAAAGTCCATTGGCAAGAGAATAGATCAATGTATTGTAGTACCTTCACACAATGCAATATTGAGCAGCAGCAAAAATGTGCGAGAAATAGGTACATACGATAATTTGGATAAATCTTGGAAATATAATATTGAGTGAAAAAAGCAGGTCCAAGAATATTACGTCATGTATTCTGTTTTACAAAGCTCAAAAGCAAGTCAAACTCAACAATCTCTTGTTTAAGAATACAAACCCACGTGAGAAAACTGTTTAGAAAATGCAGGCAGTTTTTCCAAAGATGAGGAGAAAGGAGATGGGTGTGGCGACGGGCAGAGATTCGAGATCATCTCAGCTCTCTTAGATCTTATGTCGGCTGGTTGACTCAGATGAATTTGTCTGATGATGATGATTCATACTTTACAATAATGTTACTTAAATTCTTCTGTATGTATTATGTATACACAATACATTTAAAAAAAAGTAGCCTGATAACTTCATTTCCCTATTAGTCAAGGGTGACACATGAACTTCATTCATGGAACAAGGTAAGGCCTTCACTTCTTTTGGTGGTTGTTACCTATCCTAATGTGTCTGTTTCCTGCAGTGTCGTTGGCTTTCCTGTGTGGCCTGAAGCACGAGGAGGAGGGCTGTGACGCCTCCAGCCGGACCTACGTGCAGTGTGATTTGACGGTCACTGTGGGGACTGAGAGCCTGCCCCCATCATGGCCTTACTTCTACATCTGTGAAGAAAGCCCCTCATGCCTCTTTGCACCAGGTCATTGGACAGAGTCAGCGTCTCCATGGTTCTCGGGCCTCTTCATCAGGTAACCCCCTCCTCTCCCTCCCTGACATTCCCCAGGGAGGCATCGCCAGTGGACTGATGGAGGCATAAGGAACTGCAGTCTGGGTGGACGTGGCCCTGGGGGCCCACTGCTCTTGTTGGAGGGACGTTCCATTGTGAACTCCAGCCAGCCTGCATATCAAAGCATCTCCTGTCTTTTCAAGTGTTCAAGAGAACATCTGAAAAATTTACCCAGTAAACAGCCCGCTTTGTTCTTGCTGAGGTTTTAATATTTATCTTCCGATCCAGAGCAACATCTGGTGAATGCCAATGGGGAAAAAGATTAGACATTATGAAAAACAGAAGGCTCTTTTCCCCTTTCCTTTTTCTTTTCTTTCCAAACAGATTCACAAGTATGAAAAAAAGTCATAGAGAAATCCAGCAGATTGTACAATGTTTATTCAAAAGAAGGGGGGATGCGCAGGCGGAATTACTGCACATCTAGGATTTAGGAGCCGTAAGCTTATAAGGATTTTTTGAACTTAAAAAACAAACAACTGAATACCATAACTTTCCAGGTAAAAACCCCTTTTCTAAGCAAATTACAAAGAAAAATGTGACCATGTTGGTAATTCTGATGGCCTTGATTTCCACAAGCAGCGGTTTTCCTCCGCAGCGGGACAGCTCAGCGCTGAGCATTGCTCTGCCCCCTTTTTGTTTCTTGCTTAGATAGAGTAGTTACATCTGATTATTTAATGAAGGCCCCTTTTCCCATTAAAAAATACCTAAAGAAGACCAATTCCCCAGGATGAAAGAGAGAGCCAGCCCTTTCCATGGCAGTCTGACTTGGGATGTCTGAGACAGTCTGTGTATGGATTTGCCACCAAAGGTTTGTGTTTAGCCGGAGGAAGACAGGAACCTCCTTGGCTGTTTGCTTTCTAGAAGGGCATGAAGAACACTGTTTAGGTCACGTGGGAGGTGAGGTGCCAGAGGCTGTACTCAAGTAAGACTGGATTTGAGAACTCACTAATGCTGGATACCAAGAAGTACTTGGCAGCACTTCCCGGCTCCACTGACTTTGAGGACTTTGTCTACATTCTCAGAACCACTCTCTGCAGTTCTTCTGTCGCCTCCTCTTCACTCTCGGAGGTGGCCACGGCGACTGGACCTCGGACCCCATTGAAAGTTATTGCCTTATCTAGTAATACCATTTGGCAGTATGCACTAATAACCTTATAATTCTTCATACCCTGTGATCCAGCAATTTCACTTCTGGGATTTTAAGAAAGCAGTTAGAAATATGTAACATTTATGAAAAACTATATTCTTTGAAGTTTAAGTATAGTGACAAAAACGTTGAAATGAAATAAGTGTTTAGTGATAAAGAATGCATCCAAATGATAATACTAAGGAACCTTTAAAAATCATGATGTATAATATTTAACCAAAGGGGAAAATGCTTATAATGCATTGGGAAATGAAAGGCACGGGTCATAAAATAGTGGATCAATTTAGTCCTAGTGGTGTACATCGTGCATATGTTTGCAAACACGAAAACAGGTGGTTAGAAAAAAGACTGGAAGGATGTGTTTTAAAATGTTGATAGCGCCTATTTCCCAGTGGCTGGAGTACTGATATTTATTTTCTTCACTGAGTTTTTGTCTATTTTTGTCAGTGAATACATACTAGTTTAATAACCAGAAAATGCACTACAAATGATACAAGGGGCATTAAGAAAATCAAGTGCCAAATGGTTTGCCTTGGTTCCTCTTAAGTTTATGCTTGTGAACCTGGAGACCTACTTTCCAGGATCTTTGCAGGGAACCCATTTGCATTAACTACCTGATACCTCCGCCAGCCACTACCACTGTGGATGTCATTTGGCAAAGGTAGACATGCGTATCTGTGACAGAAATATGCCCAGTTGGTCCATCCATCCATCCATCCATCCATCCATCCATCCATCCAGTTTTTGTCAGGTGCCCACTGTGTTTTAGGCAGTGTGCCAGGAGCTGGTGACTCAATGGTGAACAAGACAGCAGAGTCCCTGCCTTTCAGGGTGGGGAAGAAGCCTGACAATAAACGAGATGATCACATTGTGATAAGGGCTATAAAGTGACAGAAAATAATGGAGGTCCACTTTATACAATGTGCTCGGAGAAGGTTCTCTGAAGAAGTGTCTTTTATGCTGAGCTAAGGAGAAGTTGTCATTATGGACAGCCCAGCAGTGGGGCAGCATATTTGAAAAGGACCCAACAGATTTTATGAGCTGTCAGAGTCCAGAAGGGCAAGAGTAGAGTAAGAAGGAGAGAAAGTCTCTAGCTGAGCTTGGGGATGCAGGTAAGGCCTTGAAGGCCATAGTAAAGAACTTAGGGGGGCCAGCCTGGTGGTGCAGTGGTTAAGTTCACATATTCTGCTTTGGTGGCCCGGGGTTCACCAGTTCGGATCTCGGGTGTGGACCTACCCACTGCTTGTCCAGCCATGCTGTGGTAGGTGTCCCACATATAAAGTAGAGGAAGATGGGCACAGATGTTAGCTCAGGGCTAGTCTTCCTCAGCAAAAAATAGGGGGATTGGCAGCAGATGTTAGCTCAGAGCTACTCTTCCTCAAAAAAAAGTATAAGAACTTAGGTTCTATTCTAAGAACAGGTTGAGTGTCTTTTCAAAGTCACACAGTCAAGCCTTGGCAGAGTCTGCACTGGAACCCAAGGCTTCTGACTCACAGAGCACTTAGCTTGACGCCGTGCTGTCAGTGTCAGTGATGAGAGCCTTGGCTCAGCTGCGTGGCTTCAATGAGATTTCAGAGCCATAGGAAGCAATTTCAGGCTAAGTGAGGGAGACAGAATGACTGCAAGTGTTTTTATTGCCCATGCTGGAGAGCACATGCAAGAAGATTACCTGCTCACTTTTGGATCCGAAGAGACCAACTGAAAGAGCAGTAGATTGGCAGTCAGGAAACTCAGGTCCAGAACTCTCTTTGTCACCATTTCAACCAACAATTTTTACCACATTCCCTCAAAATAAATACGTATGTGCATGTATGTGTGCATGCACCTCTAGATCATCTATATTGATGTCTCTCTATATACATATTTAGATTTATATTTAAATATGACCAACTGTACTACTTAATTCATAGGATTATTGTGGAGGAAAACATGGAATAGTAGCTATTAAGAAACTTTGAAATTTTGTAAATGTCAGTCTATTTTTGATATCCTGGTGTCTCTGCTAATTTTGATGATGATTTTTTAATGAAAAAAAGTCTCTAGTGAGATAATCAGGGACAAATACAAAAAGAAATTTGAGCTAAAGCTTGTAAGAAAGTCTAAGCTAGCAGAAAGAGGTTTTAACTCTTTCAGGTCAAGAAGAACATAACTGGGGAAGACAGTGCATTGCTACAGGCCAACGAAAGGAGGGCGGAGTGACTGAACTCCATTTCACTCTAACCTTTGCTCATGAAGAGTCTAGAAAAAGCAGAAGAAGCCTTGCCAGGAGAGTGGGAGCCCAAGACTAAAGGTTGTAAAGGAAGCTGGTCACTTCTTTTCTTGAGGTGAAGTCGGTATCCCAGATCATCCATATACCAAGTGCAAAAAACTTGCTTGTACAGTTGAGGATCCGCTGCTGGTAATGAATGTGAGGGGGGCGCACACAACAGAGAGAGGTTATGGGCAAGTATTCTTTGACTTGCCTAAGAAGTGAAAAGGGGGCATTCTGAAAATTCAGACGACTAAGCCTGTGTTATCGCTGACAAAATTCTGGAATGAATTATTAATCAGATGGTTTGTGAGCCTTCAGAAAGAGAAGTAGATCTCTGGGCACCAATTCACAAGGAACAAGATGGTGTGGTAAACCAACCTCATTTCCTTTCTGATGGATTTATAACAGAAATATAGAAGGAGAGCTTCTTAAACTATTCCAACCACCTCCCCGACCCCCAGCAGCAAAGAAATGTTCTCACTGCAGAGCGCAAAGTGGCTTGACACAAGCATTAGGTTGCTTCGAAGTCAGATGTTTTATTTGAAAAGTCTGTGTGAATTTTGTGTTCTATTGCATCATATTTCCATATTTATCTAAACATTACGTTACGTTTTAATTTGAAAATTATTTACTTTGCTTTTCCTTTCTGAATTTTTGAGTTCAGCTGAGACTCTAAGACCCAGTGCAGTATTTATTCTGTGCTTTGTCTACCCCCTGGATGATGGCTCAGCTAAATGGATTTGTAGCTACATTACAGGCTCCACATTCAAACTGTATTTGAGCAATGGGTCCACCTCAGTGAGATAACATATAACAATAATCAATGTAAATTCCTACATTTATCTTTCAGTGATAATACTGCCAACATCACTACCACCAAAAACTATAACAAGAGCTGCCTTTATTGGACATTTACTGTGTGCCAAATTCTGTACAAATCGTTTTCTAGGCTTCATTTTGCTCCATCTCCTCAACACCTCTATAAAGTAGAGTCTCGATGATTAGTAACTCCATTTGATAAACGTGGAAACCAAAGCTTAGAGTCATGCCTTCACAATGCAGTAGATGGTGATATCTGTTTGGGGATTCAAATCCAGCTGGTCTGTTTCCAAGCCTGCCCTCTGCCTGCTAATGCCTCTCAGAAAATCAGCTGAACCAACACAGTACGGAGCAGACCTCAGGTGATGGCGCTCTGAGACTTTGAGTTTACCACCATCTTAATTTGAGCATGGTGGCTAAAAATTTATGCAGTCTTAGGTGCCATGGGGGAGAGCTCAGATAAAGAGAGACCACAGCCCCAGTGGCAGCACAAACTAAGTGTGTTCGGTTCTGAGCCACACAATTTTAAAATATTGAATCGACAGTAGGTCTTGGGGACAGTGGGTGTGGAAGTCACAGCTTGGATAGATACAGAGCTGGGAATATTTTAGCACGAAGAGGAAAAGATCTTAAGTAGATGTGGTAGTTATCCTGCTCATTATTTCTAGCAAATTGTGGGAGAAACCATTTTGACATTGATTTGGAAAAAAACTGCTCTAGTTCGACATGATTTATAGTTTCTCAAGCAGTGACCTTTCGCCCTTTCCACTACCCTTCCTGGTCCTCCCATGGGATCTGCCATCTTCGTGGCTGATGTTCAGTCAGCATCTCCAGGGTTGAGAGGAGACAGGACACCTGGGTTCTAATCTGCTGGACTTTTGTGTTTGACTTTATGCAAATCCCCTTATCTCTTTGGGTTACATATTTTATGCCTCTACCTACTTTACTGGCTGAAATGACATATGAAATTGTTGAAAAGTATAAAACATCATGCATTATTATTACTAATCATTTTTGGGTTAGTTGCAACAATGCCTAAAGCCAGGATTATTCTTGAATAAATATCACACTTGTTGGGGACAGTACCCTGCGATGTCCGGGCTCCCACCTCCTCTAGACCACATATTTTTAGACTTTCTGTAAAGCTACACTGCTGTTTTTCATTTTAAATCCAGTCTGGCTTCTCTCCTTAAAGCAAGAGGACTTTTAAAGCAAGTGGCTGGTAGTATAACTGGCACATATATCGAATCTCCTTAGTCTGGGCTGTTAAGTAAGTTTAATTAATTTACTAAGTTAATGTTCCACTGCTAGCAACAGAGCCTCATTGCCATCAGCTGGGGAGAGGGAATTGCAAGCCTAAATGAGCTCATTTTTTCACAGTTGGAATTAGGGACCAGTTAGCCAGTTGTGCGGGTTTTCCAATTTCTCCATCTGCCCTGGGGGGATCCAGGCAATTCACTCCCCCAGCACTAAGGGTGAGTAAGAACGGGAAGAGGAAAGGGGAAAAGGGAAAAAAGCTCTCCCCAGCATTTGCTTCCATTTTTGGAACTGGAAGTATTGTCTGCGCATTGCTTGTTAAGTCGGGCTTGGAGAAGCTTTTGCTAACATCCCTGATAGATCTGGAAAAGAGGAAGGCTTCAGTGAAAGATATTTACCATGTGCATTTTCATTGCAGGGTGTGCAGATAAAGGGAAAACAAATAAACAATAAAAGAATGGAAACAAAATTACAGAAATTTGCAAAATTTGACAAATGGTGGCCTGTAGTTGCCACAAGCTAATGGCTTGCAATGATTAATAAGAGTAAAAATAATTGCATTTCATTAAGATTGATGACACCCCATTTAACCTCCCCTCTCGTTTCAGCCCTAAAGTGGAAAGAGATGAAGTTCTCATCTATAATAGCTCCTGTAACATTACCATGGAAACTGAGGCAAAGATGGAGTGTGAGACGCCTAATCAGCCAATTACCGCCAAGATTACTGAGATACGAGAAAGCCGGGCCCAGAACACTCAGGTATAATCAAATCTTTTTTACAGACTGATTCAAACAGCTCAAATTAAATTTGTAATATTGTGTACATTAAAAAAACAATTTAGTCCAAATGGCAGCGATATATAATATTAAATGCTCTCAAACTTTGAGGAGCTGGTCTAATGCACAACATCTGAATTCACAGTTAACTATGGTTAATCATATATTTTCTCAAAAATAAATGAGGGCTGCCTGGGCTCTTTTAAAGCAAATTCTGAGCAGATAATCTCCTCAGCATTTTGTCCTGCTTCCCCTGTGCACGTTTGAAAGGGGCTCTCTGTGGTGTATTTCTACATGAAATAAGTAAATGGCCTACAATTTAACCAGGCCCTTCTGGAAGGTTTCCAAATCACTCAGCCTTTCCCAGTTGGTGGGATGGCGGTGTCTGCTGGTCCCTCCAGTCCATCTCTGTTCCGTGAAGAGCAGAGTGGAAACTACCTTCCTAGGCCATTGATTACGTGGAAATTAGAACTGAAAAGGAGCGTGGGGTCACCGGGTCTAGCCTCTGCACCTCAACTCATCTGTTTTGCAATCATCTAGGCCACCCCCTCCAAGTGGCTCTTTTAAGAATATGTTCTTAAAAGTCCCTTGTGAGAGCTTCCACAGCCTCCCCAGGGAATTTTCGAGAATTAAAATCAGAGGCTAAGGGCTCCTTGGAAATATATCAGGTAATCTTTTATAACTCTCCAGGCTTCTCACGGCACACAAACAAAAAACAGTATTTATTGAGCACCTACTCCCTTAGGTGCCTTTCTCTTTATGAAAGCAATTCTCAGGTTTTCTTCTTTCTGTCTCTTTTACTTGGAACAAACATTTATTGAGTGCCTATTATGTGTCACACACTGTATCAGATTCTCTTGTGAATGCTGCTTCGGTTCAACCTGCCCAATCCCAAACTAGGCTTCCTGGCTTTGGAAGGCATGTTTTTCTATAATTTTTGGACAAGTGTTGAAAATGGATCCAATTACAAATAACATGATTTTTCTATCCTCCCTAAACTATTCCTTGTCTGGATTCCCCACCCCCTGGGGTCTTGCTGTCCATTCTGTCACCTCCCCAGGTGCCTCATGCTCCTTCACCTTCCCTTCAGGTGGCAGCCCAGGGCTGTCACTTCTTCCTTCAATGTGTCGCCCAAAGACACCTCTTCCTTTCCATTCATTGCCAGTTTTAACTCTTTATCCCCAGCTCTACAGTCCCCGGATTGTAGCCTCCACTTTACTCCTGTGCCCCTTTCTCAGCAGATGGCTGTCAGTGGTGTCACAAAGGTTTATCGTAGTGGGTTGGGCCTGCTGAATCGGTGTTGCATTGTGGAAAGAGAGCTGTGGGACCCTGAGCAATCTTTAAGCCTTTCTGGGCCTCAGTTTCTACCTGGGTGGTAACCTGGGGTGAGCAAATGCCAGTGAAAGGGAGGGAGGGAGAGGCAGGTTATACAGTGGTCAAGGGTGGGCTTTGAGCTAGTCTACTGGGGGTTTGAATACATCGCTTGGCACCTGGGGGACTTTAGGCAAGTTACTTCACCCCTCTGTGCTTCAGTTTTCTGATCTGTAAAGGGGGATGATAATAGAACCCACCTAACAGGGTCGGTGCGAGGGTTCTAACTTGTGAGCTGCTGGGAGCTGCACCCGTCACAGAGTCAACGTCCTGTGGTAGCCATTGTTGGCGGTGCTCGGTCCCTGGTGGTAGTGCTAGAAAGTGGTGTGGAATTAGTTCTCTGTAGTGCTTGTTGCTTTGACCAGATCATTTCACTTCTTAGGTTTCATTTAATTTTTCATCATCTCGAAGACTAATTTTGAATTTTTTGGAGGCTTAAATGCCTCAGTCATCTTTAAATATTTATGCAGCATGTATTTATTGAGTTCCAACTGTGTTCAAGATCCTCTGGCATACTCTAAAGGAGATGGAATAATAACATGGAAAGAGACCCCAGATCTCGGGGATAGTAGGGAAGAGAGACCATATGTCGGAAGCGGGTAAGGTTCAAAGAAAGACACATAGAGTCAGTTCATCACAGTTGGATGAAACGCTGGGTACTATCTAGACCAGCCCCTTCATTTGAGAGAAAGTTAACTGAGTTCCATAAAGAGAGATGACCTGATCAAGCTTATACAGCTAGTAATCTGGCATCATAACCCATATGGCCATAAGTCATTGTGGGGGAAGTAAGCCATGTAATCTTTAGGAACTTGAGGGGCGTGTCCGTCAAAACCTACGAACCTAGCACCAGTGTCTAGGAAACTCTATTCCTGGGAGGTATGGTTACCCTAGAGACGCTGGGATGTCTGGTTTCCCTGCTTGGCCCTGGGGACAGCATCTCACCCGTGTTAGGATACACAATTGCCTTACCTGGGTCTGGGCCTGGGGAAAAACCAGCACTGACTTATACAGACTAGAATTCAGGTCTCTAGCTCCAGGTACTATCTGAGAACCTTGGAACACTGGTGCCATAGAAGGTTAATACGTATTCTGTGATAAAAGCGTTCCAAAGTCAAATACATTTATGAAAGCTGGGTTAAACAAAGCTATATTTTTTCCTTACCAAAGGACTTTTGAGAGCATTCCATATGTGATTGCATAATGCGGATTTCTAAGAGAGGGCTGTGGTGCAGAGTATTACCCAAACTTGTTTGTCCATGGAATCCCTCCCAGAATTTCTCTTGGGCCTGGTATTCGTCCTGCTGCCCTCACTTTGGGAAATGTTGCCCCGGCCATGCTCTTCCTCTACCCGACAGTCGGGATTGGAGGTGGGAAAGGTTATCTTCATATGGGCCAGTCAGCTAGGGTCTACTGCAGCGGGCAGTGTTTGCATCATGCCATGAAGAACGGGCAGGGGTTAGGCATTCAAGGATGCAGAGGAAAGGTCTCTCTGGTGGAGGAACCAGGATGCAAAGCACACAGGCAAGAGCCTGTAGGAACAGGGCAAAGAACATGGTGTGTGTGAAGGCTACTAGTGAGCTGTAGGTTTGGAAAGGTAGGCTGGGATTGGATTGTGATGGTAGGTTAAGCGTTTGGTCCTTTAATTCGTCAGATGACAAGTAATCCTCGAGGAGTGGCTGCATGATCTCAGGTGTGCTTTAGTCACGCTGATCTGATGGCCAGGTGTGGGATGCCTTGGGAAACCCACGGGAGGCAGGAGCATCTCAACCAAGTGAGAGATAGGTGAACCAGGGAATTGGCAGAGGCAGTGGGGAGGAGGGGACACACACAGTAGTCAACTGTTGATAACACTGGTGCCATAGACAAAGCGTTCAAAGACATGGACAATTAGATGTGGTAGGTAAGGAAATTATGTGCCGACGTTCCAAAATGATCTTTTCCAACTTTTGAAGGATACATATATCCATGCATATGACTCTCAAATTGTAATCTCCATCCCAGAGCTCTCTCCTGAACTTTAGATTCCAGAACCTGATGGCCTATCGATAGCTTCACTTAGATATTGCAATGACATCTCAGATCTAACCAGTTCTAAATTGGACTCCTGATCTCCACTGCTCCCCCGACCATAGTCCTGACCTGAGCTGATGGCAGCTCCGCCTTTGCAGTTGCTCAGGCCATGGTGGCATCCTACCTCAGATCCATCAGGAGGTTCTGTTGGCTGTACTTTTAATCTGACTGCTTTGTAGAAGCCTACTGCTACCAGTACCACTATCACCTTTTCGTTATCGTTATCACCTGATTCCTTACAAGGCTCACCCAACTGGTGTCCCTGGTTCCATCCTTTCCTCCCTCCTGTCCATTCTAATGGAGCCCCAACGATCATTTCAAAGTATGTCAGACAATTTCACTCTTCTCAAAACCTTTCTGATGGCTCCCGGGTTCCCTTGCCATAAAAGCCAAGTCCTCACATGGACCTAAAGGGCCATTCTCTGCACCAACCCACCTCCTCCAGTTCCTCTCCGGCTTCACTTCTCATTTCCATTACCTTTACCTGCTCTGTTCCAGGCCCACTGGCTCCTTACTCCTCCTAGAACATGGCAGGCTTGCTCCCACACTGAACCTTTGCATTTGTTCTTCCTTCTGCTTAAAATACTCTTCCCTTTCCTTTTTCAAGTACAATCCTGCACTTTGACTGAAATGTTACTGAATGTTTGCTGAAATGTTCCTTTCTCAGTGAAGTCTACCCTCACGACCCTATTTAAAATTGCAGCCCTGTGCTGCTCACCCCATATTTCAGACTTGCAATTTCCCTTACTCTGTTCTATTTTCCCATCATCCTTATCACCTGCTAATATGCCACATAAGGTACTAATTTATTATGTATATTGTATAGTGTCTGACATTTCTCACTAGAATATGGTGTCCAAGAAGGCAGAAAGGTTTGCCTACTCTGTTCACTGTTGTATCCCAAGCACCTAGAACAGTCTGAATCAGTCGTGCTAAGGACCAACAGAAACGCAAAGAAAGGCAATTAAAACAGGCCTTCTTGTATGTTGCTTCTCCAGTCCTATTTTTAAAAAAATCATTTTATTGAGGTCATATTGGCTTATAACATTGTGTAAATTTCAGGTGTATATTATCATATTTCAGTTTCTGTATAGACTGCATCATGTTCACCACCGATAGTCTAGTTTTTATCTATCACCATACATATGTGCCCCTTTACCCTTTTTTTCCTCCCCCCTTTCCCCTTTGGTAATCACTAATCTGTTCTCCTTACCTATGTTTTAACTTGTATTTTTAAAAAACCTAATGACACTCTAGGATATAAACTCCTTGAAAAGAGGAACTTTGTTTTGTCACTGCTATTTCCCAGTGCTTACAACTATGTCTAGTACACAGCAGATCCCATTAAAAATTACTGAATAGATGAATGGATTTATAAATGAATGAATACATCATGGTCATCTTTTCATCTAAGGCATGTCCATTTTTCTTGTCTTCAGAAGACATTGATTATACCTACTATGTATCAGACACTGTGGTACATTGAAACAAGAAAAAAGGTATTATAAAAAGAAAGTCTACAAGACCGAAAAACACAATGAATTGCCATAAGACAACCAGAGGTTCTGAAGGATTTTTGAAGGACAAAGAGCAAATTGAGTTGGATGGGCAGAGAAACCACAGCAGAATAACACAGCGCAAAGCAAGTTTAGAGAAACTGGATGGAAGGAGTACAGCTATAGCTTTCAATGGAGCTCTGGGAGACATCCCAAGCTGAAGAGTCAGAGAGGGCAGACAACAGGGTAATTATGAAAGGATTGCTTGGAGGAACTGCTAGGTGGACATTTCCCCTCCTCCTCTCTCTCCCTTCTTTTTCTCTCTCCCTGTGTACATGGAGTGGTTGGACCTATGGCTCTCAAGATGGAGTCTTAAGAACAGCTTGTAAAACAAAGAGGGATTATTTGCTTGGGGACAAGAGATGGGTTTGGTCCATTGTGGGTATTAGAGCCAATGTAAAAGTTGGCCAAATGCATGGCGACTCTTGACTCCAGGACAGAGTCACGGAAGGAAGAAAGGCAGAGAAACAGAGTTCTCCTTTCTGCCTCTGAGGAATTGCTTTACTTTTGCTTCACCCATCCAGATGTTTTAGCCAGCAATTTCATTTGTGATAGCTTGAAGAGGTTTCTCTGAACATCTGATCTGCCATATAAATGGGAAAAAAAGCCTGAAACAATGCTATTAAAGTTATCTTGGAAATAATTTTAAATGTAGAATCTTATACCCAGTCAAATACTGTTTGGAGGATGAACAAAATAAAGACACGTATGCTATACAAAATTGTGCATGCTCTGAAAAATGATGCACTCTGGCCAACTGTAAAATGAATCTAAGAATGAAGATGATATGGGATACAAGAAACAGTAATGAACAAAGAATCTGAAAAACAGCAAAAGCAGAGTAAAAAATGTTGATAACGTGACTGAAAAGCTTAATATAGTTAAGAAGGAATTATTAACCAAACAGAGGCAGGAACCTCCTGCTTCAAGTAGGTATAATAAAAGGACAATAAGAAATAGAGGCATGAGACCCTCCTTGATAAAATGAGGAGACATTTGTGACATGAACACAATGTGAAGATGGAAAGTAAACACGAGAAAGGAAAATGACTTAATGGGGTGGAAGAAAGTCAAAATTTAGTTCCTGCGAAGGGACATTTAGATAAAAAAACAAGACAATTTGCCCCACAGAATCCTAGAAAAACTTTAGATTTAGAAAAATTTAGGTACCAGGACAAGGGCAGGATCCCAGGGTCCAGTCAGACAGCTATTCCTACCCCTCTGTCCAGGAAGTGAGGCATAATTTCCGGACAAATTGAATTAGTGAGTTATTAATTAGGTGCTTAATATCAAGCACATGGGAGATGGGGATAGAGAATGCAACTGACATCTGGAGGATGAATGGAAGATCTGCTTACTCTTTGAAGAGAGGTCAACCCACCCATCCCCAACTAAATTCTTTCCTCTGCCCAGCTCCAGAATTCTGACAATCCAGGTTCTACTCCTTCCAGAAAGGAGATTGGAAGATACTTTTCTGGAGAGATTAACCAGAGTAAAATCCCACATATTTTGACATTTGAAAGTTTCATGAAGTCCCACTTACGTGGACTGTCCACATAGATTTTTACTTCATTGCTCTTAAGTGTGAATGGACAGACTTTTGGTTTTGGCCATGAGAAAGTGATGAGTTTTAGACTTATTCTCCTGCCTTACACAACTATAAAACTTGTCGAACTATATTTCAGGTGTTAGATAACAGACAGCAAAGGCTGTGATCCTTGAGAGAAGGGGAACACACAAGGAGAGTGGCTTTCTGTCTGGGAACACTGTTCCAAACACTGCACAGGGAAACAGAACCCAAGCAGAACCCAAGCAAGAGAGTCTCAACTGGGTGAAGCCATCAGAGACTGGAGTTCAGAGCTGCTTATGTCAGGGCAGGTGTGGAAAAGGATGTAGAGGTAGGAGGGATAGAAAAACATTTAATGAAATAATGGCTAAAAATTCTCCAAACTGGATGAAAACTACAAACCCACAGATCTAAGAAGCTTAATGAATCCAAATCAGAGGAAACATAAAGAGATCCGTTACTGGAGGTCTCAGTAATGGTAAGATGTTAACATTATAGGGTTAAGGTATCAGTTCTTCCAGTTAAGATATAAGTTCTAAATTAATATTTAGAATCAATGCAGTGCCAATAAAACAACCCAGGGTTTTTTGCGGGGGGGGGGGGTTAGAAGTGTCCATGCTGCTTAAAAAGTTTTATGGAAATGCATTGAACAGCCAAATCTACCTTGAAAAAGAACAAGTTGAGGAGTTACATAGCCTGACTTCAAGTCTTACTATAAAGCTATGGTAATCAGTCAGAGTTCTAGGCAAGGTGTCATTTGAAAGAAAGGTTCTATTGCTAAGAGTATGTTTGAAAACTCTTGCTGTGGTGTCGTGGAACGCAGAGGAGGGGAGAGATTGAAGGAAAGTGTGATGACGTGTAACAAAAGGACTGTGATCAGCAGGCCCTTAGTGACTTTTGAGGCTGCAGGATGGTATTGGTGGGGAGAAAACCCAGATTTTGTGGGCTTAAGGTCTGAGTGGCAGGTAAATGCAGGCATCTGGTGTAGATCACAAGCAGGAAGAGAAAGGAAGGGTGCAGATGAGTCCCTGGGGCAGGCAGCCCCTTCCTCCTGCCCATACTTGTCACCATCCTGAGTGCTGGGGATGGTTTCTTAAATTAAAGGTGCTGGATTAAAGCTTTGGTCTTCAATTGTGTTACTGGATTTGTCAAGACCAAGGCTTCACACGGTCTTACCCCATCCATCCTTCTAGTGACTACAAAATAGCCTTCAGACAACCTTAATGTGTGACTGGTTACATTAGCACCGTTTATTTTTGAAATATTTATATTTTCCAATTTACTTGGGCTCTTCAGTGCATGCTTCCCTCAGGAAGATGTTCTTTTCTTTAAAATTGAAGAATTTTTCTCTTGGGAAATCCCATAGTACTTTATCAGACTTATCTTAAGCAATTTATCTATTTATGCATTTAAATTATGCATATTCATTTAAATGTTGTATCTTCCAACTAGACATTAAGCTCTGAGGGTGGGCTCCATATTGGATTCCTCTTGGATAAATGGATGGATGGATGGATGGATGGATGGGGCAGTTATCTGCACTGGATTATAGTTAAAAAAGCAAAACCACACTCATTAATTTAATCCCTACTTTTTGTTTACTGAGATTCTCCTTCAAAATTGGTATAACACGGCAATGTGATCAATTTTACATTTTCTTTATAATGTGTATAGCTAGTTAGAGGCAGGTTTGAAACTACTTTCCGCTCCCTAATTGATTTTGTTCTGCCTGTTACTGAGATCCAAAACCACTCTTCACTTTTGATTCCTTTCCTCTCCTCTCCTTTGGTTTTTTCTTCTCTCTTCTTTTCTTTTCTTCTCTTACCTTTTCTCTCCCACCCCCACCCCTCCCTTTCCTTCTCTCCTCTCCCTTCTTCCTTTCCTTTTTCACAAACCACCTCTTTTATTCAGTGTGTATTTTCAGGGTTGTGTGCCTGAGGGGGGAGGTACTCTTGAAAGCAGGGCTGAGCTGGTCATTAGACCAGGGACCTAAGATGTAGGAACTCAGCCATTCTGCCCTGACCTGGAGGAAACTTGTGCCTGTGTTTTCTTGTCCCTTGTGCCTGTATTTTCTCTGGGAAATTAAGCTCTAACGCATACCAGTTACCTACTGTGAGGACAGGGGGAGTGGGGAAGGCAGGTGGTTTCACATCTGAAAGGGACTTTACCTCCTTAGAATCGTTAGACAGGTAACAGAGACAAATACGATACCTGGTGAACAGGACTCCTGGGGCCTGGCTTCTAGGTCTAGCCATGCCCCTGTCTGACTTCATGTGTGTGGCAAGTCACTCAACCTTTCAACTGATGAACATTGCTGCTACCTGACTTCCAGCTTTTGGAGAAAGGAAGACAATATATATAAATGTGTAGTAGTGGGAGGAACCCAAAAGTCCATCAGAGGCATCTGACACAGCAGTTATGAACTTGGGCGTCTGATACAGTAATTACGAACTTGGGCTCTGAAATAAAACTGGATCTGAGGCTGATCCTTCTGCTTTCTTGTTATATCACTTTGGGACCATTCAGTTAAGAAAGAGGGTAAGTGTGCGAGTGCTCTGCAAATGTGATGCGAAGTTCAGGTGTTCGAATGCGTGGCATTGTTTATTGTGGTGTAATCATAACCAGAACTTGCTCTATAATGAAGCTTTGCCGCTTTTTTGAGACCAAGACGTTATATGCTGCTCTCTCTTGCTCTTTCCTTAAAAAGAGGGAATTTCGGAAATGTTTAGCTTGAATGCAGGCTGAAATTCATCTGAGCAATTTAATTGTGCCTCTGTTTCTCAGGGGCTCTTTGTATTAAATGAGTTCATGACATCAGCCTGCTCCGCTCACATTGAGGTTTGTTAACAGTAAATGAGGCTATGGTTTTGATGACTCGGTCATATTTTGGCCAAAATAAGTGCTTCTTATTCCTAGTTATTATAATATCACTGAGTAATTACTACGTTACCATAAAGGAGTTTGAATCATCTCAGGTAAACTGCTCTTAACTTTTAAAATAATAGTTTCTGTTTTCGGTGGAAAACAGTGAGCTTTATTAGCCTTGTGAAAATGACTCTGTTAGTGACAGGCAGAGGCCAGTCCCATTGGGACGTGACATGATTGTTTCCTTCTAAAGTACAGCTTTGTAATTGAAACCGTCTTGGTCTAAATAAATACTGTGAGGAATTTTCTCAGTGAAACCTAATATGCACAAATACGTGGGCTCATTTTGGGTCTGAGTGTGGGAATGTAATGACCAGCTTTCTTCTGAGCCTTTCCAAATACGAGACTTTAGCTGGCCTGCGGATAGGTGTGAGGGCTATGGAATTGCTTTGAGTGGGGAGTGGCCCCATATTGGGCTTCTTTGGCTTCTTACAGGGGCCGGGAGGCTTGGTGAATGAAGATCCAGAAAGGTTCAAGCTAGTTTGTCTGCTGACTCGTTGGTGACGTTGGACAACTCAGTTTTGTACTCTCATGTCTCGGTTTCCCCATCTGTGACAGGGAAGGATTATGTGGAAATTTTTGGCAATGGAATGTGAAAACGGTAATATATGAACGTGTTACATTATCAGTATATTTAATTCTTCATGTGAGAGAAAAGCTGGCTTTTTCAGAAGTCCATGAGTTCGTTTCCTAGAGACTTTAATAGTAAGTCACCCCCCAAAGCCTGACGGGGAATTAAGAGCTCCCCTCTGTGAGCAGGCAACCTTCTCAGGTATGGAGGGTTTCAGACAGAAGTTGAATGGGTTTCAGAAATTAGATGTAGTTCTTCTTTGTGTGTGTGTGTGTGTGTGGCGTGGCGGTAATGACGTGGTTGTATTTGTGTTGGGGAAGGAGCAATCTGAGTTTCCTAAGTGTTTGGATATGTGGTTTCTTGAAAGACATGTTAAACATTTTTCATTTTGCTAAGAGCTGTGAAATGTTACCAGTTTTGACTCTAATACGTATAGCATTTCTATTGGAAACAGCAAATAATCATCTCAGTCTCAAAATACAGCAGGCAATTGAGTTAATTTGGAAAACTTGGATATTCTCCCCAGTGATGTCCTCTTTTAAATCTTATTTGCTCAGCCATTCATCTTCCCCTCCAAGGTCCTTGCTGTAAGTACTACTGGGTTGAGGTCTATTCTTTCTTCAAAGAGTCATAGTAGCTGACCCTGAAATGCATGTTTTTGTGAGAGAAGTGTGCGGAACCTTGGCTAGATAGCTGCAGTAGCAGATGGAACCCTGAGGGTGAAGAAATGGGGGTAGAAGTGAAGAGAAAGGACATCTCATTTTGGATGAGGGAGAATGTGGTTTTTGAAACATTGAAAGTATAATGGAAACTGACTACATCAAATTGAACGTCCAGCTTGGAGAGAAAGTACTCCCTTTTCTCAGGAGGTTGTTTTAGAGGGGAAGAGAGGGAGAACCATAAGGAGAGAAGAAAGGATGTTGGGTAGAATTAAGCGTATTGAGCTGGGGTTCGTTTTCTTGTTTTTGTTTTATTTAAAGATTGGCTCCTGAGCTAACATCTGTTGCCAATCTTCTTTCTTTCTTTTTTTTCTTCCTCTTCCTCTTCTTCTCTCCAAAGGCCCCCAGTACACAGTTGTGTATCCTTCTAGTTGGGCTATGTAGGATGCCGCCTCAGCATGGCCTGATGAGCAGTGCTATGTCCGCACCCAGCATCTGAACCAGCGAAACCCTGGGCAGCCGAAGTGAAGCGCGCAAACTTAACCACTTGGCCACGGGGCTGGCCCTTGAGCTGGGTTTTGATAAAACTTGTTACTCAGAGATGGAGGTTCTTTTTATGGTTTTATCATCTGTATGGGTAGATTGATGTTACCTTGTTATTGAGTCTATGAAATGGTTGTTTCAGTCATAGGCTTTCCTGCCTTATTTTTACACTTTCTGCTTCTTGTCCTACTGGTTCATTCCAGTTTTGAGGGGACTGAACTGATCTCATTGGGCAGGTCAATGGAGGGTACATATGCCCTGCTCTGCTTGCTGGCTCATTTAGTTAGAGTCTTCCTACTGTCTCTATGGATTACTTTGACCTGTGGTAGGACAGTGCGGCAGGACGTCTTCTGGTCCTTTGTTGTCCTTGGCTAGAGTCAGCTGATGGTAGGCTAGTGACAGAGGTGTTGGTGGAGGAGTGTGATAACAGTAGTTCAAAGCATCTCTCTGGCTGTCCTCTATGGAACCAACATAAATGCAAGTCCAGGGAAGAATCTGTGGATGAGGGAAGCTTTTCCATAAAATATACCCCAAGAGGTCATCTTAGCTCCCCCACAATCAAAGAAATGTGTTCTTTCTAAAGGAGGAAGGGAGTGTATAGAAGCAGCCATTTAATGAGGAAATAAATTGCTCGTAGGATCTTATATATTCAAAAATAAACAATAACAAAAAGCAGAAAAAAGATTCTGTTGATTTGCCAAATGAACCCCTGGCCCTTCTAAGGTCTGATAAACACTGTGCTAGTTTCTTTAGGTTCTCCTCTTGATGGGAGATGCAGATATGACACACAAGAAATCATTGTGAAGAATTTCCTTACTTCCAGTTAAGTGCAAGTAGCCTCCAAAGATGAATAGATATTTAACAGATTTTCCAGAACTGTTTCTCTCTTTTAAATAAGAGAACGTGTAGCAATTCTGTGGTTTGTCCCTTCTGTGATAGCCATCTCCCAAATCCAGTTCTGGTCTATTTTGAGCACAAGGAAGTTTTGCACTTCCCCGCCCTTTTCACGTTGATGGACCATATGACTTGCTTAGAATGTGGGTGGAAGCATTTAATTTCTAGGGCTCAACTTCCCAGCCCTCTCTTTTCCTTTGCCATGGTGGCTAAATGGCCCAGAGCATGGAGCCGACTTAAGAGGATAGTTGTTCTACCCTGGAGAGTTGCCAACATTCGTAGTGGACTTTGTGTGAGCAAAAAATAAACATTTATTGTGTTGTGCCCATGAGGATTTAGGGTTGTTTGTTACTGCGCATAATTTCTGACTAGATAGTAATAGTGATAATCTAGATAGTGACTAATGATACCATCTTTAACCTTTAATCTTGTGGCTGATCCACTGCATTCTACATGGTATTTTTAATTCTGCTCTGTGAGTCCACTTGGAATCATGACCTGGCTTATATTCTTGATGGTAGATATGATAAGCTAGACTATGAGATGGGACCACTAGGCAGAAATTATGGACTGGCAGGATTTAGTGAGGTAAAATCAGCTTCTTTCTGGGGGGCTGGCCCCGTGGCTGAGTGGTTAAGTTTGCGCACTCTGCTTCGGCGGCCCAGGGTTTGCCGGTTCAGATCCTGGGCACGGACATGGCACTGCTCATCAAGCCATTCTGAGATGGCATCCCACACAGCAGAACCAGCAGGACCTACAACTAGAATATGCAACTATGTACTGGTGGGCTTTGAGAAGAAGAAAAAAGAAAAGATGAAGATTGGCAACAGATGCTAGTTCAGATGCCAATTTTTGAAAAAAAAAAATCAGCTTCTTTCCATCCTCTGGATTCCCACTTTCCTCCCCTTTTATTGATGATGTGCTTTTATTCTCTCTCACAGTCCCTATGTCCTGAAGATCCTCTGTGGAATTTTCTAGTGCTAAGAAATTAACCACCTTCTTTTGCAGTGATGTTGCAAACTGTGGGAGTTTGTGGAGAGACATGGCTATTTCTGGCATTTCTCCCTGGCCTGTTTCTTTCTTCCTAAGAATCCCTCCAGAAGATTACGCATAAAGAAAATTTGTTCAAATGCAGCATATATTTATATCTATAGTCTATGTCTTATCTATAGCTCTGTGTAATCTATTTATAGGTATTTTTCCCTACACTCATGATCTCTTATTTCTCTCTTTAAATTTTACTTTTACAACATCTTGTTATGGGGCCAGCCTGGTGGTACAGCAAAGTTTGCATGTTCCACTTGTGCGGCCCGCAGTTCCCCAGTTCATATCCCAGGTGTGGACATTTGCACTGCTTGACGAGCAATGCTGTGGCAAGCGTCCCACATATAAAGTAGAGGAAGATGGGCATGGATGTTAGCTCAGGGCTAAACTTCCTCAAAAAAAAAAAGTAAAAAATCTTGTTATGAAGATTTCAATCACAAGAGGAAAAAACACAACTCAAATGGACCTAAATGATAAAGAGTCTCACAGAATGGCTCACAGAATGAGAAAGCTGAGGAGTCATACGCATGGCTTGATCCATCAGCTCAGTACCCACAAATGAGATGACTCTTTCCATGTCTCTGATCTTCCTTCCATAGGGTCAGATTCAACCTAAGGCTGCCTTCTCTGTGGCCACAAGATGGTTGCCAATAGCTTTCACGGCTATTTGCTCCTCTATTCATATCTTGTGGGAATGAAAGGGTCTTTTACGGGCACAGTCTCAGAAGGAGGAAATTTCTTTCCCAGAAGTCCCCAACAAATGTCTCCTCAAGACTCATTGGTCCAAATTGAGTTACTTGAACACAGGGCCCTGTGAGCAGGGTGATAGTCTTTGCTGGTTGTTTTTGGTTAATTAGTGTCCATTGTGGACTTTAGAATGTAGCTAATCCCACCCCAAATACCTGGGTAAGAATATGAGAGTGGTGATGCCTGGAAGGAAAATCTTGGGGCTGTTGATGAAGGGAAGCTGGAGCATGGACACTGGGGGTCAGCCAACTCTTGACCACAATGACCTCACTTTCCTCTTTATGGCTCTAAACTAAGGCCTCTTCCTCTGATTCTCCTCATCTATTCTTTTCATAACATAAGGCATTGTCATTGCATGGAATTTTGACAGAGATAAAACAGGGCACCTTTTCCATATAAGGGAGTGGAAAGGAAACAAAGGGTTTGGTAAACCTGCCTTAGAATTCAATGGAGTGTTTGTTTGTAACAAACGAACGAATAAATAAGCAAATGAGAAAGCATAATGACAACGTAAAACACACAAACCTTCAGTAGCCTGCAGGACCTCAAAATCAGTTATGTGTTTCTTTCTTGATGTGCATCTTCCTGACTCAAAATGACAGTAGTTGTTTTTATGATGTACCAGCTCCCAATGGGGATGCCTCATCATTCAGTTCTGTGTGAGATGACCGTCCTCTAATAATAAAGAAAAGAGCAATCTAAGGAAAGAAATAGGCTGTTTTCATGTTTGTTTCTCATACTGGGTCTTCCTAAACACTTTACAAATATTAATTAAACCTCCCAGCATCCCTGTGTAATGAATAACTATTTACATGGAGTGGTGTAGACAAAGTCAATTGACCAAGGCCCCTCCATGAGTTAATGTCAAAAGCAAGGACCTCGACTGTTGGGGCTCACAGCTCCAGCAGCAGTCACCGGAGAGCATTGCCGTTTACCTTTCCCTTCCCAGAGGGGAAAAGTACGCACAGCCAAGCAGAAGCAAATATGTTTTGTTCTGTTTCTGCCTGGAACCGATTAATGAGTTTGAAGGGCACTGATGACCTCGTGACTTTACTGAGACATTGAACGGATGCAGCAAGATGACCAGCAGAGAGGGCCTGGTCCTCTTGCACCAGGAAAATGAAATCGTTCTCCTTTCATCCTTCTCAAATATTGACAGACCACTCTCAGGGTGCCAGTCATTGTACTAGTTCCTGGATGGGATTTTCAGGTGGTAGTTTTGAGACATGACAGAAGAATATGAAACTCTGAAGGGCTTGGGTAAAATTATGCATTCAGCTTTGAAAGAGTGTGTTAACGCTGCAGATGAATAAGACGCAACCCCTACAACCCTTACAACCCCCACAAGGTTTCTTCTTGTAGAATGTACTGTTCGATAGGGGAGATATAGAAACCCAATAACTATACTATAAGCAAAATGCAATGAAAGTGATGATAAAGGTATTTGTATTTTTCTGTGGAGAATCATTGAAGGCCAAGAAATCATCTAGATGGAATGATCATCACCTGGAAATCGCCTGGAGGGTGTGACATTATATCTGGGCCTAAATTTATGAGGATTATAAGGATAAGGGGAGATAAGGAACAAAGGTATACTAGGGAAGACATGGCTATTACAGAGTCCCAGAGGTGGGAAAATGTGGTTTATATATAAATAATTATATTTGGCTGGAGTGTAAGGTTTGAAAAGAAGTAATAGGAAAAGGAATAACTGCAGACAAAGGTTGGGAAACATGAGTGCCTTGAGTGTCAAACGAAGGATGTGGATTTAATCCAGGAGGAAGTATAGAGCTGTTTGAGGCTTTATAAATTTCATAGCTACCACTTTGTCTCATGAAATATCCCTTCGAGCTCTTATCAGAGTTGAATGCTCATCTGGCTGAAGTGTGGCCTGACGCCGGGTTAGTCCTAACACGTGTGGCTACTGTTCTCTTGGAGCTCAGATCTAAAGACATGAAGGTCAATGCTGAGGCAGGAGCCTGAGGAGCTGAGCCTTAAAGCTGCAGCTGAAAGAGGCTTGATGATGGGTACTCTGAGGGAGAAATAACAAACGACTTACTGAGTGGCAGGAATCGTAGATGGCTCTCCTCGGTGTTTTGGGGTTCCTGGTAAGTTACAGAGAGAGTCAGTGTGATGTAGTGGTCTGAGAGTGACTGCTCTGGGTTCGACGTGCCAGGCTTGGGTACTTCCTGCCTGTGTGATCATAGGTGAGTCCTCAGAAAACCTCAGTCTCCTCATGTGTAATGAGGAATTGGACTAAATCAGCACTTTCCAAGGTGAGCGCTGTAGACAATTAGGAACAAAGAATGTTCCACTAGAAAAAAAGGGCCTGTGGTCAAATAAGTCTGGGAAATTCTGTAAACTCGATTCTCTGGGAGTCATGATGTCCAGTAACACGTTAAAGGCCTGGAGAGTCCTGCAGGAAGGCAGGCAGCTTCACTCTGTTGAGGCCAGCCTTTCCCAACTCCTTTGGTCCTAAGAATCCTATTAATTTTTTTTCTTCCATGCAACACCTACTGGCTTCCTGCGGAACACTTTGGGAAATGTTGAATTAGATCGCGTTAAGCGAAAAGCCCCGTTTTCACATTCTCTGATTCTGTGTTACTGCTGACAGTTTATTCTCAGTCTAGGATTTTACAGAACCAAAGGAAGTTTGCCGCTCCAGTCCAGATGAGTGAATTTTCCCACCTATCACGTAGGACTATCAGCTCCCAATCAACTTCCTCTCAGAGTTGAGGCAGGAAGTTCTTTAAAAGTGTTTTTAAAAGTGCTTTGAGACCCTCCAAGGAGGGCGATCCCTGGTGGCTTTGTCATATGACTTCATTAGAGACCTCGTATGCTAAGGAGACTTCAACTTCAGCTTCCCGTTTGGAAGCATCATATTTCTAATGTACTCTATTAAGCAGGAGAGAGCTGAGGGATTATTTTTTTCTTCCCTTTTTTGCATCTGTATATAATGTAATTTAACCTAGCAAAAAAGACACTGATTGTCTGTCCCACAGGACTTAATTAGTTCCCAGCTTCATGGTGCGCTGCAGAAATAATAGGAAAGGGAAAAGTTCGGGTGTTCCATACCTGTCCACTTCCACCTCTGTGCATAATGAGATGTCAGGAGTGTGACACTGATGAGATGTGTAGTACATGCTGATTGCAGGAGGCGGCGAGCTGCCTGCTCAGCTCCTGGGAACTCTGGCCCTGCTGGGAGAACCGCAGACCCAGTGAGCAGACTTTTCCTTCAGATTACGATTTCCAACATTCGCTCCATTCACCTCCCTGCCACCTGAGCGGTGGTTTTGTTAACCTTTAGCTCTGCCTTCTGCACCCTGGTCGGATGTTACGACAATTGTCACAGGGCAGATGCCATGTTTATTAAGCTGCCTCTAGCAAATCTGGACTGGTAGTGCAGGATTCTACCAGCCAGCCCTCAGGGGAGCCCATTAAGAAATTGCAAGGCTAATAAAAATCATGCTGGATGAAATTGCAATCCTCTGGTGCCACTCCGTGATGGGTCGAATCTGGTTTTAAATTTTAATGGGGGCAGTGACTGAAGGTTTGAACTGGGACCCTTGTACCTTCAGCACCGAAAGTTGTACCTTCTTACCCAGAGCTGGAATGGTGCAGCGAGAGGACAAGCTTGCTTCTCTCTCTGTGCAAGGTTTCTGCTCATTTGAGATAGGAATTTCTGAATGTTTCTTATATGCTAACAACGCACTGCTCCTGGAAAAAAGCCCCACTCTGCCATGTGGCATGCAATTTGGGCTACAGTTCGAGTCCTCTAGCCTCACATTGATTGAAGCCTTCAGCGCCCATGCCTGAGGGGAACCTTGAAAATGCATGGAGAACAATTCCCAGTTCCTCGTCTTGGTAAAAATGTCCTAAAACTTCCCTGTACTGGTGGCTTCTTGAAAAGGAGATTGTGTGAGATCTCTTGAGGAGCCATTCCAGCTTTCAATTCATCTTCACAGTGTACCCCATCGAATCCAGGGACCACTGCATCAGAAGGCGAGTCTTCATTCCTTTGCTAAATCCCTTTTGCACAGGATTCATCACTTCACTTGGGTAAATCAATAGTTTCCAAACATTAAAATGAAAAAACCAAGTGTATAATTGCTGTTTTGGGAAGACGGAGGAAAATGGAAGGAAAACATAATAAGATATTTCAGTATGAGATATGGTGCCATCTAGAAGTGTGTTCTGTATTTTACCGTAAAGAAACACTGTTGCTATTACAATGGACAGAGGTAACGTTAACTGAATGCTTACTTCTTGTCAAGAACTGAGTGAAGCCCTTTTCTGAGCTACCCATGTAATCCTCAGAATTACACTTTGAAATGATTACTGTTATCATCTCCAATTTGCCGCTTAATAACTGCTCAGGAAGGTTCAGTAGCTCGTTTTAGGACTCATCACTGGCAAGTGGCGGAGCAGGGACTCGGAAGAATTCCAGAGCCTGCGCTATCACTGCTGATTTTTCCTTTGAAAAACATTTCAAAAAAGAAGAAAGAAAATCTGTTCTCTTTTGTAAACATTTCCCAAGGTAAATAGGGGAAATTATAAGATAAAGTTGTGGAAGTAGATTCCTGGGTGGCGGAGAAAGTGCAAATATATTAGCAGTTACCTCCTGAGCTTCAGCCTTCACTGTGAGCATGGGTCTGGTTCTGCCCTCCTCACCCACCACAGCTCCTGCCAGCTCCTGCCTGCTCGTGGGCATTGTCCTACCACTGTGTTCTAGATCTTTCCAGTGAGATTTTTCTGCTTCCTCTACCTTCTCTGACAGTGATTTGAGTGGAAGTGTGTGTGTGTGTATGTGTGTGTGTGTGTACATTTCTGCTGGTGGGGTAGTGGTGTGAAGTCTGGGACCCCATATTTCTGTCTTCTCAGAACTACTACAAGAGTAAAGTTTTGTTGAATGAATACGTAAATGAGTATAATTGAAATTGATGGTCACTGGATTAGAATCAGTTATCAAACTTTTCTTGGGAAACTTTTAGAAACTGTCGTTGAGACTGTAGACACTGGGAAAGACAAAAGAATCATACTCTTACCAAAGATATAAGTTATACAAAGGGTGGTTTTACTCAGAAAGGCCTTCCCACTTCCAAGGAAGGCATTTGGCCTCTAAAATCACAATAGTTTTGCCATTTGCTACCTGGGTTTCCTATGGGTTGCAGAGACGGAGATGTGCTTGACACGGGATTTTCATGGTGTCTTCCTGAACTCTTTCATTAAGTCTTGATAATGTAAGTAATATTTAGTAGAAATTACTTAAAGTTACCTATTTTGCTGAGTCTCATAATCTCCTTTGCTGTATTATTTTAGTGAAGTAATGGGAGACCAGATGTGTAGTTCCAGGTTGTTTAGTTTTCCTTTTTCAATTTTCTGGGGAATAAGGCAATGCATCTTGTAAAGTAGGGATGAGGGGTGCTGGTGTGGGAGATACAGGAGTTTCATAATTTCTAGGCACTTGCCAATATTATATCGCCCCATAATTCCAGCTTCTCTCATCCTACCATTTTGTCCTCTTCACAATATCACCTAAGTGCGTTAACATACAAAACCAAACAACACACCTTTTCATGTCATTACAAAAATGATACATATTTAGAGTAAAAAATTTAAAAGAAGGTAATAGAAAGAGACAAAGTAAAGATCCTCTATAATTTCAGCATCCAAGGAAATGTTGACCAGTGATGTCCTGAGCCATTCAAGGCTTCTTGGCATCTTCACCCCGTAACCTTCAAACTGGAGAGTTTAGAGATGGCAACTCCTGACTTCAATGTCTACAGGCTCTGGGTGTGGAAGTATGGTAATTTGGTGAAGTAATGAAAAGATATTCTCTATATGTTGAATGAATAAGTTTGGAAGGATCATAAATTCAATGTTGGCACTGGTGTGGGGTGATATGTTTACGTCTGTGACTATGAATCTATCTGTAAAATCCACCAGGAAGACGATTTTTAAGACTTCTTTGTTCCATCTTAAGAAATCATCTCTTTTGGCATCATGGAAAATTGACTCTGTTCTTTACTAGGATATCACACGCCTCTATGGTACAATTGGAGGAAGAGTACAACTGGCCTATTCAAGGTAAAATATTTATTGGGGCCTATTTTTTCTCAAACTTTTATAGACAATGTCAGACATATGGAAGCAGAGAGAATAGGATAATGAACCCCATGTATCCGTCATCCACTTTCAATGGCTATCAACTTGCTTATACTTTTGTTTAACTTTTAATTGAAAACTATATTATATAGGTTACCTTTGAAAGGGGAATCTGCTAATGGGAATTTTAAGGATGAAAGCAAGTTTTAACCTGGGAATCTCTCACACATTAGTATTTTATACGGAATATAAAATTTTATACAGAGTAGAAAATACTGTGAAAAAGATGACTATATTTCATATTTATTTGAATTTATAGGAACATGAGGCAGCTGGGTTACAAATTAAAAATTAAATTAAAAATTTTATACACACACACACACACACACAGAGCTTTCCTTTGAGCCCCTTTTATTTTTCCTTTCTTTTGTTTCTGTCTTCCAGTCCTACTCAACTTCAACTCCTATTTAAGGTTTAAGTTCATAAGGTCTAAAACTCTCCAGGTGTGTTTGCATTTTATAACAGAATTCTTGGAGACCCAAAGGATGTATAAGTTATAATGGTAGAAAAATAGGCAACGCAGATGATTTTGTGTATGGGGTGGGGCATGCTTGGAATCCCATAAAATTCCAACTGATTATTCATTATTTTTAAGGCAATAAATAGTAGCTTGAGCATATTGACCTTTTTATACGTGACATGCACATGGCATATAACTAGTTTGTATACGTTATTTTCACAGCACTGTGGAATAGATATTATTAGCTCCATTTTACATATAAGGAAATGTATGCTTCTGAAGGCTGAGAGACTTGCCCACAGCCCCATGGCTAATAAAGTTGGAGCTGGGATTTTGAAATGCAGTCTGCCTAATGTTAAGCTTTCTCTTCACCATGATGCTGTTTGGTGAATAAGTTACTAAAAATGATAGCAAAATGCTATGTCGGGGGTGAGGAGAAGATGAGATGGGAAAAGGATGCGGTAGTATGGAAAATAAATTTGACTTAATCTAAGGACATCTTTCGATGAAAATGTCATATCTAGTGAAATTAGAGCAACGCTACATGAGTTCAGTTTAACTTCAAGGATGCGGCTGTATTTACTAAGGAACAGAAGTGTTTGAATTTTATTTGGAAAATTTTGGCCCCAAAACACAAGATTCTTTTCACGCCCATAACTGTTTCCCTGGCCCTGGCATATGGAAGGACTCTGAAAGGGAGGGGCCTCACTCATTCCCACCTTGATTTTGTATGAAAAGATGGCTACTGGAACGAAACAAAGAAATACGCCAAACAAGGAAAGCAAAGGACTCGGGGAGCAGATATTATCAGTGCTGGGACAGGCGACATCTGCACAAGGTTGTTAAGCTGTAGCAAGTCAAGATGGCCGCCGCAGTAACCACAGGCTATGTGGAGAGATAAATGGTTGACCCCAGCCCGTGTCAGCCTACGATTGATGCCACTATCAGCCCTAGTGCCTTCCCAATGATTTTTTAAAAAAATCTTTGATAGAGTGTGTTATCTAGTTACTGGCACGAGGGCAATAGCCCGGAGGGGTGAAGGAAAAGGAAGGAATAAAAGGTCACTCCAGGAGGACAATCTCTGTCGGACTAAATGAGAAAAAAGGATCTGGCTCAAAAGGGGAGGAAATAAATAAATAACAATAAAAGCGGCTGCTAGGTGCATGGATGGGATAAGCGAAATTGCTGTTTCCCTCTTCTCTTTCTTCCCTCTTTGCTTGCTTGCTTGCTTTCATTCTCTCTTTCTTCCTCTCTTTCCTTCTTTCCTTCCTTCCTTCCTCCCTCCCTCACTCACTCACTCCTTTCCTTCTTTCTTTCTTTCTTTTTCTCTTTCTCCTTCCTTCCTTCCCTGTTTCCTTTGTTTCTCCCCCCTCCTTATTTTCTTTCTTCTTCCCTCTCTCCTTGCTTCCTTCTCTCTCTCTCCTTTCCTTTTCCCCTTTTCTTTTAAATTACGATAGACCTTGAGTTATAGAACACACACACACACACACGCGCGCACAGGTGTGCCCACATGCATAGTTTTTTTCACAAGCTCCTATACACGCTTTTGGAGAAGCAGATATAAAATGGCTTTTACTCAGCATTGCTGCACCAACAGAATTCTATTTCATGATAAATAGAAACTTTAATTGGCTCCTTTTAGCCTTGAAAGAAGTTTTGTAGGGGAAAAAGAAAAGAAGGGAGAACTGAGATAGTTTTTCTGTCTAAAAGAATATGGCTTTAATTAGAATGAACTTTTTCTTTTTATTTGACCTGGAAAAATCTAGTATTTTTTCCCTTATAGAGTATTTGTAGACGGTAAAATGTTGCTTCTGGGGCAAGAGACCTGAAGGCTGGAGTGGATCCGTGGCATTAATGCTCTCCTTTGAGAAGAATCATGTCAGATATAAAAATATTGGTCCCCGAAAAAACTCTAGAAGGGGTAGAGAAATGTATTTTAGGCAGATTCTGTCCTTTTCTAAAGCCAGAGGCATTTAACAATGTTACTCCCTGGCCTTACATCATTGGTTCCCACTAGCCAGCTGTGCAGGGTCAACTTCAGTTGGCACAAGTTGAAGGACTTGCTCTACCATCCCTTCCTCTGTCAAATGCATCAGAGTAATGAAAAGTGCATGAGCCTGATGCTGGACGATGTGGGTTCTAGTCCCTGCCAACATCATCGAACTAACAGGCCCTGTTCTTGGCTTAATGTCTCAGAGCCATAATTTCCCTCGTGTATATGATGACAGCAGTGCTTCACAATATCTTCCCGCAAAAGTTTTGAGATTTAAATGAGTCTACAGATGTGAAAACACTCTGAAGGGACTAAAGCACTATTCTGCTCTTACAGTTCTTGTATCAATATGGATTCCAGTGACGTACGGTGGTGGTGGTTGGCTGAATGTGACCAAATGGCTGCATAGAAAACTAGCACGTGGTACCTACAGAGCAGGGCAATGAAGTGGTGGTTCTTGGAAATTTCCTTAGGCTTGATTAAAGTGGGATGGGAGCAAGTTGGAGGAATGACATTTTAGGGCTAGATGAAAAATATATAGTGTATATTTCTTGTGCTTTTAGCCGTTTCTAGTTTGGCAACATAAAATATATGCTGTATAATTTGGTTTGCTCTCATATTAATATGTTTGAGATACTAAATTTAAAATTAAAGCTGATTTTGTCAAGAATTTGCCTCTTTCATTGAGTTATAAATGACATATAACAAAATGCACAGGTCTTAAGTGTATAGTTCACTGACATATGTCTATACTGAGAAACCTAACCTCAAGATTGAGATACAGGACATTTTCATCACCCAAGAAAGTTGATTTTGCTTTCATTGTTTTTATTTTTTTTTTGCAATAAATGGTAATGCAACAACTGAATCTTAAGAAATCTATCTTTTCTTTTTTTTTAAGGAAAAGTATAAGAAAGGCAAGGAGTGAGCAGGGACACTTACTAAGAACCTGTTATTTGTCAGGCACTCAATTAGTCTTCACCTGTATTAGTTACCTCGTTATAATGGCCCTTGAAAAATCTCCCTTTTATGGCCGAGGGACTGAACTTTAAGGAAAGTAGGTGACTGCCAATGTCACACAGCATGTGGTGATTGGGATTTGAATGCTATTGCTGCCCTGGAAGCCCGTCTTGTCTTTTTCAACTGACAAAATAAACCATTCGCGGGCCAGCCTGGTGGCGCAGTAGTTAAGTTCACACGTTCTGCTTCTCGGTGGCCTGAGGTTCGCCGGTTAGGATCCGGGGTATGGACATGGCACCGCTTGGCATGCCATGCTGTGGTAGGCGTCCCATATATAAAGTAGAGGAAGGTGGGCACAGATGTTAGCTCAGGGCCAGTCTTCCTCAGCAAAAAGAGGAGGATTGGCAGCAGTTAGCTCAGGGCTAATCTTCCTCAAAAAATATAAAAATAAAAAAATAAAAAATAAATAAGCCACTCGCTATGATTTGAAGACTAGATGGTCTTCCTCAGAATCAGAGACACTGAAAATCTACATTTTCAGAAAAATTAGTCTGAAGAAAAAGAACTTCTTCCCCATGAAGGAAGGAAACTGATTGGCTACGACTTTTGATTGGCAATATGTTGTAATCTGAGAATCTTTCTGTCTCTAAGGCTCTATTTTTCTCATAATTTCAGATTTCTGAAAGCCTTACCACTGTTGAAACAAGCTTTTATGTTGATCTAGAATGTTCTTTAGGGCATGGGCTCCTGAAGTCTGCAAACAGAGCTTCCGGGTCCCAGCTCCACCTTGGGCGTGATGCTGCCCTCTGCACGTCTTGGTTTTCTCATCGTAAGTAGAGCTAGTAAGATAGTTCCCTCACAGGATTGCAGTGAGGGTTAGATGGGGCCATGGAAGTGAAGGTCTTAGTGCTTTGCCTGGGGTCTTATGAAAACTCGGTCAGTTTACTATTATTATTATTCTCAGTCCTCCCAGCCTCATCCCTTCAGTCCTGAGCATTTTAATTGTTTTGGTTTTTATTTTGATATTTTACAAATTCAGATCAATTTAACGTGCTCCCAAAATGGGGGGATCTGAGTGAGTGTGAAAACGACTGGAGTCTGAGACTGTGCTGTGCATGAGCCTTGCCCCCGTCCGTGGGGGCGCTTCCCGAGTCCCGCCGGCCGGGGCTCTCTTGCGGTGCACCTGTATTCCCTGGATCTACTGCGAGACCTAGTGCCTGCTGTTATGCTTGTTTCTTGCTGGGGTATGTGCCCCTGGGGGGTAGTCTGAGCACCTAGCAGCCCACCTGGCATTTAGTAGGTGCACCACTACTTGTGGAATAAATGACATTTCCAAATTTCATTCTTGGACCATACTCCCCACTCCTCTATTTTCCTTGGGGAACGAGGAATAACATAGAAGTTAATTTTCTGGGCAATCAAAAAATTTCCCTGAAATTACCAAGCCACGGGGCCAGCCAGGTGGTGTAGCTGTTAAGTTCACGTGCTCCCCTTAGGCGGTCCGGAGTTCCTGGTTCGGATCCTGAGTGTGGACCTCCTCACCGCTTGTCAAGCCGTGCTGTGGCAGGCATCCCACATATAAAGTAGAGGAAGATGGGCACGGATGTTAGCTCAAGGCTAATCCTCCTCAAAAAAAAAAAGCAAAAAAACTCAAGCCATGTTTATTTTGGATATTATCTTCTAAAACTGAGTAAAGGCTTTTCTGCCTTTTTGAATGAGTATAGGTGGTAGGATCAGATGTTTCCTGATGCTTCTGGATCATCAGCATAAACTTCTGCTATTTTACTTTTAAAAATTGTACCTCTCCCCTAGGTAGTATGGAAATTGCAGGAAGGTGTGTGCTCCTCGCTAAATGGCCCGTGACTGTATGGATGTGTTCTGTCCTTTCCTTTGCTGTCAGACTGCAAGGCTCGCGGCTGGTTGCTGTCAGCCCCTTCCCCTTCCTTCTAACCAATCTGATCCTTCTGTTCTCTTCTTCACTGACTGACAAGAGAACAGCATTTTAATAGACGTATATGCAAAATCAGAGTAACAAGATTCTGAGTGCAGTCTTGAAAGACACTTCCTGAAGCATAGGTTTAGTGGGTGGATATTGTGACATCGCCCCTGCCCCCCATTTCTCATGAGTCGTCTTCATGGCTGAGATTGTGAGAGATCAGCTGCGTTCCTCTCCACCATCAAGGTCCAACATAGTGTTCCTAGACTACTAGAGCCGAATGCTATATATTACTTACATTTGTTTTTATTTTTTATTTTTTTATTTTTATTTTTTGTGAGGAAGGTAGGCCCTGGGCTCATATCTCTTGCCAATCCTCCTCTTTCTGTTTGAGGAAGATTGTCACTGAGCTAACGTCTGTGACAATCTTCCTCTATTTTATGTGGGATGCTGCCACAGGGTGGCTTGATGAGCAGTGCTAGGTCTGTGCCCAGGATCCAAAACTGAACCCTGGGCCACCAAAGTGGAGCGTGTAACTTCACCACTACACCACCAGATGGGCCCTGGTTCTTTAAACTTAAGACACAAGACAATTATAGCTACACAGATTCCCCAAACAGAATTATGCCAGTTTATCATTAAGTTTTTACATCACTCTCTCACTTTTATAACTGGAAATATGCTAAGATGAAAAATAAATTGTTAATTGACCTGGGCCATGTGTTAAGTAGTAACTATCAAAAATATACTCTGATTCATTAATGGTTGCTGCAAATTATTAAAAAAAATACTGTTCACTGTATAGGTTTGAGAAATAATTTAGAAGTCATGTAACATGAGAAAAAGGGAACGTATAACATAAGATTCAATCTGGTATTTTAAATGAAATTATAATCTAATAATATTTGGCTTATCTATGGAAAAAATATCTAGTAATGACAAAAATATCTTTGGACAAAGAGCCCATCTCTTTCTCCTGACTCTTCCGGTTGTAACCTCAGAATTATCTTCATGATTTGGTGTCCTAGAGCATTTTCTCTTTGTGTGGTAGGAGCGGCCCAACCTTGGTTTGGTAAGTGAAAACCTTGAAATTATATGTGATTTCTAGTTCACAGATTCTGAACTTCCTTTCCTTTGTAACTGAGATTTCCTCTGCATTCCTTGGAGGCATTTCGATTAGGTTATAATTTCTGCTTTTACTTTTACTTGGTCCAGGAATGCCTCAGGCAAAGGATACCCCTAAATTCTCCAGCATAGCACTGGCTTCAGGGAAAGAGCAGTGGTTCTGAATTTCATCCCGATATTGGCATCCAGGCATGTTCAAGGTCGAGAATCTGCACAGGATCACTGAGCACAGAACACTGTTTTTAGGCCTGTGGCAGGAGGTGCAGAATGATGCTCCCGATCTGTTTTAATACATCCTGAAGATGGAGACTTGTGACATGCAAACTTTGTGCAAGAGCAGGCTATGTGTGAATATCCTTTTATTTCAAGCTCATCCCCTCTTTTTCATTGTATTTCTGTTTTAAACAAGTCAGTGTACCTAAAGGCTTCTTTGGTGAGGAGTAAAGTGAATGACTTCCTTCTAGGCCTTTCTCTTGGGGAAACTACTTGGTTAATGACAGATTCACATTTATTCAATGAAAGAGGATTTTAGCTAAGAAGAAAGCGTGCCATCTTTCTAGCCTCATTGATCTACTCACTGTTTTGGAAAAGGATAATTTTAATGGCATCGCCAAAAATAATAAATATTTTCATCTTGCCTTTCTAACGAGGTGAATGGGCTTATTTCTTTTTCTTTGCGGCCTGCTCCTTTGTCAGAACTCCAAGTTTTCAAATCTGTCCTCATAATGCAGGCTGCTGTGGAGCAAAGAACTTCATTAATATTTTCCTGCTAGGTTTGAAAACAATTAGAGCGGTGACTAGAAGGAGTTAAAGAGGACCCCCCAAACCCTGAAACCAAACAGACATCACAGGGCAGGGATAGCAGGTAAAGTGGTTGCTATAAACACTTTCTCTTGAAAGCTGTGTCTTTTCAATAAACACACTGTCAGGCCCTAGCAAAATATTTCCAGTTGCCTTCATGGGTGGTGCAGGGCTGGAAGCTGTTAGCCGGTGCTCAGTTAAATTTCAAATGTCAAAGCTCATTAATAGTGATTTTAGCCAAAGACAGCTTGTAAGGAGCTGTGCAAACTTAACTTCCTCAAATAAAAGGAGAAGAAAGATGACCATTTAACATTGCTTTTCCTCCTCCTGCTTTCTTCACCTCCGCTGTGAGTTTGTTTTTGGTTTTATTGACAGTAGGTTTCAAGTTTATATTCTGCATTTCCCTTAATTTGCCTTGTCCTTTTATCCCCCCCTTGGGAAATAGGCCTATTACAAAGGTGTTGCGATGTTTCTTTGAGTTTTAGGAGGAGTGTTTTCTCTGTTTGAAGCGGGCCTGGAGGAGTCTGTGAAAGTGTGAAGGCAGAAGGTTCAGCTTTGGAGTGAGAGAAACACACTGTGATATGATTATGTGTTCAGATGCTGTTTCCAGCCTTGGCTGAATACAAATGTAAAAGGAGATTCCGTTTATACAATAAGAATGTTTCGAACTAAAATATTAATACAAGCAAGCACCCTCATTATTTATCATCTGGCCAATTTTTACTACTGTGGTGACCTGGAAAATTAAATGAAAAAACATTTTTTTTTTAACTATTCTGAATTTACTTGTACAATTGTGAATTGTGGGTTGGCCTGATGCGTTAAATTCTATGATAAAGTAATTAATAATGGAGCTACCAATTACGAATTTGACATCTGTTTGGCCTCCATGGTGATTTTGCGTTTTGCTGGCTGATACTTTACTCGGCTGCCTTCCTGAATCTTGCAGAGGATTCCTGGGCACCGAGGAAGCAATGTCTGGACTTTGCGCTGTGGTGCTGTAGGCTTAAGGAGCCAGGGCCATTGCCTCAGCGGCCGTCTGGTGGGGACATCTTGGAGCCTCTCTTACTGGACTCTGTGGCCACAATCGTCTTGAGGAATTTGAGCTTGGGTTGCACTGAGGTTTCTGTGTGACTCCAGAGAAAAGGTAGAGAGTAGGGGGAAGAGTATGCGGGGTGAGTGTGTATTAAGATGGTGCTGCACCAGAGGTTTCTTCTGAGGATTTATGGTGATTCCCTTTTGGGGGCAAGTATGGGTGCCAAACAGAGGTTTATGAGCCCTGTGACTTTTTTCCATTTTCCATCAAAATAAAAGAATTTTGCTTTCACCCTACTCTTAATTGTTTGGATTTTTAAAGAAGCTGACTGATTTGGACAAATGTTGCTCTGCTACCAAAGGTCATTCATTGTACACAGCCCGCCATCTTGAAATTAAAAGGAATCTAGTTACTTTCTTTAAAAGGATGCGTGTTCACTTAACATTTATAGATTTCAGTGATATTTGGCTCACAGATACAGGTTTAGTGATATGGGATCATGTTAAGTAGGCTGTATTGTTCAGAGTATTAAAAGTTTGCATGATTTCTTTTTAAAAGCCAATTAATTATAGTTTCTGCAAGTAGGATCACAATCTGGGAAGTATTCCTAAGAAGACCATCTTTTAGCTTTTATCTTCTCTATCGTTTCTTGTAAACATCCAGATTTTGCTCTTCTGAGAAAAGAAATGAGTATGCGGTATTGTAAGGATTACCTTGTATGTTGGTTTCTCCTAAATGGTGAGCTTCCTGAGGGCAGAGAATTGTGTTATTTATCATGTTATCCTCAGGGCCTAGCACAGTACCTGGCTCAATCAGTGTTTATTGGTTAAAAATATTAAAACTTCATTAATTGGTATACTAACAAGATTGTAGGTGAAATATTTAACTTAAGAGAAAAATCAATTTTATGGACTCTAGCACATTGATTATTTGCATGCAAATGGGTGCTGCAAATTACATATGAGTGCTATCAGTTTATTGAAGCGGGTCTGGAGGCACTCTGCTGACAGACAGTGCTGGGTGGTTAAGTTATGCCTTGATGAATATATTCTGCAATCTTTTCAAAAACACTAAATAATTTTAACAGATGACAAAGAAATTGCTAAAATTTCAGGCAAGAGAAAGTGTTTTGGTGTCACTGCAATCCACTGTTTGTTGGCTGCTGTTCCACATAGCTGGTCTAATTCATTAATTTGGTCTAATTAATGTGGTAAGTATCCCTGTGTTCCAGGCTCTGTGCTAGTGACTTGTCATACACAGGTGATTACAACGTAGTCCCTTCCTTTGTCGAACTCACAATCTAGCAGGTAAAACCTTGATGTAAACATGGACCCCACAGCAGTGAGAGCAGAGTGCAGAGCAGGCACTGAGGAAGCAATAGCATCTCAAGGGCCCGAAAAGGTCATCACAGGGAGAGTTAAAATGGAGCCAGACCTGGAAAGATGATGCCTTGCCCAGGAGTGAAGAAGCATATGCATAAGCATGGTCATACTATGTGTAGGAGACAGTATGGCTTTTGCTACAGCTTGAGGATGCTGCATGTCTCAGTGGAGGCCTGAGGAGGCGTGGGAGATGAGGCTGGGGAGACCAGTTATAGCGTGGGGGTTATGTGCTCATTTGAATTTGTACTTTATTCTCTCTGCTCTCTTCTAAGCTCCACACCTGCGTATTCTAAGTGTGTGTAGGGCAGGCCAGATGTGTGAGTGTCTATGTGAGTGAGAGAGAGAGAAGGAGAAGGGGAGGAGGAAGGGAGAGAGAGAGGGAGGGAGGGAGAGAGAGAATATAAATTAATGAGGTTAATTTTTCTGGGAAGAGAATGTTAGCATTATTAGCAGTAGAGAGGCTAATGGAAGAAATGTGCACAGACTGTAATCAGAGATCAGATTGGCTATTGCAATCAGTGGTCATTCATTTAACATTTATTCATTAAAAGCCTACTGTGGGCCAACCATTGTGCTAAACTCTAGATGCACAAACAGACCTGCTCTCTGCCCTCATGGAGCCTATAGTGAGGAGGTACAAGTGAGAAATGAGCGCCTCCTGTAGCCCTACACATGGAGAAGGAAAGAATGAACTAAGAGGCATTTAAGAGGTGAATGGACAGGATCTGGTGACCTGTTGAGGGTGAAGGACAGGAGGAGTTGTAGGTCACTGTACCTTTGGAGTTGGGAAACTCTAAACTTGGTGGATGGTGGTGTCATTAAGCAATATTTCAGGTATTGACGGCTGAGTGAGTAAGTCTGTGGGAAGGGGAAAGTAATGAATGCAGTTTATACATGTTATGGCTGAGTACTCCATGTAACATACCAATGGAGATATCGATCCATTTAGAGTTTAGGAGAGAGTTCAGGGTTTGCGATGCAGATTTGAGAGTTGTCATAAGGGAAATGGTAATAGAGGCCAAGGGAGGTGGTAATAGTACCCAGGAAGGATGTGCAGATGAGAAAGAAGAGGATGGATGCTTGGGGACTGCCAGTGTTTGTGGGATGAGCAGAGCAGTCTGCTTTTTGCCTGTTTGTTCTAGATTGCCTCCTCTCTCACCTTGCAGCCCTTGATGTCATCAATAACCCCCTCTCTTTTCTGCATTTTCTATCCCTCTTGTTCCATTAGCTCATTTTCCTCAGTATAACTGTTTCATCTTAAACAAAGAACTCCAAACTTCCCCTAGTCTTCCTTTGACCCTATGGCTTCTTTACAAAGTGGCTGAGTTCCTGCCTTCCCTTCACGGCCATGCCCGTTGAAACACCATTGACTGTTTCCAGCTCCTCACCTCTGGTCCATCTTCCCCCCAAGCTTCTTGACCTTACAGCCCCTCAGCACTGAAATGCCCCTCGCCACGGACTCTTGTAACCTCCTACTAAATAAGGACTACTTTTAAGTCTTAATCTTATGACCTGCTTTTGAATGCATTAGTCTTGACGGGCTCTAATAATCACCTGACTCCAGTTTGGGCCAGTGTAATTTCAATATGACAAACTTTTATTCAATTTGTAAAGACTCCCCTACCCCCAGGTGGCTCGGAAGCCTGTGGTGGCCAGTGGTTATTTCTCTCTTCTCTCTGTCCCCTTCCCTGCTTCCTCTAGGAGTTGGCCCAGGGGGAGGGAGGGTCAGGGTAAAAGGACACATCGTATGTGGCAGGTACAGCAACAAGGCAACAAGTGTCCTCCGAGGGGAGACGTACAATTGTTAGCTCTCTTGTGGGCTTTTTGTGGGTCTATCAGCAATCCTCCTGCTGAGGTCCTTTGCCTGCAACTCTCTATGACTGGCTGGCCCATTGCTATTCTGGGGTGGAGGGCTTTGCTCTCCACCAATAGTCCAGTCTCCCTCTTGGGAAAAATATTCTCTTAAATCAGCCCAGATCTATTCTCTTCAGGAGGACTCACCTTTGTTTTACCAACGGTGACACACAGCTTGCTTCTAAACCAGTGCCCTCTTTTCCCTCTGCTGCGGGACAGGGGCAGCTCCAGCCACAGTCTCCTGCCTTTAGACTTTGCAGGTGTCAATCAAATGCTAGTGCTTTTTCAATTAAGTTCTCCCATTGGTTCCCTTGAATCTCCTCTCGCTTGGCTGAGCTTATTTAGATGAGGTGGGAATGGAGATGGAAAATTTCACAAGATACCAAATGTTGTGAAGTAGTGTGGGATAAGCACTATAGCAGTAAGTGCAAAGCCCAGAGGAAGCAGAACAGTGAGGGGAGAGGCCAGTTAGCTCTGCTTTAGGGTGAGGGGACACGAGCAAAAGCTTCACAGAGAAAGGGAGATGACCTGGCTTTTGAAGAGCGAGTAAGCATTTGCCTAGTAGAATGGGGTTGAAAGGCCTTCTAGATGAAGGTAATCAGGGTAACCTCCAGCACTGAAGGCACGGAAGTGTGAAATAGCAGAGCATGTCTGGGGAACCACAGGTGCTTTCTGTCTGCTCTCGCATAGGGAGTGGAGAGGTGAGCAGGGACTAGAGCTCAGAGGCCTTGTAGACATACACACGCACATGCACTCACAAAGTGGATGGACCCCCACTCCACAGAGCAGCAAGGGAAGCATGCAGGCTGAGGCTTGTCTTCTTTTTGGGTTTTTCCTTCTTTCAGATGGTTTTAGGACCTTGAAAAGATCATTTAACCTCTCTGGGCTGCAGCACCCTCATCTGAAAAATGAGGAGACTGGGTCCTCTAAAATTTCTCAATTCCTGGCTAGGCTCTGGAGGGGCACTGAACCGGCTGGGTAAGTTTGATTTTTAATCTGTTGCTTTGGTCTCGACAACTAGGGAACCCAAGGAGTTTGGTGATTTAATTAAAAACAATGAAACATCTACTTTCTAGTTTTTAAATTGCGGTAAAATATGCATAACATAAAATTTATCATTTAATTGTATAGCTTGGCAGCATTGAATGTACTCACATTGTTGTGCAACCCTGTCTATCTCCAGAACATTTTCATCTTCCCAAACTGAAACTCCATACCCATTAAACAATAACTCCCGATTCCCCTGCCCCTAGTCTCTGGCAGCCACCATTCTACTCTCTGCTTTATGAATTTGGCAACATAGGTACCTCATTTAAGTGGAATGATACAATATTTGTCCTTTTGTGGCTGGCTTATTTCTTTTTTTTGGTTTATAACATTGGGTAATTTCAGGTGTACATTATTGTTTATCAGTTTCTGTATAGACTGCATCATGCTTACTTCCAATAGCCTAAATTTTATCCATCACCATACTTAGGTGCCCCTTTATCCCTTTCGCCCACCCCCAAACCCCCTTCCCCTCTGGTAACCACTAATCTGTTCTCTTTAACCATGTGTTTGTTTATCTTCCACATGTGAGTGAAATCACGTGGTGTTTGTCTTTCCCAGTCTAGCTTATTTTGCTTAACATTATACTCTCAAGGTCCATCCATGTTGTTGCAAATAAGACGATTTTGTCTTTTTTTTATAGCTGAGTAGTATTCCATTGTATATACATACCACATCGTCTTTATCTGTTTATCAGTTGATGGGCACTTGGGTTGCTTCCATGTCTTGGCTATCGTGAATAATGCTGCAAAGAACATAGGGGCGCATAAATCTCTTTGAATTGTTGATTTCAAGTTCTTCGGATAAATACCCAGTAGTGGGATACCTAGGTCTTATGGTATTTCTATTTTTAATTTTCTGAGGAATCTCCATACTGTTTTCCATGGTGGCCACACCAGTTTGCATTTCCACCAGCAGTGTATGAGGGTTCCCTTTTCTCCACGTCCTCTCCAATATTTGTTATTTTTTGTCTTGTTAATTATTGACTTATTTCTCTTAGCATAACGTCTTCAGGATTTATCCATGTTGTAGCATGTGTCCAAATTTCCTTCCTTTTTAATGCTGAATAACATTCCATTGTATGTCTAGGCTACATTTTGTTTGTCCATTTATTGTGATGAATGCTTGGGCTTCTTCTATCTTTTGGCTGCTGTAGGTACTGCTGCTATGAATATAGATGTACAAATATCTGTTCAAGTTCCTGCTTTCAGTTCTTTTGGGTATATACCCAGAAGTGGGATGGTCAGATCATATAGTTATTCTGTGTTTAATTTCGTGAGGAACTGCCATACCGTTTTCAAAGTGCCTGCATCATTTTGCATTTCTATCAGCAATGCATGTGTTCCAATTTTCCACATTCTCACCAACACTTGTTATTTTGTTTGGTTGGTTGTTTTTTGTTTTTAATAATAGCCATCTCAACGAGTGTGAAGTATTGTCTCTTTGTGCTTTGGATTTGCGTTTTCTTAATGATTAGTGATGTTGAACATCTTTTTATACGCTTGCTAGCCATTTATATATCTTCTCTGGAGGAATGTTTACTCAAGCCCTTTGCCCATTTTTTAATAGGGTGGTTTTTTTGTTGTTGTTGAGCTGTAGGAGTTCTTTATACAATCTAGATATTGATTCTTTATCAGATACATGATTTGCAAGTATTTTCTTCCATTCCATGTGTTGCCTTTTCACTCTATTGATAGTGTCCTTTGATACACAAAAGTTTTTAATTTGATGAAGTCCAATTTATCTATTTTTTCTTCTGTTGTTGTGCTTTTGGTGTCATATCCAAGAAATCGTTGCCAAATCCAGTGTCATGATTTCCTCTATGTAAAAACAAAGAACATATTTTATGTAAATTATGTTGGCCTACATTCTATCTTTAAAATCCGAATCTCTTGCTTAGTCTGCAGAATGTAGTTAAGCTTCATGTGTTTTCTGCTTTTGCCTCCTATTTTCTAAATATGCTTTGAGAATCTTCTTATCATCTTGGTTGCTTAGGGAGTCAGGCAATGTGTCAATCATCTATGCCCATTACGTTGTCTATAAATGTTGTTAATATGTTCAAAAGGTTTAAAAATGTTTTAAACTAAATAAGGTTTAAATTTGCTTTGGTCTGCCCACGTGAGAAACTTAAAGACTTGCAGATTAAAAACTACCCTCCCACCCCAGTTAGTTGAGTATAATGGGAAAGAGGAGGGAGTAAGGTGGAAAAGTTAATTCTTTCTGCTTCATGAGATTGATAAAGGGATGAAGTAATTTTTTCTCAATTTTCTAAAACGAAACCAAAAACTCTTTGGGTAGATGCTGGGAAGGGGAAACTTTATCTGGAGAGGGGGGTGTCAGCAAGTTGTCAAGTAGTCTGAAAGGGGAAATGATAGAAAGCTGTGCCGCGTGCTTGCCAGCTGTTTCATGGGATCCCTTGATGTGGCTCACACCTACCGGAATGCATATTGATCACGCCATCAAGAAAATTTTAAAGAGCTACTTACACTGTGCTAATTTAAAACTAAAAGTCATGTCTTTTGGTGGAAAAACAAATCACTTTGATTGGGCTTTTGTTCTGGTTCTACCCCTGCTCAATTTACTGAGTAATCTCCTAGCAGCCACTTAATTTCACAGTTTTGAAATTAAACTTTAAGATTTGGAACAGATCTCTAAGCTTTCATTAACCCTGAAGTAATAGAGGGACCCATTGGGAAAATGGTGAAAGAAGAGGTTTCTATGTTCTTAAGGCAAAACAGAGCCACATGAATAATTAATCCTCAGCAAGTTGAGGCACTGATTTCCAGAAAGGGGGTAATTCCCCAAAGTTGGAAGAATTCTCCAGAAAGGCATTTTGCCTGTGTTCTGAGAGGTGTTGGGGCCTCTGATAACTCTCCAATATTGCCTCAAATTACTCCAGCTTTGAATCCCTAGAGAGTTGATTGCTACTTCCTTAAGGTTCCTTTTATGGGGGTCTTTGTGGCTCTTAATCTTCCAAACCTTGAGGAGCGTCTTGGGTGATAACTCTGTCTGTGGATTGTTTAGTATTTGCCAAGGGTTCTGAGTTTTCTCCCTTTAAAGACGCATAATAAGGAAAGTTTTCCAAGTGTTTGTATAAACTTATGTGTATATGTTATACGCCCATGTTTATACATTATGTGCATTGTATACAATGAATTCCAGGTGACTATAAAGCAAATGATTAAAGTGCATTTTGCTATCTGGAAATTATATTGAGCTTTATGAATTTTTGGAAGGGCTTTGGAAAATTTTTGCTTTATGGGGTTTTCTCTGAAGAAGAGTTTACTGGAAAGGAAAATGCATATATTTCATTAATCTTATTTATCAGCCAGTCAAAGCAATAAATTAGATATATATTATTTTAAAAAACAGCCTAAAGCACCCTGCTTTGATATACTAAATAGAAGGCAGTTGAGATTTGGATGTTTTATTTTTACTCATGGGGACATTTAAATTATGGCACCACCTGCTTGCCAATCCTACCCATACTGATAACTGGCATATGAAAATTTGGAAAAATAAAATGCAGATTTTTTCCATCATGTCAAAATGGCATGTGGTTTTGATCCTGAAAGTGGAGGGTTTCCATCAGACTGCCCTATCTGAAATCTCTGGGTCTATTTCCTCTTTTGCCTGGACTGCTGTTACTGGTAGTTGATGTTATTCAATTATCTCTACATTTTAACCTTGGTGTTTACTTCTAATGTCGCTCAAGTCAGTAGATGATTCATTGCATCTGGAACCAATAAACAAGGTTTGGCAGAAAAGGGACAATGTGTGGCGGATGCGTTTGGAATAAAGAGAACAATGCATTTGAAACTGGGCTCTAAGAGCTTAGAAATTCAATTATGCATTCATGGGTCTGAGGGTAGGTACCACAATGCCTGGCCCACAGTGAGAAGCCAGTGAATGTTCACAAAGGTGACGGTGATGATTTTAACAACACAGCCTGTATGAACAAGAAAGGAGTCTGATCTGCAGTCGACAGGCAAGTTCTCCAAATTCGAGATTCCTGAGATTTCAACCCAGCTCTGAAACACGTCATTTCATCTTTCTGGGTTTCCTCATTCTGCAAGTAGGACTGATAATTTTGTGGTGTTAGTCTTAAAACGAATAACGTTTCACATCATCAAATACCAGCAATACATGCATGAATGCTTAATGATAAAACATGATGCTACTTTCATATCAGATCTAAAAATCTAAATTAACATTTCCTTTGTCTTCCCTAAAAAGTGCATTAATCTCCACTCTGAAGCTTAAAGATTGAGGGTAAAGTTATTCAGTCAAGGTTAGTGAAGACACCAAGTGCAGGATCGATTTCTCTGGTTTCTGAGCTTGGTTTTCCTCTGCAAAGAATTGCATTTTTCCTTTCTTTTCTTTTTTTTTTTTTGTTTTTTAGTGAGGGAATAAAAAAGTCAAATCCTCTTCTTTCTTCAGAAAGCAATGCAAGTGAAAGAATAGTGCTATTAAAACCAATTGTATTCAAATACCATTCTCAGAAACAGTGTCAGAATATGGGCTTTTAAAAATTTTTGGTATCTCCCAAAGGACAGATATCATGGCTGTGTTCAGGATCAGGAAGGGTTTGCATTTCTTCAGCCTAAATAGAGAGAGGTTGTGAAGACTTAGTGGTCCTGAGGGATTTGCTGTTTACCTTTAGTAGTCTTGGCACTTCCTGAGCAAATGAAAGGTCTGTATCAGGTCATAATTTAAACTTCTTGGCATCATACATTTAAAAATTCTGTATTGCATGTCTTGTATATGGGGAATCACTTATGCAGTGACAGAACAAACTGGCTTTTGCCCAGCACTGCCATCCCAAATTGGTCTCATTCTTGTCTACTCTTTTGAGCAGTAACTTCAATGAAGGGAGGAGAACTCAACTGTAAACACATTCTCTGAGAAAATTACTCTCCAAAGAAGGTCATTATGGTGGCGTATTCGTTTTCTGTTGCTGGGTGATAAATAACCACAATTTTAGCAACTTAGAACAATACCTATTTATTATCTCACAGTTTTTGTAGGCTAGAAATCTGGGCACAGAGTAGTTGGGTTCTCTACTCAAGATCTCACATGGCTGAAGTCAAGGTGCCAGCTTTGCTACAGGCCTATGTAGAACTTTGTGTCTTTCTCCAAGCTCATTCAGGTTGTTGGTAGAAGTCAGTTCCTTTCAACTGTAAGACTGAGGTCCTCACTTTGTTGTTGGCTGTTGGCCAGGGACCATTTTCGGCTCTTAGAGGCTCCTCTTGATTCCTAGTCATACGGTCCTCTCCATAATATGGTGGTGTGCTCCTTCAAGGCCAGTGGGGAAATCTCTCTTTTAAGGGCTCACTTGAATAGTAGAAGGTCCTCTCCTTTTTGATTAACTCAAAGTCAACTGAGTTCCAAACTTAATTACATCTGCAAAATTCCTTCACCATTGCCATATAATCTAACCTAATCATGGGAGTGATATGCCATCATGTTCCAACTAAAGGGGAACGGATTATGCAGGGCTTGTACACCAGGGGACAGGAATCCTGGGGAACATCTCAGAATTCTTCTTAATACAGGTAGTGTGCTTGAATTTGGGGATCTGAGAAGGTCCTAATGCAGTCTTTGTGGAAGTCAAGGTTATGCTGGCATAGCAAAGATCTCTTCCATGTCTTCCTGGACTCCGTATATTTTACTTAGTCCTGCGCTCTCCTGAAGTACTAAATGGACCCAGTCTGGGTCATTTCTGTTCCTGGAGGCTTTAATGAGGCTGTTAGTTCTAGTTTCTTATGAGGGTTTTAGATCTGGGATGGCCTCCAGGGAGTTCACCTCGTGAGAGGATCTATACTCTTGGTAGAATACACATCTCTGTATTCAGTATTTCTTAAAGCTGGAGCATGTCTGATGCCAATAAGAAGACTGACAGAAGACTTGGCTTTGTCTAGTTCTGATCCAAATGTAAGGAATTGGTGTGGAATAATCTTGGACCCAGCAATGTGCCTAGTCAGCTCCTTGCCTTCTGTGAGCTGTGGGTATGACTCCCCCAAAGAGGCGGGAAATGGAGGAAGGAGGAAGCAACCAGTAAGGGGACCTAATTTGTTTGTGTTAATCAGAAACCTAGCCACTTTCCTAATTGATTGTTCACTACAAAGTAGCTTGATGCTTCTTTAGCCTGGGAGCCAAATGTAATCAACTTTTGTTTGTTTCTGTAAAAAAAAAATTTTTTTGCCCTTGAGGAGATCATTATTTCTATTGTATGAAGATGGTAGCCCAAACATTAAAGGTAATTAGAGCAGATGGCAGTGAATACTTCTATTGTAAAATACACTGAGGCTTATAAACTGGTTTTCATTCCCTGGGCTTCCTCCTTTTCTCTCTGCCACTGCACATTCATTTTGTTTCCCTTCAGGTATAAAGGGGAGGAAAAAAAGAAAAGGAGGAAAAAAAACAGGTTCCCCTGGTGTATGAAACTGAGGAGCTGTCAAAGGTTCATAGCAGAGAAAGTGTGCTCCGTGTATTCAATCACTGAAATTAAGTGTTTTCGAAGGCGGTGCAGTCACGGGTCCGTTGCATGGGGAAATAACACGCTGTAGTCCATCACTTAAAATGTTAACCTTGTCTCTTACTAGTGACTGGAAGCAGAAACACGTGCTCTGTGCTCGCTGGTTAAATGGCAGTGTGTCAGCTCTGTGGAAAAGGCTAGCGTGTACCTGTCAATCTTCTGATTTGGCTGTATGTGTGTATGTGTGCAGGTGCATGCATGTGGCATGAACACACAGGCGCACACACATACACACACATGCCCACACTTCCACGTGCCTTTATGTAACCTTCAGAGACCTGGTTTATTGTTTACTGGAAAATGAGGGGAATAGAACCAGTTTTCAGCATTTCAATGTGTGTTTTTTACTAAGCTGTTTAATTTGCCGGTGCTCAAACTCTTAGGTAGCTGTATTATACTTATTTATTTTAACTTATAGAAAGTTCCATTTTGAACATATTTCAATATTAGTGGAGTGTGGATGTACTATACTGAGCATATTCCAGGTCCTTGGACAATATCAGTCCTTACTACTATACTGATAGTGTGAATTGGAATATACCAGAAACCAGCAAACTTTTTCCATAAAGATTCAGAAAGTAAACATTTTAGGTTTTGTGATAGTCTCTGACACAAACTGAAAGCAACTATAAACAATATGTAAATGAATGTCAAAGCCATGTTCCAATGAAACTTTGTTTATCCAAACGGTGGGTGGGCCAGGTTCGGGCTGTGGTTTGCTGACCCTGTTATATAGTGCCGAGAATTTTACATGATTCTGTTCTCTCTGATGTGTAAGAACTTGAGGTCCCTATGCAATGGGAAAAACGAATGTCCCACTGCATGAGCAGAAGCGTTATAGTGCTGTGCTGCATCCCTTCCTTCAGGCCCACCGCCCTGTCTGTCCTCTGTGCTGACTCTGTAGCCCTCCTAGCCTGCTCGTTCCTCATACGGCTGCTGGTTCACACTCCACTTCTCTGCTCCAGTCCTTTATCAGAGATGCAGACCCTGATCACTTGATGTAAAATACCTCCTCCCACCCTGGCACTTCTGCGCCATTGCACCCTGATTTTTTTTTTCAGACCACATCATTTGTTATATATATTTAAATTTATCTCCCTAAAATATAAGCTCCAGGAGGTCAGGGATTTGTTTTGTTTTGTGCCTAGACCAATGCCTAGTGGGCAGTGAGTGCTCAAATATTTGTTGACTTCAGAGACCCATCTGTTCTGTAGTTCCAGGCAAGAAAAGACTCTGTGATTATTCAGTGAGATAATACATGTTTAGTGAACTCAGAAAATGTTAGTCACTATCATTAATTTTTCAAATTTAAAATTTAAAGTGGAGAGGGTGATCTGCACGTTTTCCCATCACGAGGATTAGTGATACTGTACGTAAAATGTCTAGCACCATGCCTGGGACATTAGAGTATTCAGGATTCAAAAGCTATCGTTGTCATTAGTATTTTCTCCAGCAAGTGGAATGATCTCCCGTCTTATAATTCAGAAGAGGCATTGTCGGAGGAGATTTGTAGATTCAAATGGAAGAGCAGATAAAGAAAAAGTCTCTGTAAAATTGTTCTCTTTGCAGACTGTTATGTGCCCTGAAGCTCAAGAGTGCTAAAATAACTTACATTCATGAAGCATTGAGTGGGTCTCAATATTCTTTGAGAAATCATGGCGTATAGGTTGTGTATAGAACTGAGAGAGAAGCTACAGAATTGCCTTGTTTTCTAGCAGGGACAAAGGGGCAATTTGAATTGGGCACAAGTCTCTGGCAAAAGGCATCCCTGACATTTCTTTGAGTGGTCCACGTGCTGGGCAGCGTGGAAGGACTTTCTCATGTTATCTCACAATCGTGAAGGGTTTATAAGCACCGAGAAAAGAAAGCGATCACTTAGAGTCAGCATGAGCTCAGTAAGAACAAATTATGCCAAACTAATTTAATTTCCTTTTTGTTCCCTAAAGAGTTATTAGATTATAAGTCAGGGGATCTATTCGTAATCCGGGATTTGTGCATGGGTTGACTTTTCTCCAATGAGCATTTTTTGTTTCGTAATCAGCTGAAGTAATCTCAACCTGTGTTAATTTCTCTGTAGGGTCCAGATTAAAATAAGAAAAGGTGATTAAGGCCCTGGTTGTCACATGTAAGGCAGTCCCTGCAGGGTCAGCCATCTAATCCTCTGAACTCCCATGGCATGGGGGTTATGCCTTTAATTATTGAATTAACCACACCTATGTTAATTATCTGGCTATTTGTCTTTTTCTCACTGATAATATGAGCACTTTAAGAGCAAGGACAAGGTCACACGTATCTGGGAGAGGCAGCTTTACATTAGCTCATACATAAAAGATTTGAGGTTTTAATTGGCTAACAAGTTTCATGTCACCCAACACTATAATACATTTATTAAAATAGCCAAGACTTAGTTGGGAGAGCAAATATCATTTAATAAACAGCATGAAGAGAGTTAACTATTTGGAAAAGAAAAAGCAAAGATAATAACAAAGAAAAATGGAAAACTTCCCACCAATATATATTCTAAACTAGTTGAGGGTTAACATGCAAATATAAAATCCTACAAATCAAGAAGAACGTGTAAGTGATATTTATGTCAGAATAAAAAAGGGTGTCCGATGCAGAAAATAATGGAGATGTCACAAAAGAAAAGATAGATGCAATTGGTTTCATAAAAACTAAAAACATCTCTTTGTAAAGGAGCACTGAAGAAAAGTTAAAAAAACCTTGCAGCTTCATATCAAATTATTTTTTAAATTATGGCATGGTGATTATGAGCCCAAATAACAATCAACCATTCCTTCATCCAAACATACTTTGGGGTACCCTCTACATGCCCTGCATTGTTATAGGTACTGGGGATATGGCAAAAAACCAAGAAGCTCTCATGAAGCTTACGTTTTCTTGGGCATTGACTGACTATGAGTAAATATAAAATGTTTCAGTGATGATAAGGGCTTTGAAGAAAATAAAGCAGGGTAAGGAATGGAGCGAATGCTAGTTACAGGCACCTGTCTTTTCCAATTTCAGGGCTCACATACTGAAGAAGGCATTCTGGTGAGGTGTCAAAACAGTTCTTTCTTGTCTTTGTCATCTGGGAGACACTGTGACTAGAAAAATTCCCATATCCTACTCCTCCACCACCCCAACTTAACACACAGGCTCACAAACAGGCCTTTGCTTTGCCTGGTGTTCCAACTTGCTGATCAATGACTTCTTTCAAGATAACTCTGGTGGTGGTGCAAGTACATTTAAGGTGACATGTGAGATTTGCAGACACTGCACATTCCCTGAAGTTCAGAGAAGTGCTGACATGCTGTAAGAAGAAAACAAATTGCATAAGCTTCCTAGCTGAAACAGGAAAGTTTGTGCTAGTGTGTGTTTTTTCTTTTTCTTTTTTTGGTTTATTTGGGGCTGTCTGTACTGATGTTAAGATGAGGGCATGTTCTGGGTAGTTCTTAAATTTCTGTTTTTACACCCACCCCTCCGTGTTCAGGGGAAATGATCTTCACCTGTAGGATGGCAATGAATGGTTGTTTATCTCAAAGATGGAAACCAAAGCTAAAGGCTGAGCACTTTGGAAACGATAGTGGAAAGAGCTTGTAGTCAGTGGAAGTAAAACTTACATTGGCCTATGAGCCGGGTTGGTGATACAGAGCACGGCTTTCACTGAAAACGCCATGTTGATATCAACTGAGAGGCTTTCAAATATATTGACAAGAAGTCTTTCATCAATGCTGTCAGCATTCTTTTTTGCTTGATTGGATCAAAGTGATAGGAATTGGAGGATAAAGATGTGGGAAAGTGAGCCATCCCCACTGTTTCATGGGGCATTGCCCCGGGGTCAGTGTAGGGAGTGATGCTACCTGTGTGTCCACTATGAAAATGTTGAAGAGCTAAAATTCTTATGACAGAATACGTGTAATTGTGAATTCACTGGCAACTTGCAACCATGGAGATACGTCGCTCCTCTCCTTCCCCAGGTAGCTGTTAGACAGTTGAAGATGCATTAATTTTTTAAGACGTATAGTATTTAGTTATTCATGTACTAAAGCTTAAATCATCAATAAATAGTTATACATTTCAAGATACCTTTTGTATGCTAAAGAGAAGTTTGGACTCTGGGAAGCTTAAGTTTCTTGAAACTTAATGCTTAATATTTATTTTCATTTGAAAGCTACCACGCTGAATAGAGAAACTTAAGGTGAAAGAAAAAATTGATAGGATATTTCACAGGGAGACTGAATCTGAGTCTCGAGTTTTAATTTAGATACACTCGCCATCATTTGATTTAAGTTTAAATAGAGTTTGAAAACACAGAAAGGAGCGTGAAAGGATATGGGCCAAACCCCATGGATAAGGAGACCCAGCACTTTTAAGTATTTTAGATCTTATCACCTATTTGTCTACCTATTGTATCAGGAAGGTGTTTATGCTTGTGTCTGTGTGTATGTCTGTAACAGCTACAAATACATGCACGAAGTTGGATGGATGATTCATTTAAGAAATGGTTTCATCAATTTTTACTGTGCATTTACTATGTGTCACACATTTTTTAGGGGGTTGGGGATATGGCAATGACTGAAGCAAAAATCCTTGCTTTTCATCTGAGTAAGCTCAATGGACGATGAATACACAAGGCATTATATGATCTAATACCAGAATGAATTGGTATTAGGGGAGAGGGAGTGATCGGAGGTACTACTTTAATAAGGAGACAGGGAAGGAGGTGTTATTTGAGCAGAAACCTGAATGATGTAAAAGAGTGAGCCACGCAGACCTCTTGGTGAACAGCGATCCAGGAGAGGCCATGGTGAATGAAAAGACCGGAAGTGGGGGCTTGCTCTGCCTGAGTTCAGTCTGTCCCCACCCCTATGGCCTTTGACACAACATTTAAACTCTTTGAGCCTTTGCTTCCTCAACTGTAAAGAGGCGATAACAGCATTTGACCTTCCCTCCTGCCGGGGTGGGGCTGAGTTTAGCAATTTTTGAAAGTTGATGGGCCAGGCCAAGATGAATAACACATGGAAGGCAGCTAATGATACACACAAGCGCTTCAGAGCAGGAGAGAAGTGTTTAAAGCTCACCTAGAGCTAGATAACAGGTATGGGTGCTAATTGTCAGTTTTAAAATGTTCTCCAATGAATTAACGGAAGATATCATGGAATGGTCTCCCTTTGACCCCTTATGCCTAATCAATGTCTAGTTGTTCCAGATCCTTCTACTGTGAGGTTTTTCTTTGTAGTCCTGTAGCTGGGCTCTGAATCTGACCACCAGGTTAATGTCTCAGAAAGAGTTATGCAGCTGAATTCTTCAAACTTCTCACAGCTCATCCACATACCATCTTACTCTGCTTGCTAGTCTTCCTGAAGACCCTGAGCTTCAGGGGTTGGTTTGAAGAAAACTTCCTGGTTCCTTTTTAAGATGTATCTCCCTCCCCTCCAGCCCTTGTCTTAAATTGGTCCTCAAACCTTGACGTGGAAGTGTCATCTGAAGAGATCATTAAAATGACAGATCCATGGGTCCCACCTCCTGAGCTTTTGATTCCATCATGGTGGCACTGAAGGAATCTGCACCTTAAACAACTCTAGGCTGAGAAACACTGTCCGAAACATCATCTTTAAAATGAGAGGATGGGATTCCTCTAGAGTCCTTGCCATCTCTGACCTTTTGGAAGTCCCAGCTCTTTCAAATGTCCTTTTATAGTGAACTCCATTCTGACATTACAGATAACCAAGTTCACCCTTCTGTGCACTTGTCTTTACCATCTTCATCCGGTTCACTGTTTTCCACCTTTCTCACTACTTTGTTCCACTCTGGTTTTCTCCTATTTGTCTCCCTTTCCTCTTTATGGTTTCTACAAGAGTAAATGAAAGGATTCTAAGAATGTATAATGTATAGCCTTATAAGGAGCACTTCTTGTCATTTTACTTCCTTATACCTAGCTTTGGCATGAAATCAGTAGAGATCTAAAATTCCCTCCTACTTTTTGAGTCTATGGATGGTCATGATGGGGACATGGTTCATATAGCTCACAATGATGCTCATGTGCCATGCATTCTTTGTTTGTGGTGCTGGGGCTGCTTATCACCATGCCTTATGCCTTTCCATCTCTTAAATTGGGACAAGTCACTGATTTTTATTTCTCCTTTGTAGATGCAGGAAGTGAAAAGATTCTGCTTTTCCTTATCCCAAAGCCTTGTGAGTGATTGGGTTGGGTATAGAACGCAGCACTATTGAGCTGGGGGTCAGTACACTCTCTTGGAAAATCTACTGGCTCTTCTGGCAACACATCTTTCCACTCTCTCTTGGAAACGCTCCAGGGCGCTATGGTCTGTGCAGGCGTAGTTATTGGTCTTATAAACCTGCCTTCCTTTCTTAATGATCTTCTCCCATCTGCCTCTACCACTTCACGAGAGGCAGTTATTTTATAGGAACTTGGGCTTCACATTTGGTTGGAATCCGGGTGGGAAGAAGAACTGTGTGGAGAGAGGCATATACATGTTGTATGTATTGCCTTGAGGGACTCACCTCCCTTCTTCTGATTTCATTATATCAGTCATAAATATAGTCCCATAACTGCACAAAACATTTAGACATGATCTCGGCCTCTTGCATGGGCTGCATACTGCTTTCTGCGATTATTACGTCCTTATTTTTAAAAATGCACTTCATTGTGACCATAAATTAACAGGAGAGCCAAAAGTTCCGTGAGGAGACCGAAGGCCGGGATGGAGAGGGGGTACTTCCTCCTCTGGGCTCCTCTCAGGCTTGCCCCCTACCCCTCACTCAAAGGTGCCTGCTCTCACCCAAAGTCAGCTGGCATTTCTCCTATGCCTGGGCTTTCAGCACTGATGCAGCAAGCACAGAGGGACAGGCAATGATATCAAAGGAGGCAGCGTGGGAGGATGGAGCTGAGCACTTGGAAAGAGGAATGTTCCTATAAAACAGGGACACTGGCAGTAGAGCCAGTGAAAAATGATCCCAATTACATAAAGCAAAATGCCACCCATCAGGCGGAACATTTTAATTCTCTCTATTCCAGGCTATTTATGACTTTTTGTCCAAGACTCAATACATGTCTGTAAAAATAAAAAATGGAATTGACCCCATCTGTTTGGTAGAAGAGGGCCTCTGCTTGGGGAAAAAAGGGCAGAAAACATTACCAGCATGTCACTGGAGAAATCCAGAGGCCGGGCACAGAGGGTCTGCAAGTACAACTTTGCTCCTTCAGTATTTTTCCCTTTTTGAGTTAGTCGTATGAGGAAGAGAGGGCGACTAACTTAATGAGACATTTAAAATTATATTTTAATTAATTTTAGTGTAAGAAGTTTCTATTTTGATTGATCACCCGTACTATCTTGCTTTAAAAACAAAACAAAGCGACAGAACTCTGTTTTCCAGGGCAACTTCTCCTTTCAGTTCTGCCGGAGGTGGTCGAGAGCTCACAGCTGGTTTCCTGAAAGAGTGCCACAAGATGGCGACAACGTCACGGTGGAGAAGGGCCAATTGCTCCTGCTAGACACCAATACGAGCATCCTCAACTTACTGCATGTTAAAGGTTTGTGGAGGGTGGAGATCTGTGGTGGCATTATTATACATAATTCTCTCACTTTTAGGGGACAGGAAGGAGGGAACTTTTTGGATAAGTTCCAGCCCTTGGTTGACAATTTATTCTTGGACCAAATTGGGATTTTACTGTGAAAGGAAGAAGTGGTCAGAGGGTTCAAAAGGAAAGCCCTTTCTTTTGACTCTTATAAGCACAGAGCTTGATTATTTTAATTTTTCAAATACAAGAAGGTTAACAGTGTTCTCAAAGAACATGCTTCTTTATGCTAGCCCTTTGTAGTCATGCTTGTCCACGGCAGCCCCCACAATATAGCAAAACGCTCCCAAATCGGTCAATGCTGCTGCTGCCTTTGAAATTCCCTGCCAAGAAAGCCATGTCTTCCTGCTTTTGCCCTATTGTGGTTTTGACTTCCTGGTCCCATGGAAAGTCATATAAATAGGCTTCCTTATTGCAAAGCTGGCCACATAGCTCTAGGGTCTGGGAAGTTGGAAGAGACTGAGATTTCAGACTCCAGCTCCTCCACCGCATCACCGAGTGACTAAGTCAGTTTTTTCACCTCTTTATGCATTTGTTTCCTTATCTGTTAAATGAGAATAAAAATCACTGCCTATTCTAGGGGCAGATAATAAGGAATGGTTATCAAAGTGACTCTGTTCATTGGCAAATGAAAATTGCTTGGGAAATGTGAGTAGTTATGGATGTCTATAAAACTCTTCACTAAAACACTGTTCTTTACTATAAATATATTTAACACTTACAGGAGCATCTCTTCTTGTTAAAGTAAGAGCGTAGCAGTATAAGGGAAAATAAACTATTTTGAAGGGAAGAAACTGATGCCGTTTTGATGCTTGTTTCTTACAGACAGAATCAGATTTCCCTGATTAGGCATTTTATAGTCTATATTCTGGAAGTTTTTTTTTTTTTTCTCTAATAGCAAGGAGAAGTTTTCAGATAAATCAGTTAATTAGGACCCTTTAGGAAAAATCGTCTGTGAGCGTGGGCTCTTGACCTGTCTTTGCTGGGTGTGTGTAGGGGTGTGTGTGTGTATGTGTGTAGCCAGTGACTTATTGAGAGCCATCAACTTCCTAAGGACTGGCAATGACAAAGGAAAATTACAGACTTAAAACCTCAGCTCAGAGAAAAGATGCTCTTTGTGGGCCTTTAATCAGGACTCTCCTCACAGGAGTCAAATTCTGCTGGAGGACGGGATGCCCTTCAGACTCTCAAGGGTCTTTGCCTTATATTGATACCATTTGGGAGAAGATTTTGGCTAAAAGTCCTCAGACTCAGCCCAACTGAGTCTCTGGATGTCCTATTAGTTCCAGACAAATTCTCAGTCGAGGAATGGTGTTGATAGGGCCAGAGACGTCCAAAGGAGAGCAAAGGGTAAGAGAGAGGCAAGGACATGTGGAATATACACTTGGCATGTTACGATTGGCGATTTCAAGATCTGAGCAACTAAATACTTGCCCCAACCTATCATCTTCCAATAGTGATTTTCCTTAATATTCCTGGTTCAGGCAATATTTCATATTATGTAGAATAAGTGAGCTGGGTTAGGAAGGGCAAACCCTCATCCTGTGGTGAGGGAGAGTGAGTTACCTGAAGGATCCCGTCTTTCTCTTGGGGAGTAGGCCCATTGGTAGGAATGCGAGGGTAAGTAGTGTACGTCAGTTTCTGTACAAATAGGATTCAGGAGTTGTTGACAGGAAGCAGGCTTGCTTACAGTGAAACTCTGAGATTTTTATCATAGAGATATGGGTCATAGGTTCCAGAAAGGATGAGAATGGGGAAAGGACACAGATCAAATTTGATTCAACAGATGACTTGTGAGTGCTTCTTAAGTGGCCAGGAACTCTTTGCGAGATACAAGAAAAAGTGAAGAATAATATTTAATGTCAGTGATGTGCATGATCATTAGATTAAAAAATAGAAAATAGAAAAGAGTAAAATTTCTAGTTCTAAAATATGCGATACAGGCAGCAGGCAGAAGGTAGACTGAAGTACTTGGAGTGTCAAGGATGTAAGATTAGAGTCAGATAGCGGAAGGAGGTGAAGAGCATATCATTTGTGTCTGACACATGTTTGATCATGCAGATATCAATATACACACTGAATCAAAATTGGAGGAACTTACCCATCTCACTTAATGGAACTGTGTGTGTCCAGTAGTTCAGGCCAGAAACCTTGGAGGCATCCTGGACTTCTTTATTTTCTCACATCCCATGCCCAATACATCAGTGAATCTTGTTGGCTGAATCTTCAACATGTGTCCCATTTATCAGTGCCTCCATCAGCACGAACCTGGTCCTAATCAACTTAGTGTTTGGCTGGGACCTTTTCAAATGGCCTCTTCATTGGTTCCCGTGTTTCTAATTCTTTGTGTTCCCTAGTAGCAGAACCCTAATCTTTGTTTGCGGCAGCAGTGTACCCAGATAAAATATGGTATTTCCTGACCTCCTTTGTAGCTAGACATAGCCCAGTGGCTAAGAGCTGGCCAATGATACGTAAGGGATGTGTGGTGCAAGACTTCTGGGAAATTTCCTAAAGTAGAGCTGACCTAGGAGGGGGCATGCCTTGTTTGTCCTCCCCTCTTTCTTTTCCTGCTTCCTGGAATGTAAATGTGATAGCTACATGTTCAGCTGCCTTCTTGGACCATGAGGTGACTCATTAAGGGTGGGAAAGTCAAAAAATAGAAGAAACTCAGGACACGGATGATTTTGGAGTTGCCATACTAGCATGGCACCATGGACTGCTCACCTGTGACTTACTTTTATGATAGAAAAACAAGACTTAACGTGTTTAAGTAATTGGTATTTGACTTTTATGCTAGAGGCTAAAATAAACCTCTGATAGTTTATTGTCCACATCCTTTAAAAATATATCAGATCTTATTACTTCTTTCCTCAAAACCCCCCAATGGCTTCTCATCTCACTAGAAATAAAATCTGAAGTCCTTATCATTGTCAAACCTCTGGTCCTTTCATTCATCTTGTCTTCCTCATTCACTCTGCTCTAGCTTTTCTATGAATATACTAGGCACACATCTACCTCAGGGCCTTTGCACATAATGTATTTTGCCTGGAACATTCTTCCTCCAGGTGTTCACATGGCTGGCTCACTTATTTCACTCACTGAGAAAATGTCAACTTTTCAGAGAGGGCTTGCTGGCCATCTTTTCTAAAATTGCAATCACTCTGTACCCTGTTATTCTCTATCCTTTTATTTTGCTTTACTTTTCTTCATAGTACTTATCACCACTTGACATATTAAAATTTACTTGTTTGTTTACAGTCAGTTTCCTCTGTTAGAATAATCTGAAAAGGGCAAAGGACTTCACCAATTTATTTACTACTGTCTCTTCACTGTCTAGGACAGTGCCTGACACATGATGAAGGTTCAAAGAATAGGAGTTGAGTGTTGAATAGATGGACAAGTAAAAGGATGCAGAGTTCAGGTCCTGAATGAAATTTAAGCAGTATAATTTTTAAACCCTTGCTGTCTTAAATATCACTTTTCCCCCAGCTAATTTACTTTCACTGTCCTTCATTGTGCTCACTGATATATGTATATGCCCATATATATATATACACACATGTACAAATATCCACATATTTGTGTGTATGTGTACACACATACACACATTAATTTACATATATTAAAATACACACACACACATATATATATATATGTATATACATCTACATGCTTACATATAAAGGTGTATCATTATGAGTTTTAGGAACATAAAATCTATTGGTAAGTTATTTTTCCATTTCTAAAAGGCTTTTGAAGAATGCCTTCATTGGCAAAGAACTCCAAATCTCAAACATCTGTTTGATATAGCATAGCTCGAAACCTCTAATGTCTCCTCTTGGTCAATAATACGCGTGAAAGTACTTGAAGGATATAAAAAGGTATTCAAATGTAAGATTGAATCATCATCATCATCACCAATAGGAATTCACTCTCTCAATGTCTGTTACTCTCTCTCTTTTTCATATCCATTCATGGTATCAGAAAAATAGCTAAGTGGCATTTTCTTTATTTTTTTGATACCATCTGTGGGCTGAGATAAAGCATAAAAAATTTCAAGCCAGAAAGGAATATCTTCAAAAGAGTTTAACAAACAAATATGAAGTATTATAGTGGAAGTACTTTCTCAGCCATTTCCACAATATTACAAAGAATACGTTCTACAAACAGTATGCACACGCTTTGAAAAGATTAGTGCTAAATAAAAGTGAAACTAGCTCACCTAAGAACTATGTTTGGAACTACTGTATGAAAATATTGCATCCTCTATATTATTTTTCCATTGATGGAAGCCAGCATCCCAATATAAAGAGGACCAGGCTCCTACATCAGGAAAACCAGCACTTCCACCTGTGGCCCTCAAGAGGCTCAAACTCTCTGTGCCTTACTTATATTTCCATCTATGAACTAGAATTGATGTTTTTTCTTATAAAGTAGAAAAGAGGATTATAAATTTCTTAAAGGCAATTGGGAAATAGCACCAAAGGCAGTGTTTTTGCTGTTATTTATGACACTATATGCACTGATTCCTGAACTTTATTGAAAAATGGCAGATTATTTTGTGACTGTGATAAGAACTTCAACTATATTTATTATCACTTTACTTTAATTAGCAAGAGATCCAGAACTTTTGTCTACTTACCCTCTCTATTTCTTCCCTCCCTCCTTTTTTTAATAAAAAATTATTTTTTAGGGGGTACTGTTAAACACAAAAGAGAATTAACCCAATCAATTAATACTAATGAGCTTGGATGAAAATAGGCATATTGCCTTGATTTAGTTAATTATATTTTTTGTTCTTTTATGTTAAGATGCCCAACGGCCATAGGCATCGCTGAATTAAAATTTATTATTTTATTCCAAGTAATTATGATGAGCCATAATAACAAAGAAGGAATGTTACCCTCTTGTCTGAGCCATTATGCATCCTGGGCAAGGATCTTGGACTTGTGGTCTGTAGCTGGGGAAGCGTTCATATTTTCTGAATGAAGCAATGAATCTCTCTCTGTTCTGGTGTTCAAGCAGCTTGACTTGACGTGGTCTAGAGATTCCGATAATAAAGGGTCAATTAGAGGAGGATGAACTCTAGAAACCGCTCTTCCTTTGGTGTTGGACTTTCAAAAGGAAGACATTTTGTCGTTTCTTACTGCTTACAATGCCATCACTTTAAGATGCTTGAGCAGAAAGTTGTTTCCAGTCTCCTTTGCTGCTGAATAGCGCACTAGTTTCCTTTAATGTGATTTTCTATTTCTTGGTCTATTGGTGTATACCAAAGGAGTTAAATTCTTGGCAGGCTTTTGAGCCAGAAAAAACTGAGTCTAGATCTGGGCTCTGCTTCTTACCAGCTCTGTGACCTTGGGCAAGTTGAGCAGCCTTCGTAAGCCTCAGATTTCTCCTCATTAGACTTATGCCTGTTATAATGACAGCAACAGGAGCAGCGATGACTAACGTTTATTGTTTGCTATTGTGTGACAATACTACAATGTACTGCCCAACTCACATGGAAGATTTGTGTATTAAATGAGGGAATATTTATAAAGCCCTTAGCACCCGGATTGGTCTAGAATAAGCACTCAATTAATGTTAGCTATTTCTTTTGGGCTGAAGGGGATAACAGAAGGGATTGTTGAATATCAGGTCTAAGTTACAATTTTATTTACAGATAGTAGCTGCTTCTATATACAAAGCAAACTGGATTACTGAAAGAATTAGCTGGGTAATAAAGACCTTGGATTGCTTTTGCCTCTGTTATCTTCAGAAGGCGTATTGAAGTGTTTTCTTTTCTATGGCAAGAGACGGAAGGATACAGAGGTGCATGCAGCAGAGTCTATGGATTTGGTTGCCTCCGTTCTCCTTGTTATTTTGACTCTGTGGAAGCATGTTTTTCTGGTACAGTTGGGAATGCGGTCTCATTTTTTTCCAGACTTTTTTTTTAGTCCGCAGTTTTGAGGACAGTCAGTTCTCTTTAGTCTATTATACTTGGAATTTCTATAGCATAGAAATGATTATTTTTGGCTTATTGAGATGGGCATCTTCTCTTGACCTACTATCAGGTTCTTTATAGAGTTTCTTCCTCCTTGACAAGGGTTTGAGGATTTCAGAGGGATGTATTAAGTGCTGTACCCAGCACAGCCTTTCTTTTATCCCAGGGATTACACAATTGGTTCCTCCTACTTAGCATCGAAACAGCCTCAGTTTCAGTAGGTGCATTCTTCAGGTAACACTTTACAATGCCACGATCTGGGAATGCTATGAAACAGGACTTCCCTGGGACATTACTTGTGTTCTCTCTGTGCATCAGGACCATGGGAATCACTGGGAAGTTACCCTTTGCCTCCAGTTTTAAGACTTCAAAGAGGCCAGCTTAGATGAAAGGAAATCCACCTGAAGGCAGGCTGGAGTTTTGATAAAAATGAAATATCATGCATTAATATTTCTTTCTCTCATAACCACAGAATGTCTTGGTCAACGTAAGAGGGTTTTGTGGGCTGGTGAAATTTGTTGCAAATTGGTAAGTTTAAAATAATTTATCTGCAAGTTGGTTTAAAAGGAGATCGACTAAATTGCTTCCTCTCTTGGTTGAAACATGGCTCTTTCAAGGCAGGAGATGGTATGATTACACACAGACAGTGCAACAGGCTTGATTCATTGTAGTTTGGTCAGCAAACTGGAGGTCTCCAATTTGAGGCAGCCATAGACTGTTCTATGGCTTTGGATAAGATTCTGGTCCTCAAATCAATGCAGAAAATGGAAATGATGATGACTCCCTCCCCTTTGTAGGAGAAGACTGGCTTGTATAAACCTTTACTGGATGTTAATGCTGTTTGTGTGTGCAACCCTGTGGAGGAAGTTTGAGAAGGGAGTTATTCAACTTTCTTGCCATATTTTCCAGCATGGTGTTCCCAGAAGGGGCTGGGCTGTGCAATAATCTAAAGCAAAAGCCTGATGAATAAGTCAACATCAGAAAGAATTAATCTAACTTTTTTACAATCCATCCTTAATTCCCTTTACCTGCTGTGGCTCTATGTGTCAGTCTTTTCTTGGTGACAAGTTGGTGTTACTTATTTAAAGAGAGAGGACTTCGCCTATATCCAAAGCTAAGTGGATCATTGATAGAATTTTTAATCAGCTAAGAACCTGAATTACTTTTATATCAATTCTTTACAAATTTAATATTAGAGTATGTTTTTCTCTTCCCTCTACCTTTGGGTAAGGTGCAGTCTAGGCTATAAGCTTAAGAAAGCAGGAGCCAGTTCTGTTTTCGCCTACCTTTATATTGCCAGCACAATTATATCTCCGGGCACGTAGTAGGTGTTCAAATAATTGTTGAATGAAAGAACTAATGAATGAATTTCTGACCTAAAGAGGCAGATTAATGTTAGTTGTGACTTTCTCTATGATCAGAGCCCTTCCTGGTATCCTCAAATGTTAGTGAATTAGTCCAGACAGTGACCAATTCCATTTACTATTTGTGTATCTGGAGATCAGAGACAAAGGCTTTTTAATGTGGGGGACACTTGGCTCTGAAACTCCTTATTTTTCCCAATCAGACAATGACTTATATTATTTACCTCCAGAGAACGGTCCCAGACACACTTGATTAGCCTTAAATGAAAGATAAGCCAATGCTGTGAGAAAGGACATGCTTTCAATAGATGGGCAGACAGACAGATAGATAGATATTAAACAATTTACAGTTTTATGTCTTGACAACTTGGATATGGTAACATGAAAAATGCTACCGAAAAAGACCAGTCCCTTCCTAGCACAGAAGCTATAATACTTTCAGTAACAAAAGATAAATGTTTCAAACTTCCTTACTTAAAACCCTTCGTTGGCTTTCCATTAGCCCTTAACATTGTCTAAACTCCTTAACATGGCTTCCAGGGTCCTTCAGGACTCGGTGTCTCCTTACCTCTCTCCCTCATTTGTTGATTAATGATTCCCACATCCCATTTTCAAAACTGGGAGTGGAGCTAGGAATCTGGGATGCTTGTGTATCTGGGATTCTTGTGCAGATTAAAATATATTGGAGACTAAGCATTTCATTGCTATTATTTCCCATGTACTATAATAGTCCTGGGGGTCAAGTAAAAGGAGGAGATATTCTTATTTTTTAAATAAATAAATACTATGAGGAAATACTTATCTTTAATTTCTAAAATTATTGTGCTACAGCCAAATCAAGTTTATAATATTCAGAGAATAATTATATTTGGAACCTTTTGAGTAACAGATTGCTCAGAGAAATGTACCCAATTGCAGGGCTGGTCAAAAACGTGATTGGCTCAATGCTAATTGAACTGTGACAAAGAGACGAAGGAAGTTATTTGAATGAGCACCTTGGTAGCTAGTGAAATTTTTACCTGCCTGGTACAGACTTTGGGGAAAAGATAGGTTTTATTTGTTTGCAGGGGTCTTTTTTGGTCTTTTCTGTTTCCCCTTACAAATAGCTTTCTTTCCAAGATCTGAAGTGACTCTTTAGAAATCCGTGAACAGCAGAGGTCTGTGAGCACTTAAATGCCAGAAGCTTTGTTGATAAAAGGAAGTAATGATTTTCTGGAGATAGAAAGGAGTCCAAGGTTTAGTTAAGTAATAATTGATAACAGTAGCTATACTGACAAAGGCATTTACTTATATCTCAGTGTTTGAGTTCCTTTAAATATTTCCATATAGTTTCTCTTCCAAAAATATGTTTACATTTCTGTAATTAGCAAAGAGTTAATCCATTTATGGGGTTAACTTCATGAGTTTGACATTTTATAGAGAAAGCAAAAGCTGAGTAACAATCTTTATCTTCTTTCTCAGTTATCTGTAAAGTTGGACAATTCACTAAAACCAGGGTATTACCATTCATCTGGAGCAATTAAACACCACCCCAACCTTCTGAAAGCAGAGACTGTATTTTTTACATTTGTATTTCAGCGTGTAGCAGAAAGGCTGGAAAATGACAGGTGTTGGTTCAATGACAAGGTGAATGAATCTGCAATTCCTGCCTTGTATGTCTCAGCCTGTTTTAGATGATAGCAAACAACGCAAGATCATGAACACTTAGGGCAATCGCTTCATTTATCTAGAGTGGTGGTTCTCAAAGTGTAGTCCCCGATTGGCAGCATCAGCATCAGCAGAGAATTTGCTAGAAATGCAAATTTTCGGGCCCCACAGCTAACCTACTCTGGGGGTGAGGCCCACCAATGTGTGTGTTAAGACCTCCAGGGGATTTAGGTGCATGCTCGAGTTTGACAACTACTAACCTAACACAGTAAAGGGAAGTATGTAGAATTGTCAGGCCTGGAAGCCAATTAACCTGGCCTGACTAGTCTTTTCCCAAAGGCTATGCAACCCTGTGCAAAGAAGTGTGGAAACCAGGCTGGCCGCATTGGATGGGCATTGGATGGGCATATCCTGAGCATGGCATTTTCAGTTGGATGCAGTTCTCTCTCCTGCTAGGGAAATCTGAGCTGATGAAAACTTGTTCTCCCAACTGCTATTGTTCGCAGCTCTGAGTCAGTGGTTTTATTTCAGATATGTTTTTTTCCTCGACACTGCCTGTTTGACGGCAGTTCCAGGTTAATTAAGGAATTAGTATGTGGCATCCATCGGCGAGGTGTGTGATTCTTTTCCTGCATCCTGAGAACGCTTTTGCAAACACTTTCTAGTTCATATTTTCTTTTTTTAATCAGGCAGAGACATTACAATTAAAATACCGTTAAAGTGATTCTGGCAAGTATTGCAATAAGCATGTTTTTTAATTAAAGGAAGAACAGGGGGATGCATAAGCAGCATCAGCTAAAGGGGAAAATTTCATCCGATATCTATTTTAATTGAAACGAAAAAAAAAATCAGGAAAAGCAGCAGGAGCAGAGCCTGTGCTTGAGTGAGCGTGGCTCGCTCCCAGGTTGCTAGGTTTTGTGTTCCGTGCTTGATTAATTAGTAGCCAGCCAGAGAGTCCATTCCCTTCGCCCCCAATCCTTAAAGCCTGATTTATGCCTCACCTCCCCCATGAATATGTGAGGGCTCAGGCATCTATTTCCTGAGCTGCTAGTGGATAGGATTATGGAGCGTGCACTGAGCTCTTGGGGGCTCTCGTTTGCCAGCCAAATTGATTTTCCGCCTCTCTAGCCGGGGACAAGCCCACCTCGAAGGCTTCCAGGCTCTGCTCCAGTGGATCAGGCACAAGTCTAATCCGGATCTTGCCAACAAAGGAAGCTGTGTGCATCTCCATCACAGTGCAGGCTTCAGGCTGTGGCTGCCTTCCCTAAACACTACTCTTCCCGCCTCTTCCTCACCTCCTGCAGATGCCCACCTCCACAGCAACATGGTGCAGCAGTGTGCCCCAACTATGCCCAGATCTCTCAGCCAGCATCCAGGCAGAGTAGGAACTGTCCATCCTGAATGGATGACCATCTATAATTCTCCAAGGAAAATGAATTCCACAGGCTTTCCTGTCTCTTTGACTATTTTTTCTTTTTCTTTTGGTGAGGAGGATTGGCCCTGAGTTAACATTTGTGCCAGTCTTCCTCTATTTTGTATATGGGATGCTGCCACAGCATGGCTTGGTGAGCAGTGTTTAGGTCTGTCTCAGGATCCAAATCCACGAACTGTGGGCCATTGAAGTGGAGTGTGTGAACTTAACCACTATGCCACTGGGCTGGCCCCTTTTTGACTATTTAGTGACTGGAAAGGTAACCAGATATAGGCTGCTAAACTTTTTTTTTTTTTTTTTTTGAGGAAGATTAGCCCTGAGCTAACATCTGCTGCCAATCCTCCTCCTTTTGCTGAGGAAGACTGGCCCTGAGCTAACATCCGTGCCCATCTTCCTCTACTTTATATGTGGGATGCCTACCACAGCATGGCTTGCCAAACGGTGCCATGTCCACACCCAGACTCCGAACTGTCGAACCCCAGGCCGCTGAAGTGGAACCTGCGCACTTAACTGCTATGCCACGGGGCTGGCCCTAGGCTGCTAAACTTTTTAAGAAATTACTCACTGTTGACACAAAGAGCTCAATGGAGGTTAATCAATATAGATAAGTAAATTGGGTAATTTACATCTGAAAGTTTAGATAGTTCAAGCTTTGAGTAAATGAATTATCTGGTTTGGTGATATAGATTGATCTGATTCATTGGGCTGTTCAGATCCCTTCCTGGGTCTTGCCTCCATTCACCTCTGGCTTCCCCTCTGCTTAAAACTGGCATCACTCTCCCTGGGTTCATTTCATCCCCTGGTATTCACGTCCTCACCAAGGGCACTCCTGCTCTGTGCCTTTTCTCCCAAGATCCTCCCAAAAATGACACTGAGGGTTTGCCATCTTCATCTACTACCTTCATGGTTCTTAAAGTTCTTCCTGGAGCCGGTGTCTTTACAGCCTTCTGATTCTTCTCCTAATTCACTAATTCTTTGACCCATGTTCAGGAATCTTACTGCTTCCTCTCCTTATTATAGTCTCTAAATATTAAAATTTGACAGCTTGTCCCCTTTATCTCTATTCTGTTCTCACTCTTCATGTTCTCCTTGGGAGACCCCATTCACTCCTATAGCTTCAACTCCTTTTTATCCAACTAGTATTTAGTGAGTACTTACCACGTTCTCATATGCCAGGCATGGTTTTAGGTACAGGGGCTATGGCTGTGAATGAAATAGACCAAGATTCTTGCTCTCACGGCATTGATTTCTATAAGGACAACAGTCAAGTAAGCAAATTATATTTTTTGTTAGATTTCCTGAGCAGCATGGAGGAAAAACACAGCAGGAAAGGTGGGTAGGGGGTTTGGTGGTGGCTGGGGGATTTGCACCCAGTGAGGGCAAAAGCTGTGAGGCAGAGGGAGCAAGCAGGTCAGGGTGGCAGAAGGATCATGAGCCACAGGGAGAGTGGCCCGGAGAAGACCAGTCCTGTAGGGTTTGGTAGACTTTCACTCTGAGCGTGGTGGGAGCCACTGGAGAATTTTGAATGGAGAGGTGACATGATAAGGTTTACATTTGAAAAGAAGTCACATTGAATGCTGTTGTGAGACTAGACCCTGGGGCAGGGACAACGGCAGAAGCAGAAAGCTAAGTTAAGAGGTTGTTACAGTAGTACAGGGGTGAGAGGAGAGTGACTTAGACCTCAGCGATAGATGTGGAAGTGGTGAGAAGTGGTTGGATCATGGGGATATTTTGAAGGGAGAATGCGTAACATTTCCTGAAGGGTTGGCTGTGGTGTGAGAGGGAGTGAAAGCCAACTCTAGGGTTTTCAGACTGAGCAACTAGGAGGATGAAGTTGCCATTTAGGGAGATGGGAAGGACAGTGGGAAGACTGTGGGGCAAGATGAATTTGTTGGATGTGCTAAGTTGAGAAGCTTATGAGATCAAATAGAGATGTTGAGTAGGCAGGTGGGTATGTGAGTCTTGAGCTGAGGGTGGAGGCTGGCCTTGGAGGTAGAAATTTGGGATTCACCAGCAATTAGCATATGATGGTGTTTAAAACCTTAAGATGAGACAACCAAGGCAGTGTTCATAGAATGATAACAAAAATGATCGAGGGACGGTCTTGAGACACTCCAGGTGTCAGTGGTTGGGACAATCAGGAGGGATCAGGATGCCAAGAGGGGAGGTAGGAGGAAACTCAAGAGGGCGCAGTGCTGGGTGAGGGAGGGGAAGGAGTTTCAAAAAGAAGGAGTGACAGAGTGTGTCAGATGCTGCTGGCCACTCAGGAAACGTGAAAACTGAGCTTTGAGGCTTGGATTCAGCAATGTGGTTGCCATTTGTGACCAGGACCAGTTTTAATGGACTTATCAGACTAAGGCCCAATGGGGCAGGGTTCAAGCGAGTGGAGAGAAAGAATTGAAGATAGAAGGTGTAGCCAGCTCTTTTGAAGAGTCTTATTGTACAGTAAAATGTTTAGACTCTAGATTTTTTTCTGTAAGGGGGAAAATAGCTAGAACTGGGTATTTGTCTTTCTTAAAACACACACAAGAAATCGTTTTGTGGTTATTACAGAGGATGGCTAATTGTAGGCTTAGCCAAAAGCAGGTTTGGAGGTACTTTGCAAACATTAGCTAGCTGCTAAAGTCTCTTTTACTTCCCTTTAAAAGAAATGAAAGGGATGTTTAATGGAAAGAGGTGATTACATGTAAAAAGCTGGGTTCATTATTTATTTTAGAGGGGAAGTATCAATAATGATGGTTGATTGATTTTTATAAAATTACCCAAGGTCACTTGTGGGACATACTCGGCTCTCATGAACAATCATCACAAGCAAGTTAAGGTCACGGCCAAAGGTTGACTTCAGCCCTGCTCTTTCTTTCAGCTTTCAGAAATGGGGTCAAGCTCTATAAAGTGGAGAAACGAAGCCCCCACTGCCCTCCCATACTCAAGTCACTATTCTTTAAGGCAGCCCACTGTATATTTGTTTTAAACTAATAAAGTGGGAGGATAAATCACTTGGAGACTTGGCATAGAGTAAGATTAAATATAAACTTGACATTCTTTCACATCAAGAAGACTTTACTTTGGCTATCACATAATTATTTCAATAAAAAATAGCTGAATTTCTCATCAAACTCTCTTCTTCCTTTACCTAGATTTCCTTAGATTTACCACTGATCAAGTGATGAGGGAAGGCTTTTTAGGGGAATAATGACTATCATATTAATTCATTAGTCCTGTTGATAGTATTCTTGTCGACACACATCCTTCTTTTTCTTTGGGCTGAGCTTTTCTCCCTCCATTAACGTCATTATAAGTTCCCATCAGTAAATGACATTTTTAAATTTCTACCAATTTGTTTTGTTGTATTTAATATTTTCCTTGATGGTACAAGAGACAAAGCCCAAGTTTACAAATTTGCTCATCAATCCCTGTATTCTGTCAAAAATCCTTTCCAGAATGAGGCGAGGTATATCTATATTAACAAAACTAAAATAAAAGATCATGTATAAACAAGCCATAGGCAAACTTACTTAGGTTAATACATGTCTTTCCTTAAATGTAACAATGTTAACAATCCTAATGAATGAAAAAGCTACCTGGGAGGGTTTGCGGAAGTGGATAGACTGAGTTTTTCTGCCAGGTGGTCCTGGGTTCCAATGCTCGCTCCGCCTATTCTGGGCTGACACTGCCTCTCTCAGCCTGCTCTCTGAAAAAACAGAGTATTATATTGACCTTATAGGCTCGTTTTGAAGGTCATTTCGGACAAAAGATTCTGGCATATGGTAGGTTCTTAATAAATGTTAGCTCCCTTGTTTACCCCATAGTCTTGTTTGAACTCCTGACTGTGCATGGAATACCTTTCACAGGTGAGGTTCAAAGTTCACCACGGCATGGGCAGGTCAGGAAAACATGAGTTCCATGTCTCCATCAGGGTCAAATGCACACCTGACAGCATTCTTTTATTTATTTATTTTTTTGGTGAGGAAGATTGACCCTGAGCTAACATCTGTTGCTAATCTTCCTCTTTTTCTTGAGGAAGATTGTCCCTGAGCTAATATCTGTGTCAATCTTCCTCTATTTTGTATGTGGGACCCCACCAGAGCATGGCTTGATGAGCGGTGTGTAGGCCCACACCCAGGATCCAAACCCACGAACCCTGGGCTGCTGATGCAGAGTGCATGAACCCTACCACTACGCTATGGGGCCAGCCCCCGACAGTATTCTTGATGATGTAGATGTCAAATGTTCTAGAACTGGAAGGAGCCTTAGTGAATGCAGGATTCAACTCTCCACTTCACTGATGAGAAAACAGACCATCTCTTAGCATTGAGTAGGACAGATTTGAGAACTGAATAATCTGAAGCCCAGCAGTTTTATGGGACTTCCTGAGGGTCGTTCAGAGGCCAATAGCAGAGTCAGGACAGGGACCTTGATTCTGTGCCCTGTCTCCATCACTTGCTCATCAAGGTCACTTCAGATTTCCTGACTATTTATGAGGGAGGAGTCCTGCCGTGCAAATCCATGGTCCACCAGTGGAAGATAATTAGTTGGGACATTAATGACATGTGGCTATGAGTGAAAAAGTTTTAATAAACATAAGACTGGCCTGTACCACAGGCCACATTTATTCTCTTTTGTTCACAGCAGGATTCATGATTATTATTGCATTTCTAATGAATATTCTTGTCATTGTAACGACAATGGAAGGGAAAGTGACAGTCACAATTGCCAGTAGGTCCTTTAGGAGTCTGGTGAGCAGTGTGGTGCCACTCTGGTATCAAGGCTATCGATCACCAAAGGATTGTTTCGTGCTTCTTGGAAAGTTTACGTTTGAGTATGATCTATATGCCGTATTTCAGAAGGGAAGTCAGGACACCAATGGTGAGCTGCTGGAAGGAAGTGGCCTAGTAGTGCTAAAGGGATGGAGCAGCTGTGGAAAATTGAGCAGTTATAGCAATAATGGGGGAAGTGAAGATGAGGAGTGTGACAATAGCAGCAGACACCATGGCAGGAAGAGTCTCATAGGTGTCAGACCCAAGACCAGGGATCTACAAGCATCATTTCAAGAAATGTCACCGTGATTCTCTGAGGGAAGAACTCTTACTGTGCACATCCAGGTGGAAAACTGGATATCCACATGGGGTGTGTTGTTCTAAATTGTGGCTGAAAGGAAAGAGCACTTTAGGAGTTGGAGTCCAAGTAAACATCCTGTGACTGTGACTATGATGGTGTGTGGCTCGGGTTTTAGGATCGATGACTAGGAGGCTTGATGAAGGGGGCCGAGGAAAGCTGAAGATAAATGTTAGGACAGAAGGTCAGGGAAGAAGTGGCCTCCACATTTGACCATTGAGTCAAATATTTATTGATCACTATCTCTGCACTAAGATGGAGGTAAACAAAAACGACTAAGGGCATCTTCATTTTCTCCCTGTCGTTTCTCCAGTACATGTTTAAGTACTTCCAGATGAGATTTCTGAGAACAACAACCACCCAACTCAGTAATTTGGCACATT